>NC_071633.1:10680000-10992500 GCF_014839835.1 Dryobates pubescens
AAGATCTTTTTGGTGGTAGTTCTTTCAAGTTTAATACACTCTTGTATTAGTGTACCTGTTGGGTTCAGTAAGACTCTTAAATTTGAGATCCCCTTTCAGCTAAGGATGTGTGATTATAGATTCATAGATGCCTTAAAAAACCCCACAAAAACAAACAGCAAGAAGGTTGTTTTGTTGTTTATTTCAGAGAAATCCATTGAGTTAAGGCTAGCAAAAATAGATCACACTGCAGTCCACCCACACTTGCTGGACATGAAAATTGGACAAGGGAAGTACGAGCTTGGATTTTTTCCCAGACTTCAGTCTGATGTTTTATCCACTGGACCAGCAAGCAACAAGTG
The DNA here is from genome assembly GCF_014839835.1 of Dryobates pubescens. Classification (NCBI taxonomy): domain Eukaryota; kingdom Metazoa; phylum Chordata; class Aves; order Piciformes; family Picidae; genus Dryobates; species Dryobates pubescens. The sequence continues at coordinate 10,680,342 of NC_071633.1, forward strand.
AGTAAGCTAGGACAACAGGTACTGGATCTTGGCAACATCTATAGAATGGTACTAAAGCAGAGATACTAGAAAGCAGTTTCAGTATCTCTCTTTTTAAAGTGAGAACAAATCAGGTGATGTGGGTTGCTTGTGGAGTGTTTGTTTTTGTTGTGACTTGATTTTTTCCCCCCCTTTTAAAATCTTTTCAAAATCTAGACTTCCAGAAGCAAATTGACTTAATTTGCTTTAAAAGTGCCTTCTTATGTTTGAGGTATTACTTTTACAGTGATGTACTTCTCGGCAGGAGCAGTTCTCCTTATTGGGTCTCAGTTAAGAGCTACCAAGTATTTTAGGATATCTTTTTACAAAAACTTCAGAGAATCAGGCAAAGAGTTTCAGTTGTTACTGGATATCACGAAAGAATAGAAAAATACAAAGCAAATGTCTTGGATTCTTCTACAGAGGTTATTTGTGTGTGTTTCCTTCTGCACTTTGTCAGATGTAATTGATGTCAACGTGTTTAGTAGACAATAAGAAGAATCTCCTTATTTCCCCCATTGCTTCTGCTCTTCACCTGACTCTTGACATTTGCTTAGTAATATTCCCCTGTCTGTAGGTGGACAAAGAGAAATGCTCCTGCACAGTGGAGGCGGAAGGACAGACAGAAGCAACACACAGAGCATCTGCGTCTTGACAATGATCAGAGAGAGGTGAAAGTAGTTCAACTATAGAGATCTGATTACTATTTTTAGCTAATTACCTAAATAATTCTCTATAACCCCTATGAAATATCTAGACAGTTACTTGTCATTCAACTCTGCTCTTCCTTACGTGTATTTCATACAAATGAAGTTCCTGGTCCGTAGCAGACGCAAGACACTTGGTTTGCTTATTCCAAGAGTTATGCCATTTTTTGCCTCCTCGCAGGACAAAGTTGTTTCCTCCAATGTATAGGAGAGTTCCCTGAAAATGTCATCTCATACTTTTAAAAGTTTGTTTTTTTAAACAAAAAACAACAGAGGGTGTATTTGTGGGGAATCAATCTGAACAATTTTTAGCCATCTATTTCCTATCTCTAAATAACTTAGTCACACTGTGTTTCTTTTGTATATTTGATGAAGAAAAGATAACTGCTTCTAAAGAATGATTATTTTCATCCTAAGATCAGGAGCATTGCCTTTAGGAGTTGCCTATTTTTCTTCTGTAGACCATAAAAGAGGTCTTAAGGTGGCAAAATAACAACCTCCTGATAAAGTGGGTGAGCCCCACCCATATTGTCAGGTTTGTGTCTGCTTGTTTTTACACAGCACAGTTTGATGCTGATTTACCCACCTTCTGAACTAATCTTCTCTCACAGTGCTTCTACAGCTGACAGTTACTCTTTGTAGTGAAGGGATTTTGAAAGATCTGGGTGATGTGAACTATTTACAGTACAGTTGTGATTCATATGATACAGACAGCAACCTGTTACATCAACTGTTGATTTATGAGGAATTCCAGGAATAGTATGTTTTAAAGTGTCAGAATTATTTTTAAATTTATTTAGTAAACCCAAACCTGTACTTTTGTTTAAAGGTATGTTGTTTATTGGAGACAATACTCTCTTGCTTGTTAAATACCTTCAGAAAGGCTTCATTTGGAATTTTGAAGTATTCTTCCATTTGTTAGGATAGTGTTGTCATGTTCAAGTATCTTTATCCAGTTCATTCTTTTATGGTAGGGATAAGTTTAATTGCTTTTCCAGTGTCCTCATTTCCAGAATTTTCATATTGGTTTGTAAAATTCTGTTCAAGTAGAATAGTGTCTTCTATGTTGTCCATAACCATGTAACAGGAGAATGTCTATGTAATAAAAGCACCTAGGAGTAATTTTGGGGCTCTGACATGTTCCATATGCTCAGATAACTCTGAAATGCTTTTTACTTAGAAGTAACAGAAGTGAAGAATAGCTGATTTGTAACCTTTTAACAATTACATTTGGCACATGTAAACATCTGAGAAATCAGTGAGGTAATTACAAATGCAAAATTCTGTCTCTAGTCTCTGGGGCTATTTGTTTGCTTTTTTTCTTTTCTTTTTTTTAACTGACTCTTCACAAGTTTATTATCCTGTAGCAGTTATTCTGTCACATAAGGCAAATAATTTCTGAGTTTACACCAGTTCAAGGATTGAACACCATCTTTTCTTTTTTTTACTTTCAGTTTCATTACTTGTGAATTTATGTTGAATGCTTGGGAGTTCTGCATTGTATTATGTCTTCACTCTTTCCCTTTTCTGTTTTGCATGCTTGCTTTTATTACTTCATGTGTGCTTACCACTTTCACTTTACATGATCTGCTTGGCTTTTTGCTACCAACTTGTCGTGCCAGCACCTGGATTTTTCCATGTCAGAGCTTCAGTTGCAGTTATGTTTAGACTGGGACCAGCATGATTGGCCCTTCATGCCCTCTATAAAATCTGTGTCAGAGCATTATCTGGTATGTCCAATGCACAATTAAACTGTAATCGTAGTTCTGGATAAAGATGCATAATTTAATGTCTGTGTCATACCTCTTTAGTGCAAGGCTGATGGAGAAGGTGTGGTTTCCCTTCTTTGCTAAGATCATACCACATTTGACAAATCTGTCTGTTCACTGACTTTCCAGTTGGTCCTTATTTCAGTGTAAGACAGGGAAGTTACCTGATAGCCTAAAATAGGTACTAATTCTGTGTGTTCTGTCAATGCTTGTACAGGACTTTATCACTAACAGTTAGCTGTACCCTAACAAATCTGTGATCACTTGGCTGTCAAAATATTTGTCACATTATTCTTATGACTCCTTCATGGCAGTAACAGGAGCAGAAAAGCTGCATTTTTGAGCAAGATTATACTTGAAAGAGATGGCTCTCAAGTGAGAGCTGCAGCATTTTGCAGCTGCTTGCTGAGAGACTGGGAGGGTGGGTAAGAAAAAGGAGATGTGCAGGAATGCAGGGCATAGCACAGATGTCAGATGTTGTAAAATTGAGGTTTTTTGTAGTTCCCATGTTAACCAATCTGCCATCTGAGTAGTCTTGGTCTAGTTATTTATGACAGATGTATGCTTTATATGAAAATATAACAGGACAATCCTCAGTGGCAGTGGGAGTAATTGTATCTCTAGCCATCTAAATAACCCTGTTTTCATTATTCAGCAATGTGTGTTCTAATTCTAGACAGACAATGTAACTGGAGGTTTGACCTCCAGTGAAATAGTACCTGAAGTGTCTCAGTCCAGTATGCTAGATGCTTTTTTTGAGAGAGGATGTGATCCTTTCCTCCTTGTTGCACAGGGGTGGGTTATAAGGAGGATGTTTACCCTTTTTGCTTGGCAAAATGATCTCACACTTTTATCTGTGTGTCAATTTTCTACCCCAATATAGAAGTATATCCAAGAAGCCAGAAATCTGGGCAGCACTATTCGGCAGCCCAAGCTGTCTAACCTCTCTCCATCCGTAATTGCACAAACAAACTGGAAGTTTGTAGAAGGCTTGTTGAAGGAATGCCGAAATAAGGTAATCCGGAGAAGAATTCTGTTCTCTGGCATCTCTTATCCATCTTTTATGGACCATTTCGTGCCAAATGTGTTTGAATTCCCCTGTTCTGCTACCTGTTTCCATTTTGTCCTCATAAAGGTTTTTGCATGGTAATGAGAATTTCAGGAAGAGATAATGTATTTAGAATTTCACTATGTGTGTTCAGCTCTGGAGAGTGCAGTTAGAGCAATTACCAGACCAGGTGAGGAGGAGAATAAACTGGAGACTAACCTGTAGTTCTTCATCTCAATTAAGATTGCAGTAAGGTGCCTAAGGGAGTATTGCTCATTTGAGAACTACTCTAGAATAGCAACAAGATGAAAAAATATGTAAGAGATGGGCAGAAGTGATTCCCTAGTAATTTTTCCCTCCAAATAGCTCTGTGATGAATATAATGTGACTGGAAAACTGTACTTTAAGAGTTGGTGAGAGCTTTGTTGATCAGTACGAAATTGTGCACATTTTAGGAGGGTGTAGTTCATCAGAAAACTCAAGAGATGCACTCCATAATGGGTTTGGTTTAAATGCAAATACCTGTCTGACAGGATGGAGTCTTACAGGAATGATCTATCCCCCTGCTACTCAGAAGCACTTGTGCACATTCATGCCCCTGGGGAGGCAGTAAACATAGCGTACTGCTCCCCATACAGCACTCACCAGGTTTCAAAAGCACCCACAACCTGTGCTGCAGGGCTTTGCTGCTATGCCTCTAGGTTGTCAGTATGTGTCTTGCCCTTTTCTTTGGGGTTTCTGTGTGGAGGCCTATGTGCCCATTTACAAGTTCCGTGTTAGAAAGACAGAAGAGGCTGCAAAGTGATCCATGTGCTGTGATGGCTTGCAAAACAGGGATAAAAGAAATGCAGCGGACTAGCTTCAGAAAGACTGCATCCACACAGTTACCCTGCCAGACCGTTGCTGTCATGTGTTCCTTGTTGGTTATTCAGAAGGTGTAAGTGATCTTGGAAGTTTCTGTGGAAAGAATTAATTCCCTCTTGCCTTGTCTTTTTTGAGACCAAGAGGATGTTGGTTGAAAAGATGGGTCGAGAAGCTGTGGAGCTAGGTCATGGTGAAGTGAATATCACAGGTGTGGAAGAGAATACCCTGATAGCCAGCCTGTGTGACCTCTTAGAAAGGATATGGAGTCATGGCCTGCAAGTCAAACAGGTGAGCAACACATATTCCTTTATGTTGCAGAACACACTGTAAGAGTCATGTTATGCTCTTCCTCTCTGCTTTCAGAGGATACTCTGTGTGTGTGTACAGACATGTTTAAATACTTGTGTGTGTACCCCGGCCTTCTTCAGGTCAATTACTGCTCCCCTGTCTGTCTCCACTTTTTGCTCTGGGGTGTTAGCAAGTGCATGTGTAGATGTGTTCCACAGATGACTTCTTGGAAAACTTTCTTTTAGTTTAAACTGGGATTTTGTTTTGGTTTGTGGTTGTGGTGTTTTTTTAATAGGATGGTAAGTAACACTATTTCTGTATTCTTACTACTTCTGTTAATGAAGTTGCATAGTCTGTAAGGCAGCATATACAAAAGGTGCTGTTGGTGGGATATAGTATGGGTTTTCATGAAGGATAATTTAGTTTTTAAGAGTAAAGCTCTTGCTATTTTGATTCTTCCTGAATGATGTAGGGAGAGTTGAGTGACACTGAAACGATCAATAGTTAGAGTTGTTGGTTTTCATAGGAAATTAATAACTGTTTGGACTCAGCTGTGGGACTGGATGGAATTTGGAAGGCTTTTATAATTTCCTTCTCCTTTGTATAAAGGAATAGTGAGGACAGTGAGAATTAGAGCTCTCTTTTTGAAAGAATGTGCAGAATAATTGTATGCAATCCAGACAACTGTAATTCGGTGTCTTTGTTCCCAGCACCCAAGCATCAGCGTGTAAATCTGCTCTCCTCAAACTATATAGCAGTTCTCTATGTGAAGATTTATCATGTGATTCTCTCCCTTCCCTCTTGTATATTACTTAGGATAGAAGCTGTACTGCTTTCGTCTTAGAAGACAGAGCATCAGTATACTCTGCTTCAACTCAGATTTGGGCCTTTCAGACCACCAGACGGCCAACCCTACATAAGGTTAATGCTTTGGATTGATTGCAGATGCTGGCAAACAGTGCTGAATGGTGGAATAAATAGAGTGGTGGAATATACTAGAGGCCTGATGGAGGAAGTACAGTGCCTCTCATATTATGATCCACAGCTTTAAAGAAAAAAAAGAAAAGGCCAGCATTAGCAATTCTCTCTGTGCTCTGGCCTTTATTAAATATGTAAAAGCTTGCTGGTTTATACATTGATTTTATTTTATTTTTCAATAATGAGCCAAGGAATACTCTTCTTTCTCAATTGACCATAGTAATGAGGATGGCTTTCCTTCCACCAATCCCTACTTTTACCTCCTCCCTGCTAATGAACCCTGATAGTCCTATATTAGCTACCACACGTAAAGTGAATCCAGACCTTCCTTTGCCCACAGAGCAATGCAGGAGAGCTGTGGGATGTAGGGTGTAATGACTGAACTAGTTAGAACTTTCAGAAGCCCTTGGTTATTCCCTTGCCTGTTCTCTGTCCCACCGCTTTCCTTAGGCTGTCTTGCTTTCCTTTGTAGATGTAGCTTGCGCCATCATTGCTATTTGGTGAAGTTAAAGGAGAGTAAAGGAAGTGGGAAGATTATACTGCATGAGTTCTTACATTCATCATGTTTGTTGACATCTATTTGCTGCAGGATCCTTTCTTTGCTGCTTTTTATGATCCATGGCAGTTCTCCTTGCCACCGCAGCTGGTTGCTGAACAGTAGACTGTGTGTGCATGTGTGTGTTTATTGAGAGAAATGCTACTTCAGATGTAACTGTTCCCTGGTTGCTGTTTTTCATTCTTTCTGTGTTTTTGTAAGACTTGCAATTTTGGCTTTCCTTGTTGGATTGGTCAGGTGCATACATGAGGCACTGGGCTTCTCTGGACTTTTTTATATCTTCACCGCTGAATGCGTATTTTTAATAGATCTCTCTCAACACAGATGTTACAGAGACTGTTTTATCTTCTGAAGGCATACCACTTCTGGAATAATCACTCATGGTCATTAGTTCTTTGTGTTGGCTGTAGTGAGCTGTAGGACTGTAGTGTTTAGAGATTTTGAAGTTATTTTTAAAAACAAACAAACAAAACAGTTTCAGAATTGAACCATAATTACTGTACCTCTAGGAAGATGACACTGATAGTCCTGAACTGACAATGGTTGCTTTACAGTCATGGTTTGTTTCTGCCCAAAGCTGTAAATAAAAATATGGGTTTATGATAGGACTGCTTTTCTGAAATGCAGAATTGGTAAATCTTTACTGGGATTTCAAATTAATACAATAATTTAGGAAGATGATAAGTAATGATAATTAATTCCTTCTGTAAATAATTCCAATTATGTAGTGGAGAGACCCTGTTCAACTACTGCTACCTTTCCGTGGCTTTGTAATATTTTGGTTTATCATGCAAAATATTGTGGCATGAATACAAGAATCTTTTTGGTTTGCCAGCAAAATATTTCCTCACACTCTACTTTAAGCCACCAAAAGTGTAAGAAAGCAACATAATTAGCAAGGTGCACCTTTCAACATCATTTGATAGCTCTATCTTGGCCTAAATACTGCTTTAAGTTGGTTTTATAATCTGTAGAGCTGGAGTATTCTTGCAGATAAGCTTTCATTGTCCTGCTTGTGTTTGGGGTTGTCTGAGTGTGTTGGTGATTATTCAAATCCTTTGCCTGGTGAAACTGAAGGAGATCTTTTGAAGTTCTAAAAATTGACCGCATGCATCGGGTTGCCCTGAATTAACCCTGAAGGGAACAGGTGTGGAAGACTTGATCTTGGTTTATAAGATGGTTTGCTCAAGCTGACTCTGTTGTCTCTTACCATTTCACTGCTGGAGAGGTGGGGAGGGAAGACAGCTAGTTACAGGTTACAGCCCAGACATAGTGCTTTACAAACTTTCAAATGTTTTACTGTCATGTTAGTGAACTATGAGAAATAAACTTTAAGTGACTTTTTTCCTGTTACCAGAATCCTTAGATCCCAGTAGTTCAATTCTTGTTTTTCTTTCTCAATGTCTTTACAGCTCCCAAGCACCTTCAGTTTGTGTCTCATTTTCGTTTTTACCAGTGACTTCGTAGGGAGAAACATAGTTAAAGCAAGTTTTTGTTATGGCTGATACTTTCAGTCATGATTTACACTTTTTTTTAGCTGATGGTGATTTCTTTAACTATTTTTTTTATTTTTATTTTTAGGGAAAGTCTGCTTTGTGGTCTCATCTGTTACACTACCTAGAAAACAGACAGAGAAAAACTACATCAGGCAGCTTCAGTACCTCAGGTGAGATTGGCTTTCACTGGAAGAAGGTGATAAAAAAAACTATGAGTAAGAGCTGCCTGCAGATTTGCACCATATAGAAATGGTTTACTTGGAAATAGTCTTCACTTCGAATAGTCAAGTGTTCTATCTGCTACAAAAATAATAGGGACCTGGTGTATTGTGAAAAATAAACTTGTTTGGATCTAGTATCTGACAACTAATCTCTTTCTAAGGTTATTGATGTGATATTTAAGCTCTATTTCTTGTGTAGATGGGGGCCTTTGGAGAGAACAGTAGATTTGAGGGAGGCAGTGGGTGGCCTTTTGTTTTTGCTTTTTTTATATACAAGCACAAGGACCTGCAAACAATCAAAACCAAAGATTTGTAAAATACTAAGGTCTCATGAATACCACTTGGTTTATAGTGTTTTTGCATATCAGATAGAAGTAACCATCATTTTTGTGCTTTCTAACTTGAGATTGAGGGGCAGGAACTGATTTAATGTACAACATAATTCTGGAGTAAAATTTGAAAGAGTAATAATATTGCTTAAAAAAATCCAGAATGTGCTGGTTTTAAACATAGTGTTACAAGAGCATGCAGAGTGATAGATTAGTTAATCATATGATGTGTGGTGTACTGAGAAACACATCCAACGCTGTTTTCTGGTGTCAACAGTGCCAGTTTTACTACCTAGGAAAAAAATAGTGTAGTCTTTAGAAAATAAGACCTACACTAATCAAGTATTAAGGCATTTGATGTCATAGCAATTTCAGATGAATGTAAGCTCATAAACGTGGTAATACTCAGAGTGTGCTGCTGTGCATAACCATCTGTGTAGCACATTAGATTTTCCTGTCATTTGATTTGGAAATAGGTCAGAATATCTTCACAAAGCAGTGTGTCATCAATAACACAGAGTGCAAGTTGGTGCTAATTCACCTTTTAATATTGATTTTTAAAATCTTTGTGTGGATTTCCACTAACGAGAGATTCTGTTCTTCTGAATCTAGGAATACTTCTTGATTCAGAAAGGAGAAAGTCTGATACCAGTCCAGCTATGTCACCTCTTAGAATCTCTCTCGTCCAGGATATGAGGTGAGTTTAAACTATTAAAACCAGGTTTTTCACTGACCTTTAGAAAAGCGTGTTTCATACTGAAGAGATTTTATTTTGTCACAGCTATTAGCTTATAAAATACCCTGACACAGTTTTCATCTTTTTAAAGTATTCTGTACCATTTTATTTCCACAGGAAGGTGTGTGGCTTGTGTTTTGCCAGTCATCGCTAAGTTGGCTGTGTAGCTCTGAGCTTATTCTTGCTTCTCCGTGAAGAAAGCAGTTTAAAGAACTTGTCTGATCTAATGAGTTTATCTGATCTTGAGTACTGTAGTTTGAATAAAACTAACTTCCACTCAATACTTCCTTTTCACAACATAAAAAAACCCAATATGCAGAATTTCTAAGTTAATTCTGAAAGGATTTTCTTCACTCCTTTTTCCTGCCAATATCTATTTTTTTTCCAATAGGGAGGAGTGAATGAAGGATTTTCAAGGGACAAACTTATCCTTTAAAAATATATTGTTTGTGTCTTACATGCAAAAAACCCCAAAATACTAGTGAGCATGCATAGACAGTATTTAATTTTCCAAACAATTCAGCCATAAATATTGCAGTGTTAATGTCCAGAATGGTTCTAAAGTCATGTGAGGCAACGGGCCTGGTTTGGAATTTTGTAAAGAGGGCACTGCTTTGCAGATGCTTCCTTTTCAGACTTATAGTCTTTTTGAGCTAGATATGCAAGGAATTTAAGTAGTGATGAATAGTAAGGTGATCATGTCTTTTTTCCAGTAGGTTGCCTGATGTTTTGCATTCTTGGCAGAATTTCTTCTTCAGCCTAGCCTGGTTCAAAAGAACTCTCACTTTTTTTTTCTTTTTCTTTTTTATTTTTTTTCCTCCAGGCATATCCAGAACATTAGTGAGATCAAAACAGATGTGGGCAAGGCCAGAGCCTGGGTTCGTCTCTCTATGGAAAAGAAGTTGCTCTCTAGGCATCTAAAACAGCTACTTTCAGATCATGAGCTCACAAAGTAAGATGGTTTATCTTGGGCAAAATTTTTTAAAATTTTAACCTGTTCAGTTGTTTGATTTAAAAAAAAACTTGGAATTGCCTCTTCTTCCCTCTGCTTAACAGTGTGCAAAAGGAATAGAACAAGCTAGCCTTCCAAGTGTGTCTCTCTAGCAGTGTATGAGCTGTTTGGGTATGAGTCAATGCTGGTATTCTTCAGATATAGAATCAGTTCTGTCAGCATAGACTGTCTGCGACTTTGAGGTGCCTCCAGATGTGTTTCTGTCTCCAAATTTGAGCTGTTCTTGTAACTCCTTCCAGTATTGTGTGAAATAATGTAGATAAGCCACCCTGGAAGTTGATTTTGAAGAGAGTGGATGAATGGTGTCCATGCAGTATCTTGATGGTGGATAGGAAGGCTGTGATGATCAGTTCTTGCACCTCATTTTGGGGCAATAAGCATAAGATGAGATCTGGTAATGCTTTGAAATTTTTCATCTAAACGTTTCAGAGTGTGATTGTCCACATCTCTAGATCAAACTGACAGTCTCAACTTTGTTTGTCCTCTCCTACACAGTAAAGGTTTTACATTTATAGCCTGCTTAAGAATGTACGGTGAATTGCTTTTGTAATAGTCAAATATCTGCTAATTATTTGAGGTTTGACTTGTAGTGAATTATGTTGGACTTTCTGATGAAGCTGTCGCCTTTCAACAGTGAGCAAGGGAAATCATCTGAAGGACAGAGTGAGGACAGCTAATAAATCTACCTGTACCTCTAAATTAAGGTTAAGCTTCTACAGTGAAGTCAACAGTCCAGATCAGGTTAAATTTAGCAGTGCTTGTCCTATGCAGAACAAATGCTGTGAGAGGACTTTCCACACAGCACTGCACTCCACCCCACAGCCCCAAAGGGGAAAAAACCCAACTCTCTTAACACTGACCAATGCACTGTCAGACAGATTCTGATTCTTTCAGAGTGAGACAGCAGGAAAAATATGTTTTAAATGAAAGTGACCCTGTGTGTTTTGTGCTGCATATTTAGATACCTGACTTGAAGAAGGGTGTTCTAGGCAGTATGGGTTTAAACAAGTCCAGTGAGGTACTAAAAGTGATTGTGCAGTTTGTGCCATTTTAGGGTTAACATGACTTTTTAAAGCAACTGTTAGATATTTTAATTAACCTATTCTCTTTACTTGGTATTTGCTAAGAAATGAAAGCCAGAAACATGTTTGGTTTCTTTCTAGTCTGCAAAAGGACTCACATTAAGGAATGGAAGGAAATCACATAGATTCACTCCCCTGAGACCTCTATGTGCATAAGTAAACAGAAATGTTAAGCATTGGAAAGGCAGGACAGCACATACCCTTGTGGACAGACTGTCTATAAATATGTGGTTTACATTTGTTCAAATGAAACTTGGACATGGTCACCTGTGAGGCCCTTGTGGGTTTGCTGCTCTTGTGGCTATGGGCAGGTTATGTTCATTTAAGGCTCAGTATCTTTATTTCCATTGAACGTTTCCTGTCAATCCCTAGTGTTATGTTTATTGTGTAAGTTGAGAGTATATTTGTGTGTTAGTCATTATTGATTTGTTTCACAAATTTCTGGCTTATAAGTCACTTGCTGACTTGTTTGTAATTGATATCTGAAATTGAGGGGAGTTGTCAGGATGCCCTCCTGGCAGGAGCAAGCTATCCATGGCTGTGTCAGCATTCTTTACTTCAGTTCTCTTATTTTACATGGCCAAAAGAAGTCAGAGAATTTTTTTCTAGGGAATTCTTTTAGGGTATTTTTGGGTAGGAGGAGACTTTCAAATCACCCCAAACCTTGATTTCAAGGTGTGGAAAATAAAATGAAGTATTGGACTGATGTACTTGGGAGACCTCAGACTTGCAGATTGTCGACAGATCTTGGCACATTAAATACTGTTGGCTCTACCAGTAGCACTTATCATTTGTAATTGCTTGCACATTCTTTATAGTCTACCAAATAGATATGCACAATAGAAAACCCTTCACTGATAGCATCTTGTTACTATGACAGATTATTTGTTTTGCTTTCTCAGAAAGCTCTACAAGCGTTACGCATTCCTCCGCTGTGATGATGAGAAGGAACAATTCTTGTATCATCTCCTGTCCTTCAATGCCGTTGATTACTTTTGCTTTACCAACGTTTTCACAACAATCTGTAAGTATTTGCTTTCCCTGGAATGCTGATCTCCAGATTTTGTTGAGTCTTATCCAAAATTCTAAACAGCTCTGAGCAACATGCCTGAATGTTGTTGTTCTGCTTTCTTCCTGATACCCTTCCCTGCATGCTGTGATCCTCTCTGGTGGGCAGTAGTGTCCATCTTTGTGTCACTAGCTTTAATCCTTTTAGTTGGGAGAGAGTTCTCAATGTTTCGTAGTGGCCTTGTTTGTATCATACTAGCAAGAACAGTACAGGCTGTTCATTATCAAGGTAAGAATATTAACATATGCTAGGAATTTGAAAGAAAACAAAAAACCTTTATATGCTCAACCTACTTTGCCACATGCCTATGTTGGAGTTTGGGGTGACAATGAAAAGTCCCTTGAAGACTGCATCAAAACTCTGCACCACATTGAAGTACTTCCCCCTTCCACTTATTTAAAAAAAAAAGATGTCCTAGAAAAACTTTTTACCTGGTGTTTCTGATGCTTAGATGTGTTAAGAGTTTTCATGCATTTTGTGTGCCTGCAACCACAAGACCTCATTAGTATGGCAGAACAAGGGGAGATTTTTAGCAAGGCTTATAAAACTGGGGGTGGTGTGTGAAAGGACCCCTGCGGCCCCATGGTAGGAGCTACCCTTGATGGTATGATGACGAGAGTGCATTTGTGTGTATGAAAGACAAAGCAAGGTTTTGGTCTTGTGGTGGGCAAGTTCTGGACAATGCCAAAACCTGGCTTGCTGGGTGCAGTTAAGTTGTCACTTACTTTAAGATTATCAGCACGGAAAATAAAAAGGTCAAACATTTTAATTCATTTTTAAATGCTGCAATCATCAAGCTTTTAAGAAAATCCAACCTCCAAGTGCTTTCTTGAGGGCATGGACAGCTGAGGAGTCGTTGAGGAGGAAATGTATTAAACGCTTTAGCTGAAAAGCCCTAACTGTAATCCATTTATGCCCTATAAAAGAAGGGCAGATCGCCAAGAAGCACAATGACCATTCAGCTAATTGGATTTTGTTATAAAAGTTTGGATAATAGGGGGCCACGCATAAAATGCCAGGCAATTGAAGAGCAGATGCATTTCCTCAGGAGCACATGCTTCATGAGTCAGAGAAGGGGTTGTGATTCAGGTGCTACTATGTTGAATTAGTCACTGGTAAGCTGGGAGACCAGAAAGTGTTTGAGCATGTGTGGTGCAAGTTAAGAGAGGAAAAAGTTGTTTGTTCTTTTTAAAATCAAGAAGGCTTAGAGTTAGCATAACTAAGAGTAGCATGGTATGCAGAACCTTGCAGCACTATAATGTATTTGCACTGCATTTGTTCATCCGCAGTGGTAGATGCTGCTGCAAGCAAAGACTTCCATTAGTAATTGAACAGGAATTGATGTTGCTTGTGTAGCGTGCATACATGCACACAGGAAGCAGGAAGATAGGAGCTGAGCATTGAGCTGCTTGCTGCGCTACAATGCAGTCCTGGATAACATGGATATTCTCTTTGCTGCCTTGTCTCTAAGGTGGGGGCAAGTAACTGTCTTAATGATGTGTTTTGAGGCTGGTAAATGAAGTTAGCATACCCATGTAAAGGCATTATACCACTCATTTTTTCACTTCACAGTGTTTTGCTACCAGCTCTGCTTCTTAATGGCAGCTATGTGTACGCTTCCTGACTGTCAATCAGTGCTTAATGTGCAAGTGTTAGCATGGTTAAATAGCAGCTCTGATGTTAACATTTCATGGGACTGCTGTATTGTTTTATGACTATCTTTCCCCCTCTCTTCATTAAAGAGGTTATCCTCCTTATCCTTCAGTTTTGAAGTGTTATTTCTTTTTGTGTTTGCAGTGATACCATACCATATATTGATTGTTCCTAGCAAGAAACTTGGTGGCTCAATGTTTACAGCCAATCCTTGGATCTGTATCTCGGGCGAACTGGGTGAAACAGGAGTCCTGCAGGTTCCCAGAAATATATTAGAAATGACTTTTGAGGTTTGTATTGATTGATACAAAAAGTGCTCTGTGTGTTCAGTCTTAATTTCTCCACTTGCTCTACCACCTTGCCATATATTTAATATCTTTATGTGGATAGTCACAAGTATTTCCTGTGCCTATACAAATGTAATCTATATTTAACAATGTGCAGAGAAAAATGACTGACAAACCCTTAGTGCAAGGATGGACAGGAGTCTCTATGTTACACCTTTTTGCTGTGATGCTGGGACGTGTCGTACGCTCTTCTGTTGCAAACAAGAAAATGATTCTGCTCTGATTTTTCTGTATGCACACTCCCTGGGTAAAATGTAACTGATGTTCTCCCTGCTGATCAAAATGGTATTTAACAAAACAAAGCAAGCCCAGAATCCATCATACAGTCAGAAGAGGAGAATCACATTTCTGATTCTCTCTCTGATCATGTTCTCTAATAGTTTACTCCTCTCACATGCTGCTATCTTTCTATTTACTCTGACAAACTCTTTGTTTAATTTGCAGTGCCAGAACCTGGGAAAACTGACCACAGTGCAAATAGGACATGATAATTCAGGGCTGTATGCCAAGTGGCTAGTGGAATATGTTATGGTCAGAAATGAAATAACAGGGCATACTTACAAGTAAGTATCATCCTGACATTTCATGTTGGGTAAGTAGAATTTCGTGAGGAGCTGGCACAGTAGGGCTTGTTTGATTAGAAAGGTCTTATCTTCTGGGACTCAACAGCTGCTGCTACCTGAAGGCATAAAAATACCATTTGGCTTCTGGCATGAAACACATTGTGATTCTTACAAAATTAAACAGAATTTTCAGTTTGCAAATGCTTGTGTCTGGCCTCAAAACATGGGTAGAAAGATGAATTATGCATCTTAAAAAGAACCTGCTTTGAGCCCAGGGAAGAAATAGCAAGTTAGAGTTTGCTACTTACCACATATGAGTGGTATTTTATATTAAGCCGGAATACTCTAGGTATTCTAGAGGGAGAGGGACCATTAGACACAAGTTGGAACATAAGGGCTTATGAGTGCTAGAAGCCTGTGTTTGCATAGTGAAGGTAAAGAAATGAAATTTACAGCAAGAGTTCAATTTATTTATGTTAGGTACAGCATAGTTTGCCCTATTTTTTTGATAGAGAAACTGTTAGGTGCATGTTGGTGACAAATTGGCAGGTGAGTCCACTCAGTTTTCCATACCAGTTTGTAATTAAATGAAAGGGCAAGATTCTATTTTTGGATGCTGTTCATCTTTCTGATTAAGCTGATTAAGCTGACATCAGCATTGATTCATAGAAAGCAATAATGAGCAAATGAGCACGTGTGCTTTCTAGTGTCTGATGTAATAGCTGGGTTTCAAGAGAAGTATTGGTGCTTTGGAATGTCAGTGTATGTTTAGGGTTTTGTTGTTTTGTTTTTATTTTGTGACTGGCCCGCTACTTAACCTATTCAGTGAAGACAAAGGTGTATTTCACCACCCATCTAGAGTGTTGTGGGTCTTCCCCTGCAGCCTTTAAATCATGTGCTACATGCAGGATGCAAGACAAAATATGCCACTGCTTTGGAGATCGTCTAGTGCAGCATTAGGCACAAATCTGGAACTGAAATGCTATTTTGCTTTTTGCTCCCTCTGCTGGCAGAAGCTAACGCCAGGACTTTGCTGTTTGTTGCTAGATAAGTGAACTATTTCTAAGAACTGTACTAGAAGAATGTGAGCTTTATGCAACTGTAGTTGGAACTCTTTGGCATGGAATTGAGTGTGGATTGAAGGACCTGATCAAGGTATCTCCTTTTGTTCTTAGGTTTCCCTGTGGGAGGTGGCTTGGAAAGGGAATGGATGATGGTAGCTTAGAGAGGATCCTGGTTGGAGAGTTGCTGACTTCCCACACTGAGGCGGATGAGCGGCAGTGCCGAACACCTCCTTTGCAGCAGTCACCAAGCATGATCAGAAGATTTGTCACTATTTCACCAAACAATAAGCCAAGTGAGTGGTGTAGGATGTTTTGACTTGTATTGTTATGCTTCATTGCATGAGGAAAGCTGCTTGCAAACAGAACTGTAGTTTTCCTTATATGTTAGAACAGTAGCTTGGAGAGGACCTGTGAAACTCAGCCCAACCCCCCACTCAAAAGTCCAGCTAATTTCTGAATTACTATCCTGAGCAGCCTGTTCTTCTAGTTCTAAAAATCTCCAAAGGTGGAATAAAGATATCTCTGGACTCCTAGTCCAGGTCTCATTTGCCCTAGTGGTGTTTTCTGTATTCTTGTCCTTCAATTGTGGCATGAATGCTATGGAGGAAGGTAGAAATTTGCTGCCCTGGCTGTATCTATCGCACATGGATGAAAAAGCTTGCTAATGGTTTCTGTTCATGGACTTCAGACTTCAGTCTAGATCAGTGTATTTGGACTTTCTTACTCCTGATAAATCAGGTAGTTACTTTGTTCCCAAGCATGCTTGGGCTTACAGTGAAACTATCAAAGGCAGTATTTCCAGGATGCTCAGATTTGGTGGTCCTAATCAAAGCACAGCTCTTTTTCTTAGCTGTGGGCCCTGGTCTGAAAATTTACATAACATGTAAAAACCCTTTCCACCTGTTGTGTTGAAACACTAGAATGTTAACTTTGATACAAACCCAAAATATCTCAGTTTCTACCTCCTCCACAGTGAATAAACATAGAATTGGATTTCTGTTGCCCACAGTCAAGCACCTTTTCAGTAACATCATGAGCTATACTGGTTCATGCTCCATTTTTTGTGTGTTTGTGTTATGCTTTATCTCTTATGCACAGGTACTATTTCTAAAGCTGTTACTGAGTGAGTGGATATATTTTTTTATTTTGCAGAGTTAAATACTGGTCAAATACAAGAAGCTATTGGTGAAGCTGTCAATGGTATTGTCAAGCATTTCCACAAACCAGAGAAAGAGGTGAGAAGCTGTTGTCTGTGTAGTTCCTCTCTTAAAACTCCTGTTAATGAGCATTGGAGAACAGATAACAGAGATAACTGAATGAACAGCCAGTTGTTTGAAATTTACTGAAGCAGAGCAAAAATGAGATACTGAGACTACACTGTTGAAACTTCCTCAAGTACCTCAGTTTTGCTGCTAGCTGGAGCATTCTGTTAAATACTAAAATTCTACCAAGAGTATTGCCTCCTGTTTAGTTTGTTCTGGATTAACTGTCACAGTGTGACAAATTAATATACAGTATAATCCTGTCTGGTAATTACCAGCTAGGTGTTTGCATTTACACAATCTCAGGTGGTCATTCACTGATTTTGCAAAATAGATTTTACCATTGTGTTCTAAAGAAAAATGTGTTGTGTTTTTTTTTGTTGTTGTTGTTTTTGTTTGTTTGGTTGGTTGGTTGGTTGGGTTTTTAGGTTTAAAAATGGCAGTAAGTGTTGTTTTTGTTAGTAAGTAAAACATTCTGAGGCATCTGCTACAATGGTCTTTCTTACTTAGTAAAAGAAAATATTTTTTGGTAAAGTTGGTCATTATTGCAGGTAAAATCTGCTCATGATCTCTTAGCCTCATTTAATGATGACAGGGCTCTGGAACTTCTTTCTTCACCCTCATTCTTAGAGAGGTCAATACATTTTTGAGTGCTCAGGACTTTCAAGAACCAGACCATCCTGTCAAGGGCCACAGTTGATAGTAGAGAGTAACTTTGGGCATCTGTTGTTTAGAAAGTGGTTTCAGTTAATAGATGCAATAGATACAAGAATTATGTATCCCAAACTGATACAGAGTGTGTGCTTTCTGTGTGTGCTTGACAGAGAGGCAGTCTGACACTGTTGCTGTGTGGAGAAAGTGGACTTGTTTCAGCTCTTGAGCAAGTGTTTCAGCATGGATTTAAATCACCCAGACTGTTCAAAAACGTCTTTATTTGGGACTTTTTAGGTAAGTGAGACAAAGACATACCAAAACCCATTTGCTTGAAATATTCCCATCCATGTTCCTTATCATGGCCAGTGTCTCAGCTGGTGTGAGCAGCATATTGCTTGGAGGCAGTTGAATTGCTGCAAGAGCTCTTATCTCCTCATACTGTTGAGAGGCTCATCCATCTTCTGCCAAAGCTGATGCTGTACTTAATACAGCAGCTGGACTTTATCCTTCTAGCAGTAATAGTGTAAAACAAATTTTCTTGTGAGTTGGTGAATTGACATATAGGAACCTTGTTCTTAATTGAGTGCACTGAAAGCAGTAAGTCACACTTTGAAGAGGTTGAGTTGCCTTACAAAGTGCAACAGGTGGATCTAGTGCCAGTGGTACTTACTGGATGTTGTAATAAAGGGCTCACAAGCACATATTTCTTCACATGATGGTCTGGATCCTTTGACATTTTTCTGAAAATCAACTGAGTACACAACTCTTAGAGAAGGAATTATTGTAACAGTATTTCAGTGAATAGGTCCTTAGACATCACTTTCCTCCTCAGTATTTTTCAGAGGGAAGGAGGTGGAATCCCAGTTTAATACATGTGGAACACAGGACTTAATCAATTGAAAAAATAGTGCCTAAACATAATCATCCACAAAATGTATGGATGAGCTTTGAATCTAGACTTTCCAGCTTTGATTGTCCTTTCCATGACAGAGACATTCATCCTGATTTGCCAACAGTCTAGCATGAGCATTGGATAGCTTTGGATTTCTAACCATTCTTATGGGAAAAGCATTACACTGAGGTGGTACTAAACTTAATCATCCGAATTTGAAGATCATAGTAGCTAATCATTATGTTCCAAGCACAGAATGACATTTCAGGTGTTTTAGGCCTGTGGTATGCACTGATGAAACTTCATTATCTCCCACCATTCTTTTAAGAAAAAGCACAAACATACTATGAGACCCTTGAGCAGAACGAGATGGTCCCAGAAGAGAACTGGCAGACAAGGGCCAGGAATTTCTGTCGCTTTATCACTGCTATCAACAACACTCCTAGAAACATTGGGAAGGATGGCAAGTTTCAGATGCTAGTGTGTCTTGGAGCCAGGTACAGAAAAAATGTCTTTATTAACATTACTGATATTTTAATAAAATGCAAAGGCCTTTGCATGTTAGTAAGACGAAGCCACACAATTGCCAGGTTGTTACTTATTAAGTTCTTTGATGTAACTAAGGGAAGGATAAAGTGAGCCATGCTCTGACTGAGTTGTTAGGGATGTGCAGAGTGGGAAATCTAAGATGCAAAATTGAGTATCCCAAAGAACTGATCAGGTGAATCAAAAGAGTCTGGAGAAGAGGAGGCTGAGGGGAGACCTCATCACTCTCTACAACTACCTGAAGGGAGGTTGAAGTGAGGGGGGAACAGCCTCTTCTCCTTGATGACAAGCAACAGGATTAGAGGAAATGCTTACAAGCTGTGCCAGGGGATGTTTAGGAAATACTTCTTCCCTAAAAGGGTTGTCAACCATTAGAATTGTCTGCCCAGGGCAGTGGTGGAATCACCATCCTTGGGGGTGTTCAAGCAGTGTGTGTGGACCTGGTGCTCAGGATCAGGGTTGAGTGTTGACCCTTCAGTACTCGGTTGAAGGTTGGACTGGATGATCTTTGAGATCTTTCCAACCAGATATATTATGTGATTCTGTAAAGGTAGTAGGCTAGTGTGAACAGCTTCCATCTCATGTACAGCTAGCAAGGTTGGAAGATAAAACCAGAAAATCATCCATCAATGAGACCTCTCCAGTTAATGACTTGGGTGAATTCTCTACCCTCCACCTATTTATTGTAGGAGCTGGATAGGAGGGAAGCTGAGACCGTCTTAGAAGCCTCTTGACACAAAGGCAGTGGAGCAGGCTAGTGACTTTGGGCCTGCTTGGGCCTGCCAGGCCTCCCGGGAACCATCTTTTGGTGTGAAGGGGTGGAAGGCATGGAAATGTCTCTCTCATAAATGCTCCCTACCTAAACAAATTCCACAGACAGTTACTCTCTCTTCCCTGTCTTATATACAAAGAAAATGGTAGGCCTGTTTAGAAGTCAAAGAATAAAAATCGTGTCAGTGAAAATAAGAAATTAACTTGGTTTTGTCTTTATTTACAAATGTCTGCTTTGTCAGAGACCACCTTTTGCATCACTGGATCGCCCTGCTTGCCGACTGCCCGATTACAGCACAGATGTATGAAGATGTAGCACTGATTAAGGATCATACTCTTGTGAATTCTTTGATTCGAGTGCTGCAGACCTTGCAGGAGTTCAACATCACGCTGGAGGCATCTCTTGTCAAAGGAATCGATATTTGACCTCTTGTTCCACAGAAAAAAAAACCCTATCTTATTAAAAAACAACCCAACAAACAAACAAAAAAAGGAAAGAAAAAAGCAACAAGGAATGGATTTCTTTAGTATGCAAACGTTCTGTCTGCCAGTACACTGTATTGTGAACTTGTTCATGGCCCTAAAATGCAACTTCGACTTTTCTTGAAGGAAACTCCAAAAATAGTACAGGCAAATGGATAGAAGCTGTAAACTCAATGTAAAAAAGAGGATTTTGGTATAAATCTATTTTAGAGTTTATTTGCTGATTTGCTTTTTACACACTTTCATGTGAAAGAAATAGAGATGAGTATTGTGCAGCTTATTTTAAAGCTGCAGTGTTTCCTTGCCATAGAAAATGTGCAGTGAGCCTTTCAGCATTCTGTGAACTTGCCTTCAGATATGCTGTATGTCATAGACCCCAGTGTATACACTCCATTTCTGCTGACAAGGTCATTCTATAGTTTTTAAACTAATATTTTATATATTAACATTATTACCAACGTTTGATTTTTAACGTATTGGGTCATGTTTTGCTGCAAGGGAACTACAAATCTGACCTGTGCTTTTTTTTTTTTTTTAAGAGCTCCAAAGCACTGATTTGTCAACAAATTATTTTTTTCCTTTACTTTTGTTGTCAGTATTATTTTTAGTGAAATCCAGGAGACTGAACCATGAAATGTGCAGAGATCGAAGTAATATTTTTCATATTGGTACGTAATTGCACAGGAGAAATTAAGCGTGTTTTTTAACTGATGTTTCTTATTTATTTAACCTATTATTGTGGTTTCTTAAGTTGCCTTTAAAAAAACCCAACCTCTTCTATCATAGAACTGGCTATATTATGTTGCAGTTCAGAATTTACAGTGCAGCCCACTTAAATGAAAAACCTGGAATAATTGTTCATAACACCAAAATGTTTCCATTTGAACCAGCCTTTTGAAGTTAAGGTGTATGGTAGCTGCTGGTAATTCTATTTAACTACTAATAGAGGGACATGATTTCCCCAAGAGCCAGATGACTAAGCAAAAATGTTTATATCCCCACAAAATAATAATAATGGTATACCTTACTAACAAATACTGGCATTTCTTAATTTTGCTGAAAAGACAGTGAGTAGTAAGGGTTTTTTTCCTCTTTTCCTTCTGAATTAATATGACTTGGATCCTGTTGCCACAGACTGCCTCATTTGGGATGCTTTTGTTTTTGGCAGAGAAAGCTTTAGTCTTCTTCAACAATAAAATACAAACATTTCGAAAGCCTCATTTATTAGAGATCTAGAACTTGGCAGATGCCTAATGACACCTCTGTTCATTTGAATCCTCTGATAAAAATCTCCTTGAAATGAATATGTGACTGAAGAACAGGCTGATTTACCAGCATCACAAATTACTGTACAGAATTCAGGGCTATGTATTTAAGAGGTCTCCACTGTATAAACTTTCTCAGTATTGTCTTCTGTTGAGAAGCAGAGTCCAAGTTTTTCAGTTCGTACAATGTTGTAGCACCTTTTCTTTACCTGCAACTTAGTCACATCTTACAGTTTGATTTCCATAATTTAAGTGTAGCACATGTATTAAATTTTTGACTATTTTTACTTTTGTCCTATTTATTTCATTATTAAACTGAGAAGTTCCTTTGTCACTACTTACAAGAGCAAGATTCTTTCTTGATTTCACAGTAGCATTAGGAAGGTGCAAGGGCAATGTCCAAGCCACTCCTCATGCTGCATGGATGTGAATTCTTTCCCAGTCTGGAGTGTACAAGAGCATTTCACAAAATTATTTTGTGGGTGCAGGTTTGGTTTTGTTGTTTTCTTTCCAGCTTTGGAAGGGGAAAAATAAAACAGATGTACTTTATTCTAAGAATTTAATGTATTCTACTTAATATGATGGAATAATCTTTATGTGCTTGCCCCAAATTGCTTGTTTATGTATTAATAATAGCAAGAAAGAAAAAGTTTTACAATGCTTTCAGCTATATTTAAGATGACTTTACTAGGCCTGTGGATTTCACAAGGAATACGTCTATGTAAGAAAGCAGGATTACACAAGTTCACCTAGTGTGGCACGATACCATTGGTTTAATGGCTTGCTTTGGTGTGGATCTTTTTGGCTTCATGGCAATTGGTGATACCTGGGATAAATGTAGGCTGGCATTTGCTTATTGCCAAGTGGTGGGTTCTTTGCCTAAAACTTGAGAATGAATCTGTCCATTACTGACAGCATCCTGTGTGCTATCTGTCCAGATGCAGAAGTAAGCTGTAGAGGTCATCTTCCCAGCTCCTCAGTTACTTGAATTTCACAGGCAAGACCACTTTGCAGTGGACCCTTCCTCCTTGTTTCTCAAGGGGTCTCTGCTTAATCCTATTACGTTTCAAAGCATTTTTTGCTATGGATTTTCAAGTCTGGAGGGGTTTGCTCTACTGAAGCAGCAGTGGAAGGTTCTGAAATGGAGCAGAAAAGGTCTTGATTTTATTGGACCCAAAGGGCCACCATGGAAGACTCAGATATTTAATATAGCTATATCATAGCCTATGCTAAGATTTTGGGGAGATACTTGGCTGGCATTTCAAAGGACAATTCAATCTGTAGTAGCAGCCATAATCCCTACTACTCTTCAGTATTCCCACAAACTGACCTACTTCTTTCACTGATGTAGGATCAGTTCCATAGAGTAGTGTTGGGATCCAGCATTTGCTCCTTCCCTACCTGCCTGCTGAACTGAATGGTTCTGCATAAAAACAAATGGCGTAGTCATCATCTTGCACTCGAACTAGAGCTTTGTAAAATCCTTCTCCCTTTTTAAAACTTGCATTGCATTTGCAGTTCAGAAATGAACCAAAGAATAATGCAATTGTAACCTATTTTTCCTGTCACTTTTCTAAAAGATGGGAGCAGGTTTGGGAGGTGCAGGTTAATGTGGCTCTGCTGTTTTGTTGGGGTTTTTTTTGGTAACAGTTAATGGGAAAAGATATTTTTATTTTTTTTAACAGCACACACACGTTCTGTAGAGAGAAATAAAATGACAAAAATTAAGTAGCTGTACAATACAGTAATTATATAGTGCTAAATTGGCCAAACTTTTATGGGCTGATAACCTGGTTTGAGGAAACAACCCAGGCTATCGCCTGTCAACTATTTAGGCACTTCTGATAATGCTGTCAAGAGTTCATACAATGATACTTTATACAAAAAGAAATTGCAAATTAATACAACTTGATTAAATTATAATGAAATACTATGATGATAAGTTTATATTAAAAAAGCACCTTTACCTGCCATAAACCTAACCATCTGTCATTCTGTGGCTGAAAACATACTCATGGACTGCAGACTATTCCACAACTTTTTCCATTATGAAGACTGTTTTTCAGCTTGTTCAAAGGAAACCTACTAGCTGGATGATCCATTATTTTTAATGTGTTTTGAATTCATGAATATGTTAAGATTTCTGCAGTGAAACTATTCAGAGTTAACTTTTTCTGTATATTGTCGAATGATTTTTGTCTGTAGTGCAAGTTACCATAGGATACTTGAAAATACTTGAAGATACTGTACACGTACTTCACATCTTTGTAGCTCTTTATTTTATACCTAGAGGATGGCTGTTAAACTAAGATGAAGCATCAATACCTTATAAACTATATATTTTAGTACAAGGGGAAATCTCTGGCTTGGTTTTTTAATGGGTAGGTGTTGAAGTTTACATTATAATGGCAAAACCAGGTACTGTTTTCCTTTTTTATTTTTTCCTGTGACATTTCAATCCATTGGACATTAAATGTGAATTGGATATACAAAACAGTTTTACAGGTGTAGCTCATTTGCTCAATTGCAATAAAATTTGTCTTTTAACATGAAAAATAGCAATGTGCTATTTTCAAAAACCTTGTTATAATCTGGCTAATCATCTGTTCTTCTTCACCTGACTGCAGGTACGTGTGACATTTTGGTGTCTGATTTCAGGAGATATCTTTGGAACAGTTTACTCTGTGCCTACCTCCCAGCACCAGTGTAGCCTTCTTGCAAGCAGTTGGTCAGATGGCCAACAGTGTAAGCAATGCCTACTCAGTAATCAAGGAGTGGGGAGAACAGGAACAGGAAAGCAAAGGGACTAATGCAAATCTTGCAAAGCATCTGTAAGTACACTCACATAGATGTGCTGCCATTTTTATTAGCTTTTTTCCCTATTTTAGAGCAATTTCTGATCCTAATAACCAAATTGGGTAGAGGTCTCAAAATTTTATGTTCTGAAAAATACAATTGGTCACCCCTATGGATCACATAATTGTTTGGATTGGAAAAGACCTCTAAGATTATTGAGTCCAGCAGTTGACCTAACACCACCATGGCCATTACACAATGTCCTGAATGCCATAACTGCATGTTTTTTGAACACCTCCAGGGATGGTGACTCCATGACCCATGTACCATGTGCTCAACCTTTCTGTGTGAGAGGATCCATACAGAGATGAAGGAATTATTGGAAATGTAACTATCTGATGCCTCAAATACAAGGTTAAGTGAGAAAGAAGCAGTGTCCTCCAGTTGTCTGAGATTCAGACATCTGTGACATGTGTGTGCCCAAGCATTCTTGCCTGTATTGCCCATTTGTTGCCTTTTTTTACTCCATCTTTTCCCAGGATAAATCTAAATTGACAGATAGTCCCAGAGGAGGAATTACTGGGTGCTGATGCTTACTGACATCTGTTGAAGAGGAGAGTTTGATTTCTAGGCAATGATTGTTGAATAACTACTCCAAACACATGGGTCTAGAAATGTACTTACGGTTTGTTTAGTTCTCACAAAAAAACACAAATGTCTAAGAGCTGTACCAAGCAGGTCTTTGTCTTAACGAGTTATATCACATAGCAAGAAAAGTCTCCTTTTTTCACAATTAACTCAAAAATGTGTACTCATTAGTAGAACACACTATATTCAGTCCTGCAGTAAACAGGAACTGTTCTTAATTTCAGTGACGGTGGCATTTTAAGATGCGGATCTTACAACATTTAAAATGTCACTGGTGGATCTGATGTTTCTTTCAGGCATGTTTTTCTCCTAGAGGCATAAAAGGACTTGGACAAGAAGTATAAATTGTGTGAGAGGGTCTTTTAGAATACCTGTGACCAGGTAAAATCTGTAACCCCAGTTTTCATATCTGAGATAAGCCGGTGCAGGTCCTGCTCCAAGGAAGGCCACTGTTAAATTGCAAATCTGAATGCTAAAGATGTCATTTCCAGCAGAACTCAACAATCTACCTGGTAGCTTGTGAAGCCCTTGGATAGTAAGATGGAAAGTCTAAGAGCAAAAGTTTGAGTGATTAATTTCAAAGGAGAACATTTGGTTGAAACCCTGTATACGTACAGAGATGAGTAAGACTTGCAACTGCAGCTCTGAGACACTCTCTGAAAAACTTTGGTATAATTAAATATCTGAAAGTATTTCTTGTCTGTCTGCCCCTTGCCCTTTCTTGTTCTGACATCTTCTCCTTCCACCGCCAAACATTTGTTTTCAGCTCCTGTCAGAAGCAGTCCTCATGCTCACTTGAGTGGTGTTAAATTTTGGGTCAACATGATACACTGTTGCCCTGCCCACCAGAACCACTACTTTTCACTACATTAACCTACAAATGAAATGGAAATCTACATGTCTTCTCCTTTTCTTATCATTAGGCAATAGAACTTGAGAAGCATTATAAAGCAGTTTTAATCCCAAATTTTCAGACAAAAGTATTCAACTCTACTCAGGAAATCAGATGCATAATTTCTGGCACAGTTTTTACATCCAGCTGTTCTATGGCAGCTGAGTCTTAATCTCTTAGGATCTCTAAGGATCACTAAGTGATCCTTCAATTGGAAGACAGGGGAATTTGGGATCTTACCTGTATGGAAGAGTTTATTTGAAGCCACCAGACAGTGTTCATAGCAATGTTGTAGTCCTGGCAGTCTGAAAAGATAAGATAATATTAGTGGGAAGAAGTTCTAGGTTTTGCAGGGCTCTAAGATTGTCACACATCGGTACAACTGGAAAAAGCAGGCAGGCTTTCTGATGTGCCACCTGTCTTCAAATGTCAAACTGGCCAAACCTCTCTCTCTCTCCTCAAACACCGCAGTCCCAGAATGGTCCATGCAAAACCAAAAAAAATTTAGTTGAAGACTAAAATGCTATATAGTATCTAGATGGGCAAGATGGGTTTTAAAATCATGAAAATAGCCTGTTTGCCTACATTGCTTGCAGATACTTACAGGTAGCTATTTTCATCCCTAAAGCTTCATGATTTTGTTTTAATTGCTGGGGAAAAACAAACAGTGCTGTTTGGGGTCTCTTCCTGTTGAACTGAGTCTTAAGATTTTTTTTTCTAGCTTCTCTCTCCCACTGAAGAGCTGAGTGTGGCAGTATGGTCATCTGTCACAGTGACTGCGTAGCTGAATAGAAATAGTTAAGGCTATGGAAAGATGTCTGTGTTGAGGGCTGAGCTTCTGCCTGCTTTGTGTCTTTAAAGAGAGATTTTAATGTCAATTCATCATAAACAAATGAGTATTGTGTGTGAAATAATAGCTAAGATCCTTCATCAAGCACTTTTTTGTATACAAGTGGAATAGTTTAATTAACTAAGATAAGTTTAATATTGTTCCTGTTTGTTCTCCAAGACGTGTTGAGATCTTTTGAGCTAATTCAATCATTCCCAAATATTTATGTTGTTCTACATTTCAATTTACAGAAGGAAATAAGATGCTTTGCTTTCACTGTGTCTTGGAAAGCTTTAGTTGTTTGGTTATGTGGCTCTTCAGTGTCTCTGTTCTTTCTTGCTATGCTCTTGTGTAGATTTTATGTCCTCCATCAGATCTTATGATGAATTTTAATTAAATTAATACTGGTCAAGTTCATTGAGGAACCTTGACTGGGAAGTGCCTAAAACACATAATGGCTTTTCTGTAAGATAGCCTGTTGTCACGTGCATTTGGGAGAACTGTTTGACTGGAGACATCTTGACAGATAATCCTAGATGAGAGGTGTATGGACTTGCACATTCCCATCGTAAGTACAATGGTTTATTCATGAAATCATGGAAACTGTTGAGGAAGTCTTCATTGATGTATTACTTTCTGTTGGTAATAGGAGCTTTGGGATATGATGTGGGGCTGGAGAATCCCTGGCATGTTTAAGGAACAGCTTTATGCATTTATAGATGAGTTTGATGAAAACTGAAACTGTCCAGGAGATACAATAGGTTGTTTCTCATTGGATTTTAACAGAGAATAACTTTGACCATTTCAAAAGCAATGAAGCCTGATGCTCCAGTGAGAAAGGAAAGTGGTAATTTATAGCTCCCATTAAGGAAACAAAGGCAAAGAGTGAGGGAAAGTTTCAGTGGAGACTTACTAATGTGTATAAACCACCCTTACAAGTAGAAATAGCTTGGTATTTGTCACAGACCAAAACAAAAGAGAAAAAGCAGTGAAACAGGGATGAGAGGGAGGGGTGGAAAAGAATGCTACCTGCTTTTGCTTGTCCCCTTGAGAGGTCAAAAAACCTTTAGGAAATTGTAATTTTAGTGAATAATGGATAAGCCACTTTTACCTGCCAAAGGACAGACAGATGTGAGAAATCCCTGGCTGGGAAAGGAGGTGGTGTGGAGCTGCGAGGTCGTGATGTGATGTGTGGGTTCGGGTACATCCTTCAGAGGGGACTTTACGTGTTGCAGTAAAACTTGGTAGAAACCGTAATCTTGTGGTTTTGCAGGAACCCGTGGAAGGCTGGAGCGCATGGTGCTCATGTGGGTCATGGCAGCATGCGGGGCCGTGGCAGGGTGCAGGCGTGTGAGATCATTGCACGGGCTTGTCTCCACTAGGAAGGGACCGTTTCACGGGCTGCTGCGGAACGGGGAGCGCACCGCTTCAAATGCACTTGCCGCTGGCACCCGCAGGCTGCGTGTGAGGTATCTGCTGCACCTTCCGGCATCATCGCCTCTCCGGGACACCTGTGTTTAGGGACACACACAGGTGTTTGAGGGCCGGTGCCGCGGGTGGGTGCGCTGGTGCGGTGCACGGCGGGGTTTCATGTGGGACGGAGCGGCTGGCGCGCAGCGGGTGCGTTCGTCGCCCTTGTGTGCCGCCGCTCTGCCCGGCACTGGGGAGGCCCGCCCAGCCCTCGCTCCGCCGCCCCGCGCCCGCTGTCAGTGCGAGGCGGGCTCCCGCCCGCAGACGCCTCCCCCCTTCCCTCCTTCTTTTCCTCCCTCCCTCCCGCCGCCTCCTCCCGCCCGGCGGCGGCAGCAGCAGCAGCCGCAGCGCAAACGATGGGGTCCGGCGGCTGCCGCGGCGCGGCGGGGGCTCGGGCGCTGCCGCTGCTGCTCCTGCTGCTGCCCGCGCCGGCCGGCCCCGCCGCGCTGCCCCTGCCCGGTGAGTGCCGCGCCGCCGGCTCGCCCTCAGCTCCGGACAGCGGCTTCCTCGCGGGGTACCTGCCAGTCGCGTCGTTCCCCTTGGGGCCCGGGCCGTCACTGTCTGGACGAGCACCTGGGACGGGCGGGAGGCGGAGGGAAGCCGCCGGCAAGCGGCTGTCGTTTCTGGGGCGAGGGGTGGCCGGTGAGGCGAGTGCAGCCTTTCCCGGAGAGGGATGGCGGGCGGGTAGCTGGCTGCTTGCGGGGCGATGCAGGCAGCACTGGTGGTTCTCAGCTCTGGGGTCTTGGCGATCCCGTCTGGGAGCAGGGCTGGCCCGGGGTGGGGCTCCCGGTTAACGTCTCACCTTTGCCGAGTGAGGGGGCGGGGGGGTGTAAATTCTGCGTGTCCTGCGGCTTTATCTGTCCTTGGTCGCCCAGTAACTCTAGCTGCAGCCTCCTCCGCGCCCGTCCATGCCAAGTTGAAGGCTGGGATGTTTGCTCACAGGCTTCCTCCTCCAGGGTCCCTTCAGCTTGAGCGGCTGTCACGACACGAGGAAATCTCGATCCCTGCGCCTAGTGATTTCTTTTCCTCTTTTCCATGCTTCTGTATGCATTAACGCTGGAGTTTTGCTGCTGTTCTTCCCTGCGTGCCGCAGACCACAGAGGATAGTGTAAAAATAAACCATTAGAGCGGCCGTTGTGCCTTTGGTGTGGGATGTAGCTGACGTCCCTGTGCCGTTGCTGTGTGAGAAGACCCCCTCCCTGCTGTATGTTTGCTGGGGCCCACCTTGTCGAGGCAAGTGTGTTCCCCTGGCCCAGGCTGGGAAGGGGAGACCTTGCTGTGCAGGGGGTACACATGCTGCTAATGCTTTTTTCTGCCCACTTTCTTTTCCTACTCATCCTTTCTCTTTTCATGGTTCTCCATCTACCTGAATTCCACCAGCTGGAGGCCTCCCAGCAATTTCTAGCAACCCTCCTTGTGTGACTCGCTCACTGAGTTCCCTGCTTCCCCTTATTTATAAAGGACTGATTTTTCTTCTCTGAGAGGAAGATGGATTTTGCTGCAGTCTCTGGCTGTTTTCCACCCTCACCTCACTTTCTGGAAGGGGTATCTGAGCACTCCATGGCTGTTATCTGTCCTGTATACACCTGAGAGCCAGGAGAGCACTGCTGTAGCACTGGCTGTTTGCCTTGTTTCTTGCTGCCAAATGTCATTAGGAGTTAAAACTGTGTGAATACTTTCTAAAGTTGGCAACTGCTGCAGTACCTAGAGGCATATTTTGTGATTGGGGGGATGGGGCGGGGGGGGGGAGGGGGGAATATAAAGAGATGAATGCTATAATTGTAAATGGCAGAGGTGCTGGCTGAAACTCCCCATTAGAAAGTGATCCCAACTGTTAAAAGTTACTGAATATTTAAGTGGTTGTTTTCTGCTGATACTCCTGCAATTCATCCTGTTATTTTAGGAGTCACTTTCTGTACCTTTGTGAGGTGCTGTTTCTGCAGTTCTTCCCTTTAGCCAGTTGCTGTTTCCATGTTTGAATATTCTTCTGCTGTATGAAAAACTTCTGCTCATGTCTTCTGCTGCCCATAACTTTTCCTCCTCTTCTTCTGTCTACATCTCCTCATCTCCAGGACTTCCTCCTGCTGGTTTTTCCCTTTCTTCTAATTTCCTCTGCTCTGAAGTTTCCACCTGGATATTTTGCTTCAGTATGGTGTGCTTTGTGATGGCTGGCCAGGTGATTGGGTGGTGCTGCTCAACAGATATTATTGTTGTATTTTTAAAGTTGGCATTATTTATAAATGATAACGTCTGTTTAATGGTAAGTCAGTCTTTTAACTTGTTTGGTTTGACTTTGAAAGTACGTTTCTGTGAACTCCCCTTGTCAGTTTAAAAATCATTTGGCTTCCTGAGGTTGATGTCACAGATGTGATGAGCTCTTTCAATAACTGATTTTTGTTAACCAGAAAGATCAACAGTCTCTAATGAATCTCTGTAAAACCAACATCTAAATCTCATGGGAAATCTAGCCCAGAACAGGTTATATTTGATCTACAAAAGCTTAACACAAGCTTATCTGAATTGCATGTAAAAATTGCATCTTTGTGCAGGTAAAGCATTATGCAAAGTTAAGTTCAGATACAGAATCTGCATGTTTCTGTCTCCTAACTTACACATATCAAATGTGTGTAGCACGAACAGGCACTCATCCTTATGTCATCTGATCAGTGATGTGTACTGGAGATGTGCCCTGTTCTTCACCTTCTGACATCCTTTCTGAGTCTTGCCTTTTCACAGATGTGGATGAATGTGCCCTGGGGCTTGATGACTGCCACCCAGATGCTATCTGTCAAAACACCCCGAAGCTGTACAAATGCATGTGCAAAGTGGGTTACACTGGTGAAGGGAAGAAGTGTGAAGGTAAAGTGATGGCAGCACTATGCTCTGCCTGTATCAGCATGAGGTATTTCTAAGAAGACAGAGCCATTAAAAATAATGACTGAGAATATGGAGGATGATTTTAAATGAAAATAGTAATTGTTTCTTCACCTGTTTTACTTTGTGTTTACAAATCAAAGGCAAGGAGATTGCATGGATTTTCATCTCGTAATATCACTCCATCTAATAATAGTTTGTTGTTTAACCAACAGCCTGAAAAACTGTAAGGTAAAGCTACACGGGGATCTGAGAGCATTTTGTCACTCTTTAAAAACCTTCAGCAAGTCATGTGTTAAGTATGGTCTGTTTGTAAGACAGTGATGATTTTGGACAGCAGTTGCTGCTCACATTTACACAGTGGCATCTCTAACTGTCTATAATGCTCAAGCAAGCATCCATCATAGTGACTTCTGCTTTATTCCTTAGACATTGATGAATGTGATAATGACTTCAATGGCGGTTGTGTCCACGAGTGTTTCAACATTCCAGGAAATTACCGCTGCACTTGCTACGATGGCTTTATGTTGGCCCATGATGGCCACAACTGTTTGGGTGAGAAATGTGTTCATGAATGTTATGAGTGGTGATGCTAACAAACTTTTGACTGTGTCCCTGGGAAGTGCATGGTGATATGTTAGGCTGAATCAGCTCAGCTAGAGAAGAACGTTACATACATGACTAAGGAATTGCCATTGCTGATGTACCCTGTCAGTGCAGCTATTTTCCTTTCTGTAAATGAGGGTGGCTGTGCTACATTTCTGCTAAGTGCTTTGGTTTGAAATGTGCCAAGTGCCATCTATTGTTAGACTAATTGAGTTTATGTAAAAGAACATGTGCTATCCTTATCTTTTCTGTTTCAAAGTCAGTTTAGAATCAGTTCACAGGTGTGTTTCCAGACTTAGAAATCTTCTCCCTCAGATAACATTTGGGCTTCTCGCTGTTACTGTGTCAGAGTACTTCCTGACATGCAGCTGTAAGGAAAGGACATGGAGGAGTGTGCAATAGCTGTGTATGACAGAGGCCATTGACGTACAGAAGGAATAAGTGAAATATTTGGAGTTTCCCTGGGTGGTTCTGAAGCAAAGTACACTACTCTGGAAACTTATTCAATCCTGGCAACACTCCCTTGACCCTATATGCACACACTCCACTGTTTCTCTTATTTAAGACCTTCATAGTTTCCTTCTTTTTGTGTGCTAGCAGGTGAAATCTTTAAAAGTGGGTAACAAGACCTTGTGGTTAGGCTGTGGTGGTATTTTCCGGCACGCAGTGCAGCAGTCTACAGAAATGCATGAGCTGCCTGCCTGTTGGCAGCGTGGTATATGCTTGCCAGTGTTATTTCCCTGGGATAGAGCCTCGTGTTGATGAAGCTCTCCTGCTGAAGTAATTTTGTTCTAAATATTTCACTGAAGTAGAGAGGGAAGCAAAATATCTGCTGTTATTTGTGTAAACACACAGTGAAGTTCAGTTGAGGTTACCATGAAGGGCCGAATATGAGCGAACAGATTGCTTCTTACAATGCCACCAGAAGGTATGTTCTCTTTGTATCCAGTAGCACCTCTAGAGCGTACTTCAGCTGCCTTGTTTGTCATCAGCAAGACCTAGACGTAACCTAGACCAAAATCTACCACCTGCTGTTTTGCCAGGAAGCTGCTCAGTATTGCATGGCAAGCTTCTTAAAATAAAAAAAAAAGTCACTGGCATTCAGCAAAGTTTTTACCACTGACCTGCAAATTTTGAGATGTGATGTAAACGTTAAATAAATGTTTTGGCATGTAGCAAATTGGATCACATCTTCTCTTAATCCATTTATTTACTTTGTTCATGCCAGGGTTGCCCTCCCCTCACCCTTAGTTCTGAAGATCTCGGCTGTGTGCCTGGGTTTAAGCCAAATAGACAATTACTTGTTGGAAAGAGAGGATTTTTTTGAAAGCTTTCCAAGGTCTGTAAGACAGAAACATCTGCTGGAGTTCAAATCTGTAGTACTAAAGACTCATGGTGGCTGTTTATTCATGATTGTTTGCACATTCACATCACTGCAGAACTCTGAAATACTCAGCTTCTCTGTGATGGAGATATGTCAGCCACTCTTTTTGCTACAGCAGGTCACATTCTTTTGCATCCAATTGGCTTATTCATTGCCTTCAGTAGAAATTAAATCTGTTGTAATACTACGTAATGCTCCTTATTAAAAGCCTTTCTCTTTCTCATTTTTTCAGAAGACAGCTGGTTTATGCCAGAAATGCTACAATGTTAAATTAAAAACATTGTGCTGTTAGCACAAGAACAATGAACAGAACAGGGAGCAAATGATGTTTCATATGAATTTACAAATGAGACCAGTGCTTTGCCTCAGCAACGCTTTGTCCTGTTTTTTAAGGGACTCAGCAATTTTGCTTCCTGTCCAAAATAGCATTTCTGAGAATTAGCGTAGGAAAATTATTTGCTGGTAGTGTTTACAAAAACCTACACTTATTAAGAGGCAAAATCCAAAGAACTGGAGGTTGGGATAAGCATCCATTTTTTCAGAAGCTTAGGTGATGTTCTTCTACTCTTTGTTTCTCTTGGTTATCTTGCAAGCAGAGCCTTTCTATATTCTCTGGTATTGTTGAAGCTCTGAGTATTGCAAAATCAACATTAAAACTATTTCCAGAACTTCTGCTCATGTCCTTGACTGCATTCAGGCAGCACAGCAGCAGCCTTGATGGTGATGACCTAGAATTAAGGGAGAAGGATAGTAAGTCAAACTAAGCATCAGAACAGATGTGATGTGTGAATTCTAGCAAGAGTGAAGGTAAGGAGCAGGGAATAGGTTTTTAAGCTGAATTTATCCTGAGATTTTTTTAATTCTCCCCTTCCACTTTTGCTTCAAAATGGAGAGCTTTCTGGAAAAACACCTTTATAGCTTGGAAGGGCTTGGAGCCAAAGTTGTGTCCTGCTGAGCCAGGCAAAAGCGTATGTGGATGCTCAGCCTAGATGTAAGTGTGCTAGGCTGCTGAGCAGTAGCACTGTCCAGCTGCACTGAGAGGCACATAGGTGGAATGTAAAGCCCTGCTTCTGCCTCCACCAGGCTGCTCTGCCTTGGTTGTTAACCAGTAACTCTGGTTAGTTGGCCAGTGTTTCTTGGGAACCCTATGACTGGGCAAGCTGTGAGCAAGGAAGAGCAGCAGCAGACATAAGCTTTCCCAAGGGCAGCAGCACAACAGCAGCAATAGCACACTAGCCTGGGGTGTCTAAGCTGCCTGGCTGGTTATATGCTTAGTGTCTGTGCTGCACACTGAGCTGATCTGCCAGTATGAGTGTGTTTGTGTTAGTACAAAGCTGATCTTTCTCTTTCTCTCTCTTTCAGATACAGATGAATGCATGTTCAACAATGGTGGTTGCCAGCATGTTTGTGTCAACACTGTAGGCAGCTATGAATGTCGTTGTAAGGAAGGGTTCTTTCTCAGTGATAACCAGCATACATGTATCCACCGCTCAGAAGGTACTGGCTGCTTCCCTCCAGACACCACACAGGAGTTTTTGACAGACGCTGACTGCAAAATCTTTAAAGCAGCTTCAAAAGTGTTTTTAGGTTGAGTTTTTCAAAGCTGTGAAGTGTCTTGAAGTCTTTACTTCTTTTAAAAGGAACAGTGTGTCAGAATCTAAGTGACTTTGAAGACTCTTCACATCCCTTCTGCTCCTTTCATCCCACCTGTATGTCTGCACTGTTGTGCTTGTTAAAGGCTGTGCTGCTGTGCTTCTGGTGTACTTTATATTCTGTTGTACTGCTAAGATGTGTCCTGATCCAGGGAAGGGCAACAAATTGAAGGACAGTGAGTTCGTACCATTTCTATTGCCTGTAGTTGCAGGACTATACCTGGATTACCTTCAGGTACCTTTTAGATTCCCTGTACAGTGCTTAGGTTTCAGCTAAAAGATGTATTGTTTGTCAGCCCCGAAGGTATTCAAATCGTATTCTTTGTTTTGAGTAAAACCTTTATGAAGCGACCTTTGGGAGATCAGAGAGCCTTGACTATCTAATTAGACATGGAATTGAACAAAATTATTTTGGATGCCCTTAGGGACTACTTTAAAGTGGTTGCTCAGATCAGGGAGTTGTCCATTGAACTGTACAGTGAATATCTTCTAAGAGGTATTTAAAGCTGCAAAGCTTTCTTTAATCTATGGCTTATCGTTGGCATGACTATAAGAGGAATATGAACATGAATAAACAAATCTCACTTTAAAAACCCCCATAGTGAAGAGATAAAATTTATAGACATATATAGCTATCCACAGCTGAGTGCACTGAGGTGGCTGTCGTCTGATGTAGCTGAATCGATCTTTTGTTTGAATTAAGAATTAGTATTCTCAGTTTCTCTGGTACTGGGCTTGGTCTTGCTGGGATCCGCTGATGTGTGGTGATTTCTCAGGCCATTGCGTAACTTGCAACTGCAGGAGATGAGCCAGGAGCAAGGACAAGCAGGGGGGCTGCAGTGGTAGAGCAACCCTTATGTTGCTTTGGTAGTAGTGATGTGTGTTTGTGTGTGTGCATGGGTGATGCATCTGAAGATGAAAATCAGTTGCTTGAACTCCTTTGTCTTGTCTAATGCCAAGGGAGGAAAGACATCCAACTCTTCTTACTTGCTGTTGCTCAAGTACATTCTACAATCCTGAACTAACAGCAGCATTTCCTGTCATTAGCATTTGTTCCCTAAACTGTACTTTTGGAATTCTGCCTCTCTTATTTTAAAGATGCTGTTAATTTCTTTCAACTTTTTGGCCAAAAGAGCCTTTTTCCCATAATACCGAATTTCCACTTAATTTAGTTGGTGGGTTGTTTTTTGTTGTTGTTGCTGTTTGGGGGTGGGTTGGTTTTTTGTTGTTGTTGGTGGTGGTTGGTTGTTTTCTTGTTGTGGTGTGTTGTTTTTCCTTTCTCTTTTTTTCCTAGTTTGTTTTTCTGTTTGGTTGGGGTTTAGGTTTTGTGTGTTTTGGTTTGTTTTTTTCCTCTTTGTAAAAGAAAAGCAGGAGGAAAAACAGATGCATTTTCCTGAAAACTACTAAATACAATATATTTTCATGGAAACAAGTCTTAAGAAAAACACCCTTACTGTTGTTGCCTGAAACATTGGTTTTCTTCTTACTGAAATTCAGAAGTGTTTGTTTTCTTTCTTTAATAGCCATTTCTCAGGCTACTGTGTTGTGGCTGTTTCCCTCCTGCCTTCTCCCATTACTGTGAAGAAGGGCTCCATAAGATTCCCACTTCCTTTTTATATTTTTGCCTTTTTTTTTTTTCCCCTCCTTGGGGGGGAAGATCTGTTGCAAGCCGAGTCTCATTGCTTCATCTTGCACCTCACTTTCTTCTCTGCTCTTCTGCTCATCACTACCTACCCTATTCTCTGCCTTATGTATGCATCTTTCATTATATATATACACCTAATTAATTCTGAGACCTCACAGCATTGGTCAAACAGTAGGGCCCACCTGCTGCCACCTGTTTATTTTTGCTTCTTATCTGTACTATAAGGGAGTGTGTCCTTCCCTGTCTCCTAGCCCAGTTGAGTGCATACATTAGTGCTTGAGGGACCTTGCTGTATGCAGAAAAAAAGTGAACTGGAGTTCAGATAGGAGAAATGGAGTGGCTTAGGACTGTTGTATTCATCATGATGACCAGTGTAATGGGAGCCTAAGACATCTGCCCACCCAAGTCTCTGCAATTATCCTCTGGGTTCTCTCTCACCTACTGTGACATGCTACTCAAGTCAGGTAGCTATCTGAGGAGAGTTTGATAATTAAAATTGGTTTCATCTGGTATGATGGTGTTGGTCTGAAGCACAGGAATGCTCTTAGGAGCTTTAAACCATTTGTCTGAAGTTAGTGAACTTTGCTGAAGTACCTGCTTGAAGTTTCCCTTTTGGTAGCTCAATAGAGACAAAAAGAATAATTTTGCTAACAGAAACTAAGCTGCTAATTCTCTTAATGCTTGCCAAGGCCCCTGAGCTAACAGACCAAATCGTGCTGCATGCTTAAGAACAACAGTGTCACAAAAACACAAGAGTTAATGAGACTAATTTGTGGCCTCATAGGTTGTCTCCTTCTTGAGTGGCAGCACAATAATGGATGACAGCTTTCATGTGGGCTACTTGGGCTGTGTCTGTGTGCTGTGGGGTTTGAAATCTCATTGTCTTGTGAGACTTCTACAGAGTCCTCACTGTGGGAAAGGAATCAAAAAGCCAGTAGAGCAGAATAATCTAGGCTCTGCAATATCCATTCTTTTGTTGCTTAAAGCTGTCTTAATAGAGAAAGGGTAGTGTAGCTTGTGCTTCAGATGACAAGAACAGTCGTGTGCAGAGGAAGGACCTAATTAAGTGTAGTGGAATAATGGTGATGAACTGACCTCTGCTTCCCAATAGAATGGTTTTGTTTCATTTAGTAATAAGACTGCAAGAAAGAGCTGTGCAAGTATATAAAAAAATATGTAGGGTGTGGAACTGTTCACACAATCCCTTTTTAGCAGCATGATCACCCTTTTTATTCTCTCTCTGATTGGGCATCTGCTCAACTCAGTAGAGTTCGCTGAGGGTAGAGTGGGATAAACCCTTCTAGCCAAAGTGTGCTCCACTTATTCCTCTCAAACCAAGTGTTGTCACCAAGAAGAAAGAGCCTTTTGGTGTGACTTGTCATATAAAAGATGCACCAAGGCAGAGATTTTGATGACAGAGGTGTACTCTCTGTATACCTGAGGAAAGCATTCACTTGTCTTAATTTTGTAT
The DNA here is from genome assembly GCF_014839835.1 of Dryobates pubescens. NCBI lineage: Eukaryota > Metazoa > Chordata > Aves > Piciformes > Picidae > Dryobates > Dryobates pubescens. Next base: position 10,718,282 of record NC_071633.1, read on the forward strand.
CATTACAGGAGACTTCAGCAAAAATCTGTGGTGCAATGCTAGTAGAAAAGCTATTCTTTTAATTTGGTTTAATGATCCAATTTAATAACTCATCCAACTGCTGTTTATGGGGTTTGTTTGGTTGGATGGTTTTATTGCTGATGCCCCTGCACTTGTCCTGTTTTGCAGAAGGCATGAGCTGCATGAATAAAGATCATGGTTGTGCCCACATCTGCAGAGAAACACCCAAAGGAGGAGTTGCCTGTGAATGCCGACCAGGATTTGAACTGTCCAAGAACCAGAGGAGCTGCATTTGTATGCAACATTCTGCATATACTTATGGTTTCCCAAAGTGAACAAATAGTGTTCTGTTTGCAGTGATATGGGATTTGGTATGTTACAGGCAAACTGGGATGACATGCCTAAATTCTATGCATTTGCATTAAACTAGGATCAATGGCTTTGCTGGACGCTATTCCACAGGTTGCTGCAGTATCTGTAGTTTGAGAGTTGTGCCATCATGCATAGCAAGGGGAAGTTCAGCACCACAAGAGAGCTCTGCAGGGCTTTACAGAGGAAGGAAAGGGGCATGTGAGGAATGCACGCTGGACAGTCAAATGGAGACAAAATGGCACACTGCCTTCTAAAGGTGCTGGAAGTACTTGTGAGATGTAATATATATTTTCTTCTTAGTAACATGTAATCATGGAAATGGTGGCTGTCAACATACATGTGATGATGCTGATAATGGGCCTATTTGTGGATGTCACCCCAAGTACATCATGCATGTGGATGGGAAAACCTGCCTGGGTCAGTATACAGTGGAGGGAAGTAGTTTTCTGTTGATGACTAATTCTAGACTGGTGTGGCATTGCTGTGTGTGTATGGTTAATGCTCTTCATAATAGTATGGCTAGAAAATGCAAGGAATCCAAAACTAAGAAACCTGCTAGTGCATGAGTGAGTTGGCTGGGTCCAGGCAACTTATGCTTCCCTGTATAAGTAGCTACCTAATACCTCTGCAGCCTGTAATTTTCAATGATCCATCTGAAGCAATAGGCCTGTCACTCACCAAAGAAGATTCCCTTCGCCCCCTAGGATATTTTATGTTCACTTTCTTGTGTAGCGTGAGCCAGAGGGTGTAACCAACCAGTACATCTGTTAAAACTAGAACTCTGAATTTAATTAAAGTACAGTTTTTGCAAGGCAGTTATCCAGTAAAGAAAGCACTTAAAATTTATAAACTCTTCCAGTCTCTGGAAGAGTTTGTTTGTTGACTGAAATCAAATGCTCAGACATAACTGGCTGGTGCTTGCATTAGTCCGTGATAGATGATAACAGTGTGCTCTTAACAGAAATGCTCATGACGGTTCAATCAGTTCTTTCATCTTTACACCCATAGCACATCTTCTGTTTTGTTAAGAGTACTGAAGAAACATGAGTTGTAAGGAAGCATCAAAAGCCAAGTGCTCTCATGGTTTCAGCTGAAAAGTAGTAATGATTTTCATTATTAATTTCTTTTTTTAACAAGATATTTTCTGTCTAGTCCGTTCTGACTGTCTCTGGTAATTCAGCATGTGATGCAGCTGTTTGCATGTGTGAGGCAACTTTATTCATTTGCCCTTTTTTTTTTTTTTTTTTTCTTTTTCCATGTTCCTTACAGAGAGGGAAGAGGCTGCTGTTGAAATTTCTGAGGGAAACACTACAGCAGGAGCTGATGTGGACAAGAGGGTGAAGCGACGGTTGCTTATGGGTAAAAGTGCTTATCCAAAATAATTTTGCTGTTTGCTGAAAACTTTTAGATTGGAGATTAATTTATTTTTTTTTAAATTGTAACCATCATAACTCTGCACTGAATTCTTCCTGAGATGCTCCACTCCCTTTTAAAGAAACAATATCATTCCATCATGCATAAGAAACTATGTACATTGCTTGTGATGGTCAGTAGGGGGTGTCAGGAATTTGCCCTTGGAGCAACGTGTGTTACCATGGTTCTAATTCATCACAAGAATGCAGTGCAACCCCCGCTGTGGTACAGTTTTAACCAAGTGGTCATGGAGGAAGCTGTGTTCTACCTGCTTTTCTTCAGTTGAAAGCACATTTCTGCATGGAGGAGAGTTGGGCCTGGTGGTGGATTGCATCTGGAATGACATGTTAGGATACAAGGCCATTTTATTCTTCCTAGGGGTGTTCACATCTGGCCCAGAATACCAGATTCTGAGTCTCTGTCACTACTGGGAAGGCACTGACATGAGAAATGATCACGTGGTCTCAGGGCAGGTGGATCAGTGTATTGCTACCTCTCAAAAGCTCCTTCTCTTGGCAGTTGGGGTGATTTATTCTGCTTATTGGCATTTGCCACAGAGGTGGCATGGAGCACGGTGGCTGAGGAATAAACTACCAGAGTAGCAAAGCTCTGAAATCCAGAATCCATATTTAGACATCTAAATAAATAGCCTCACTTAAGAAAAAAAATCCATGGAAAGAGGAAAAAAGAAAAGGTACTCTGTCTTCATGTGGAGGATGGACACAGCCTCCCACATGGGCTGAGAGCCTGAGAAAGAATAAACCAGTTAAGGTGTCAAAACTTCAGAATAAGTAACTTATGCTTGATGCTGCAGAAAACTAAGAGACAGAGCTAGAAAGAGAGGATTTAAAAAACCCCAAAAGATACAGAAAATGGTCTCTGCAGCATTCTGTGTCAGTATGTGCTGGATAAAATTGCATTTGTCCAGTCAGTAAAAAGGTTGTTAGACTGAATGATGTGATTTGACTATGAGAGGACAAATGCCAAACAGTGAGTTACTTCTGTGTAGCTGGATGTAAAGAACTGTATTTTAGAGGCCTTCACTAGAAGGGCTTGGTGAGATTAGACATAGTTTGCATAGGGGGAAATTAGAGATACATTAGCTTGAGATGGCATCTGGGTTACATGCTTGAAGGAATGCTCAGTGTGGGTATAATGACTGGGAGCACAGGTATTATGTGAAGGTGTATTGGCAAGATTTAAGAAAACAGGTGTAGTAAGTGCTGAGTGTAGCCAGACATCTGAATGTTGTTGGGAAGTGTCAGAGGATCAGCCAGGACTGTGTGGCCATAAGGAGATAGATTGACAGGAACAGATCCATCATCATGGAGTGGGGATTTGTGTTTAAGGATGAGACTATCCAGAGGCAAAATCTTAGTAGAGTCTCCACAAAAACCTGGACATGTATGAGGCAGGGATTTTGACAACTCATGTGTTTAGTAATCTCTTATGTATGCTGGAGTAAATGTAGTTGAACAGTAGTGTGCTTGGAATCAGGTCTTGTGCCACACAATGTTTCCATTGCCATTATAATATCCGTGAGCAAACTTCAGCTTTATCCTGTTGGCTAGAAACATGTGCAGTGAACAACGGTGGCTGTGATCGAACGTGTAAAGATACATCTACTGGAGTTCACTGCAGCTGTCCTGTTGGATTCACGCTCCAGTTTGATGGGAAGACATGTAAAGGTGAGTTTTATACTTGTGGACACCTGCGTACCAATGTCTTGCTGTAAGGTATCAATCTCCATGTGAAAGTAATCCAGTGTCCTAAGGAAAGCCAGTATGTGCAATCTGGCCTAAGAAGGGACTGCAGGCCGGGGGCCATGCACTGCTTCCATTACATCAGGTGTATGGTGTGCAGAGAATCTTTGCTGCTCTGTCTTCCCCCTCACCACTTCCACCCTTCCTGACAAGGTGGCCTTGTTCTTCTCAGATGAGGTTTGGTAGGAGATAATACAGGTCTGTGGTAAAGTAGAGGTCAGTACTAGGAAATGTAGGCACGTAGGTTCTTACAGGCACACAGTCCAACAGTCTGCTATTTTACCCGCAGCCAGCCTGGATGTTAGAGCAGTTTGTAGGCAAATATCATTGTGTAAACAGGGATGTGTGAGTAGAATTACTTATACCAGTCCAAGTAGCTCTAACGAGATTACTGGACAGGAGCAAAGGGACCTTTAGGCTATGTTTTAGAATACATTTTCCAGTAATTAGATGCTAAGACTGTTCTGCAAGGCAAAAATGATGGAATCCCCATGCCTGAGTCAATTAATACTCGATAAAGAGCTCATTCGAGTATTGATATGGAAAAGACAGGTTAGGTCAGGAAGTCTTCTCTGAGATTTCTGCAGAGCTTAAGAAAAGGAAATGGAAATAATGATAAAAAAGCTAAAATGTTAGAAAGCATTTAAGTCAAAATGTTTCCAGACAGAACTTAGGAAAGTGGCCTTTTGTGAATACATGTAACTGATGGCAATATGTTAAATGGAAGCAAAAAACAGCCGTGGGGCTGACCAGGCCAGATCATTCCTAAGAGCTGGACTGATCTTCCTTAATTTGTAGTAGTCTGTCTAGATTTTATTTCCAGGCTTGTCTAACCAATTGGATGTGACTGTTTTCTGGATCTGGCAGAGGAAGTGTGTTGAATGTACTGTGTTTATTTGTTGAAGCACTTTTTTGTTACAGATATTGATGAATGCCAGTCCAATAATGGAGGCTGTGATCATTTCTGTAAAAACACTGTTGGCAGTTTTGATTGCAGCTGCAGAAAAGGATTTAAATTATTAACAGATGAGAAATCATGTCAAGGTATGTACACTGGAGAGGCAATAAAGTCGAACAAATCAGTGTGACTTGGACATCTACTACAATGATGAAGTGATAATGGACTCCAGAATAATTTCCATGCTTCAGCTTTGGGGCTTTTTTGTGTTTTGTTCTGTTTTGTTTTCTTTCTGAAACAGCTGTGGAGTTAATACATTTGGCTTGATACTATTGCAGGAGGTATGCTTAATGGCACCGTGAACTGCTATCTGGAAGCTACAGACATAGCATCATATAAAAAAGCCCTTTATGAGGATAGTGCTTCCTCCACACCCCCTTCTATTAATGATCTTAGAATAATTTACAGGCATCATTTGCAGTGGAATTGCCTTTTTTTTTTGTAAATGGGACATTCAGATGCCATGAGTTCGTTATTCAGAGATAAAAAATTATAATGTGGTCTATGAAACTAGGGGCCTGCAGACAGGCCAGGATCACTGTTCTCTAAAACCTCATGGAGTGTGTGATTTTTGGGATGACATAGATTTCTCCTGTGAGATTTACAAAGCATATTAGCTTCTCTCTGTAATGATTTGTATGTAGAGTTAGCAATCCCGATTAAGCTGTTTAAATACATAAAAATGTAAAGATCAAAATGGTCTGTGGTCTTGGGAACGCTACAGCATGAAACAATGTAAAGCTATTTCCTAGTCATCCAGCTGACGTTAATGATGAATTTGAGAAAGCCAAACTCACCAACAGAAAATCATTTTCACCTGGGTTGTTGGTGTGTTTTTTTTTTAATCAGACAAAGGACAACTATTGATGTGGAGCAAGCTTGCTATAAATATACATGATTTCCTAAAAGAGTTTGTGGGGCTATTTTTAAATGGAATCTGTTGATGGATATATTTTAAAGACTTGCATCTCCATTTTGACCCTTGTTGTTTCAAAAGTGGTATCTTGAAGCATGCCAAAACCCAAGAAAAGAGAACACTCTAATGTGTCAGTGATGTTGATGTGAGCATTTTTATCTTGCAATGTGCTTATGTGGCACGCATAATCATAGACTTGTAAAACGGTTTGGGTTGGCAGGGACGTTAGAGATCATTTAGTTCCTACCCCATGCCATAGGCAGGGATGCCTCCTAATAGACCAGGCTGTTAAAAACGTAGCAGCAGTTTTTGTGATTGCCAAGACAAAGCCTGTTTGGCAAATTTACTGTCTTTTCAAAGCTGTCATTTCAGTATGTTACATAATTTGCCTAGTTTGCATAAATGTGCACATCTGTGTCCAAAGTGGTTAGCTCATCAGTGCTCCCTTGTCAGGCTGAGCGATACTGATGTATCCCTTTACAACTTGCAGACATTGATGAATGCTCTTTTGAACGGACATGCGACCACACGTGCATCAATCATCCAGGCACCTTTGAGTGCACTTGTAACAAAGGATATGCTCTCTATGGCTTAACACATTGTGGAGGTGAGTTCTAAAAAGATGCTACAAGCTATGCTGATAGAGTGCGGTTGCCACAGGTCTGACGAGTGTCTGTGCAAGACACAAGCCTATGTATATGCAGTAGGCGTACAGAGGAAATTTTACTCTTTGCCATGATAAAGAGACATAGCAAAAGTAGAAACTAATCCTGCTCATTTTTGTCTTTGCTTAAACGATTTTCCTTTCCCACCCTGCATCAATAAAGCACCTCTGACTATGGGACCAAACTGATACTTTTTGCACCTGGATATGAAAGCCACAATTTGATAGAATTTCACACACAGAACTCATTGACTTCAATGAAAAGACAGCGGAATAGGACTTAAAGAATGGGAAACTCTGGATGAGTTAGAAAATTATGGGTTTGCAGGTTGCCCTTGTGCATGTGTCAGATCTTCATATGATGTAGGCTGGAATTTATCTGATGTAATACCATTGATTTTCATAGGCCAAGATTAAGAGTCTAAATATTTTATATCTTTCCTACAAGGAAAGTTCAAGGAAAGAGAGAATGGTGTTCACAGACCCTCAATATATGGCAAGTGTGAATATTTATGTGACAAACTCCCAGAAGGAACATGAGGAAAAACAAGTAACTGGATGCTAAGTGGAATTAAACCTGTTTTGTATAAGCTCTAGGCAAGACCATAGTGACTCCATCTGTTTAGTGAATTCTGAATAAGACCTATTTATTTCTGAGGCAGAATGAGCACACCTGAACTTAGAGATAACAATTCAGAGATCTCTCTGTAACCTCTGTGATCTTGTAACCTCTGGTTCTTGACTGCAGAGAAGATTACAGGGCTGCATCATCTCCATTATATCCTGTCTGGATGGGGATTAACACTGTGTGTTTGACTTGTTAAAACAAGTCTGTTCTCATTATTAATTCCTCTGCATTAATCCAAGTTCTTTTCCCTACTGATGAAGTAAAGGACCTGTAATTTTGCTGTTGGCAGCTAAGTGCCCTCTTTATATCATACTTCTGTGTAGGAAATATCTATCTTTGTGCCATATTAAGTCCTTAATTTACTGGCAATCGCAGGTTGTGCTGAAAGTGGTAGGGATTCTGCATATGCACCTTCTGACCTATAAAGAAGAGGTCATTAAGTGCTGGAGATAATAGGTTACCATTACCCGCAGCATCCTTACAAAAAGGTCAATGAAAATGAAAGATTTGGACCAATTTTATGGTGTCTTAAGCAGAAATAGCAATTTAAGATGTTCTCTTTTTTCTACATTATTCCTCTGCTGCTAGTTTCCTACCTGTGCTGTCTCACTTATGTCAGTAGCATATTTTTCCCCAGAAATCAGTTTTGTAATCTGTTTCACAGTATTCTCTAGCAAATTGTTACTGATCTAGAAGGGGGAAAGCAGTGACATGAATTTTGTTATTTCCATTAAGAAAAGTGTATGAAGAAAGAGCTACTCGCAGTTGCATGCTTTCTGGACTCACAAACCTGCTAGGTTTATGTGTAATTGCCATAAAGCTGCTGGAGACAAGTGAAGCAGTTGTTGGGGGGATTTGAGAAACAGAGACATAGAACTTTACATTTCCCTTTGTTGAAATTCATGAGATTCCTGTCATCCCATTTCTTCAGCCAGTCAAGATCCCTCTGAATAGTGGCACAACCATCTGGTGTATCAGCCACTCCTCCTAGTTTTGTATCATCTGCGAACTTGTCAAGGGTGAACTCTTGTCCCATCATCCAGGTTTAATGAAGAAGATAAATAGTATTGGCCCCAGTACTGACCCCTGGGATACACCACTGGTGAATGGTATATTGAGCATCAGCATGCAAGTTTGCACCCGAGGCAGCGTGTTGTGTTGTCAGTACTTTCTCCTCCTATTGGCATTTATTTAGCAGGGCAAGGCCCTGAAATTGGATAATTGGCCAAAAGGGACAATGGTGATACAATGGCATTAACAGCTCCTGCAGAGTCAAATAGCATTCCAAAGCAGTTGTATCTGTCTGAGAGCATTGGTCAGTATGAATCCTGTCCATGTTGTCTGTCTTTATTCCAAATTAGAAATATTAATTAATCGGGCACAGTGCAATGCAGTCTTGGTTTGGTCTCCTTTTCTTCAGTGAATTTAGTAACCGTATTCTAAGGCTGGATATTTTTTGTGTAGTTTGTGGATGTACCTAATATCTCCCCTCCCACAATATTTGATCTGTTTTGACATTTCTCAGAGGATTTCCATGAAAACAAAACTATTTCAAGGTGGGTGTCCACACAGCATTCGTAAAACCTTTTTCCAACGCTAGTAAGCAGTATTTGTGTACTCACATCCTAGTGGAGTTGAGGCACAGAAATTTAGCAGGAGTAACTTTCTAAAAGTATTCTTACCTTTCCTCTGTAGATATTAATGAATGCAGTGTCAACAATGGTGGTTGCCACCAGCTATGTGTGAACACACAGGGAGGCTATGAATGCCTGTGCCACTCCAACTACAAATTACACTGGAATAAAAAGGATTGTGTTGGTAAGGTGCCTGGTAAATGCATTTGTACTCCTGATGTGTCTGATGGCCACGTGGTTATAGTCAAATCTGAAAATCTTGATCTGGCAAGTTAAGTGACATGAGTTCTTGGTATTTCACTTTACTTTTTTAGTGAGGCATGATGGTACTGGTGTTGAAACTGCTAAAAACAAGCAACACCCCCCAAAAAAAAACCCAACCAAAAACAGGAGATACTTTGAGGGATTTTGATGCTTTCTTTCCTGTGCTTTTATCTGCCTCATTCTTCCATTTCCTTTTGTTTCTCTGCATGAGAAAGCTTGCTGATCATAGTTTTATCTGAAAGGAAATTACTTGTGTGGTGGGATCTTCCACTGATTTTATTTTGCTTTGATTTTTTTTGTCTAAACAGCCTATTAATTGCATGGGTACTCTCAGGTACCAGTTATAAAAGCAGCTGCATGTCAATATGTTAGTGGACTGTGCATGGATGTTTTACCTCTGTGAGTGTTTGTTTTATCCTATTTAGAGACAAAGGGTCCATTGCCTGATAATATGTCACCCAAGGCATTGCTGCACTGCATTAAGAGTGGTGGGAGTGATAGATGCTTCTTAAGCTGCTCTTCAGATGTCCAGGTGTTTTCTGGTAAGTTGAATGCCTCAAAAGCAAGCATATGATTCTGTAGAGAGTGTAAGAGTAGCAAACCTCCTAATTCTCATGGAAGCCCCCAGAAGTAGACAATTAACAGGGACCTTTCCTCTTTCACTATAGATAATAAAGGGCTATATCCCTGCCAGTGTCCCAAGAAAGCCCCCCTTACCCTGTCTTTTATAACTGCTCTACCCTCAGATTCCCTTCTCATGACAACTGTCTGTTTGAAGCTGGGGACGACAGGGCAGAATTCTCTGTGCTCCCTGGGCCATTCCTTAATTGGCCCTGAGAGCCAGTGCTGAATGGGGCAAAGGCATTCCAGCCCTGCGTGGGGTCTGAGATTTTGCCTGCACAGCCCCTCCACCCCACAGGACACAGCATGCAGACTCGGCTGCTGCTCATGGGAGAGGTGCTGCTTTTCTCCCTGAGTGCTTCAAATTACTTATGAAGAGACAAGCTCTAATGTAGAGTGTTTTATGAACAACGTTGTTGAAAAAGGTGAAGATAATGTTGCCACTCAAAAAATTAAAAAATGCATTTTATACTGCAGAAGCCTTCAGTCTGTCGTTCCTGACTGTCTGTATGGTTTGTTTGTTAGGAGCACAAGATGCCTACACTCTCACCTGTGGCAGGTCATCTCAGCTTAAGAAAAAGCAGCAAAATACAAACACATCCAGCTGGCTGGGTAATCACTAGATGTACTGTTGCGTGATTTGACTGATTTCTTTTAATAGATAACTGTGAAATAAGGGTGTTTCTGTTGACTTTCTTTCCATTTATGGTTACAGCAGGAAATTCACCTTGTACTGCTTCATCAGCATCTCTCAAACTAAAACTTACAAATAAGGAACAAGAATATCAGTAGTGAAATAAACTAATATGTCAGGAGTGTCATGCTTCCTTTGTGACACCCAACCTGGACAGTGTTGGCAGCATACAATGTGTTTAGTTTGAGCTGTTGGACACTAAAGTTTAGAAAACATTTAAAGCTAACCAGATGAGAAGAGCTATTTTATATAGATATAAACTACTTTCTGAACTGGCTTGCAGTATCTTCTTTGGCTTCAGCTAACCTTTATTTGATTTACCCAGTAGCAGTTCTGGACTTGACTTTGTTGTTCTTCTTTTCTTGGAATTTTTTTTTTCCAGTTGTGAACCAGCTTCACAGCAGGAGGAAGCTGGCACCTCTTTAGGTTTTCTGTGATGATCACTTTTTCACTTTATATCATCCTATTTTTTGATGTTGTCATTGTGATACGACATTAGGGTTATCTACATTTTCTATTACTCTTTTAAAAATAACATGTCATTGTTTCTTCCTGAAGATACTTCAGCCATCAAGATAAGTGTAACCTTTAAATTAAATGAAGGAAAATGTAGTCTGAAAAAGACTGAGATGTTTCAAGAAGGTCTGGAACAGGTGATACCAGGTATGAATATAAAAACGTAGATAAGTAGGTTAGAGCCATAGCTCAGTTGTTTTCCAGATATGAAGTACACCATATGCAAAGCACAGGGGACTGAAAACCTTTTGCTTTTCACTGACCTCATGAATCACACTTCTTTCCAGCCATGATTCTTGCAATGGTTGTTTCAGATCATAGGACATTCCTGTGACAACCTTAACAGTCTTTCTAGGAAATCCCTTCTTTGTTTGTACCACTGTTAATAAATTCTCAGTAAAGTCAACCATTCTCTTAAATTCTTTGGAATCTTTCTGTTCTTTCCTTTCTCACCTGCTCTGTACTGTCTGATGCCTCAGTGCAGAATCTCCTAGTCTTTTATGCTGACTCTATTGCCAATGGGTCTGCATTCTATACTTCAGCAGTCCCAGATGGGTCAGCTCTTCCATCTGTGCTAAGGCAGAAAGTATAGCCTAGGAATTCACAGTCAGCAGAAAATGAGGAGGAGTATGTGTGTGTGTGTATATATATATATTTTATTTTTTTTTAAAGAAGCTAGGGGAAGAAGTCACTAAACAATGTGATGAATCAGTGTGTCAGTTTGTTTGTCCTTAGGAAGAATAACTGAGAAACTATGCTGAGTGCTCACTGAAAAGTTGTATACTCCAGAAGTATAGCTTGTTCTGGGTGTTCTCTTTAACTAAATCTCATTTCCTCATTGAAACTTTGAATATTGTCTCCTAATGTCCTGCATGTGCAGCCACTAATTTAAACACCATTTTAAACTTGAGTAACCTGCCTGACGCAGGCAGTGTCATGGTTTTAAGATGCCTTGCATAGTGGAAAGGCAATATGCTGCTAGCAGAACCCAGGGGAAGTGGGCTGGACACTACAGCCAAGCTCTCATCCTAGTGGTGAATCATGCCTTGGACCCACTGCAGTGCCAGAATTGTGGCCTGATGCTGCATCTGTAAGTGCACTGGATTTGTGATTCTGTGTGAGAATGTGCCAGTTGAGAAACTGGTCAGACTGATTGTTTACTGCTATGTAGAGTTGATCATTTGCTCCTGTTCAACTCTTCATGACAACATATGCCCTGAGCACTAGTAAACGTGCAGTAACAAAGCTGGCCAAGCTTTTGCTTCCTTTAATTTTGTTCATGCAGAGACACATAATTCAGTAATGGAGAGCTTCCAATATGTAAACCTAACGTGCAGCACTGGCAAGAAAGTTCATGGAGCCCTCAGTAGACTGACAGCAACTAGAGAAATTTTTATCACTGCGGACTTTGAGCTTGAAACAAGCCGAAAGGAGGTGACAGGTTGGTTGGAAAATAATTCAAGGTGCGGTTTGAAGCTTCTTGCCGTTTGCTCCTTAATTTCTGTATTTTTCACTTCTCTCTGTATGATAATAAAAAGTATCTCCTGTTTTGAAAATGAATTGTACTGCTTCAAAAACAGTGAGGGATGGGACTAATTTCAAAGATCAAAGAACTGCCCATAGGTTAAAGTCGTGTGGTCCAGTTAGTTTTCTTCTAGCTTGATGCTGTTGTCCTTAAGAATTTCATAGAAGTTGCTTCCTCGGTGATTTGCATTGTTTGGTCTTTTGCTAATTGGATTGACTTATGTTCATGGTCACTTATAGCAGCTTTTATCCTTGATACTTTTCAGACACATGTGATGTGCGCTGTGCACGGAAGAAGACTGAGAAGAGGTTCCGTAAAACCATTCGAACCCTACGGAAAACAGTCAGCAGGGACCAGTTCCGCATCCGCGTCTCTGGTGCGGACCATGAAGTGGCTAGAAAGTCTCTCAAGCTATCAGATCCACAGCAATCTTGTGGTGTAGGACAGATGCATGTGGGTAGCAGATGTGGTAAGTAAATGTAAATAAGGAACAAACCACCAAATGTGTTTTACTTGGGTCTGGTGAACTTGGAGGCATCACAGGATGCTAGTCCAGTAGTGAGAATGGTTGTGTGTGAAGAAGTAGGGGTCACTGTGCTGCTAGGATGTGCTTCTCTATATATTTATTGTTGGCAATGGCTGTGTTACAGAGTAGAACAAGGGCTCAATACATTACAGGTTGTTACAGTTGATGCAAACAGTAAGCTCAAAGGCAGAAAGCATGGGAGTAACATCAGGTGCCAATGGCCTTGACATCACCAGTGTTGTTTTTAAGACTACGTTAAATATCCAACACATCGCTGTGTTCTGAACTTGTGTTTCATTTCGTCCTTGTTCCAAAGGAAAGGCTGAGCAGAATTTGATAGAGTCACATTCTCTTTGCTGACTAAGCCAAAGTCCCAGAGAACCTTCATGGCAGAGTTACAAATTCATGGAGAATAGGCCAATACTGAAAAAAAAATCTTAATTATCATGGCACTGGATAATGCAGCCTATAATAAATGCTTCCGAAGCACAAATGTTAAGGAGAGGGGTCAGATGTTATCTTAACAGAGGCCTAACAACCATGACAGCTAATTCAGGCTGCACAGAGTAGGCAGCATGTAGGTGGTTTTGTGAATCAGCAAAGCTTTAAAATGCTTGTCAGGTTGAATTAGCATGTCATCCAGCAGCAACTCATTTGGCCTGAGAGTAGATTTTTCCAATTTAGTTTTGCTAACTCTGGTGCATTGAATAGAAAAATTAATGTTGTTTAAAACATCTGTGTAAGCAGCAGACTAGGGGATTGCCCAAGCTATCTGTTGGAAAAAGCTGTAAGTTTTTATTGTTGTTTGGTTTTGTTTGTTTGTTTGCTTTTTAACACTAATAAGTCTGAAAAACTTTGGCAAGCTCACCAAGATGAGCTTACCTAGATGTTTTCAAGCTATTGTGTTGAATGCTGGAGGAAGGCTTTGAAAAACTGTTTCAGTTCATTGTACAGAGCACAGTACAGCTTTGTGACTCAGTCTGGAAAAAGTAGCAATCAAGCTACAACTACTGCAGGTGGAGGAGGCAACATGAGTTACAATAAGGAATTGGAACAAAGAAATTGGAATTTTTAGGTAGCTACAGCATTAGTCTAATTTTTCATTACAAGTGAGAAGCTTACATGGCATTTCTGTGCTAGTTTAGACAGAAAGGGAGCTTTTGGAGAAAGCTTAGGAGGATCTTTAGTATGGTGAGCACAAATAACTTGTCTATGATTAATGCAGAAACACTGTACCTGTAAAGACAAGCATTTTGAAGAACAACATGTAAGTGTTGCTGAATTGGTGCCACAGTTTGCTCTGGACACCTTGATCTTAAGTAATCTGATTTGATCAGAGGAACTATTAAGATTCCCTGTGAAATCACTAAATGAATCTACCTTTCGTTGGCTGAAATATTCAGACCATATCTCTGTGTACATTTGCTGTGACTGAACAGGAGATGGAACTGGCACCACAGCCTTTTACTTGCATGGATGCTATGAAGGGTCTCCCCTTTCCACTTGCATGCTCCCCACTTATTTATATTAAATATACAGTAACTTAGTATCTTTGAAACCTCTCTGCATCCTTTGTCAGATTGCTGGAAGTTGGACAGAAAGTCGACTAGTTGCTGAGGAGACATAAAAGTACACAGAGAGGCAGTGTTGTTACACACGCCTCATTTGCTCAGAAAAAGCTGATTGTCCTGCTGTGTAAGGTAAAGGGAGCCCTGGGCGGCTGCTGCTGCTGCTTTGACTGCCAGTCAGGAGGAGCTAAAAAGTAGACTGGGGAGAAGAGAATGGGGTGGGAAGAAGAGGAAGAAGCTAACTCAGGGATATGCATGGAGGAGTCTGGGGCTTTTGGTTTGTTTTGATCTCATTGTTTTGCAGAGCTACTGAGACCTTCTGGACAGGCTTGGGGCCCAGATTATCTAGATGTGCTAATGACTCTGGGGAGAAAGTGACTCCATAGCAGGAGAAACCAGATCAGAGGATAGATTCAGTGCAGGTGGTGGATGTGGTCTCTGGACAGGCAGAATATTTAATGTCAGAGGGATACTGCTCAATCTGACCAGAAGAGCAGGAAGCAATGAGGGAACAAAGTAAGCCTAGGGACTTACAAGTTATAGTTACAAGTGAGTGAAGTGCAGGTTTCAGTTAATTGTTTCCAAGTACCTGGAGTATGACTAGGTTAGATTCAGAGTTATGGATTCAGATAGTTTTGTATTGGTCCTCTTCCTGTTGTGCACTTCTCCTAACACAGCACTCTGAAACATTAGTTGCATTTAGCAATGTAAGAGGGAAAAATCCAGCTGCTACTCTGACAACTTTTGTCTTGGCTAACTGGCCTGCTGTTGCAGCAGCAAGATGAACTTCATTTGGTTCTGCAGTTCTGATGAAATTCTTTTCCTCATTTCCCTGTCTTAATTCCCATTGTTTGCGGTGGGACATGGTAGAGAATCAAAGCTCCAGAAAGGCACCAAGAATAGAATAGATGTGATTTCCAAGGTATTTAATCACTCTTAACATGCTGAATAGTTGCACATATGTGGCTGCTGTTCTTTAAACAGCTGTTGATGGTAAAAGGAAATTCACTGATGGTCCAGAGTGGCCTTTGTTTCAATTTTCTGTTTAGCATACAGTTCTTTCAGGGATTTTCTGATACTTTAGAGTTGAATGCACACATTACCTGTTCTATTTGGTATTTTTGTGCTGGATGCATGAATACTTTAAGATGGAAGGAGGCGATGAAAACTACCATTTCCTGAAATTGCTATGTAAAAGGCCAGGTGAGCATGCCCTTGCAGTCACAAGTGGATTCACCCAAAGAGCTGTCACTTCAGAGACGGGCAAGTGTGAGCAACACTGACTGGTATAGGCACTGCTCTGATATAAATGCTGAGCACCTTTATCTTCTGTGGGAGCTGTTGATGCATTTCATTGCTCAGCATTCATCAGTTCTGTTCAGAAGATGCATATAAAATATTATTGTTTCATACATCATGAACCACATCTCAGAGTTTAGATGTGGTATGATGCTGGCATCGGAGAAGCATGAGAAATATTTCAAGAGAGAAGCGAGGCGCTGCTTGCCTTTGCAAGGACTCTCAGGTTTTTTCCTACCACTTTATAAAAATCTGACAAGAGGAAATAAATTATCAACTGGTAGAAAGACCACTAGTTTTCTGCTAACTGTTTGCTCTGACAGTCCTAGATTTAAGACGTGAATCCTTAGAATGGAATGTGTGACCATGTCATGTGACCTAAGTGTGTGAACCGCTAAAACACAATAACTAAAAGGATGCCGCTGCAGAATCAATTTGCATCAGTTGTTGGTGATTTTCCTTATAAAGTCAAGGCATCATTCTTAAGAAAATGGTGAATTGGTGGATCGTGACCTCCTTTATGAGGTTCACCTTCTCAGCCACTGAGATACTGGCATTTGTCTACTGGAGCAAATGCTCAAAAGCTAATGGGTTGAAAAGAGGGGAAAAGCCTTTAAATGTCTTTGTAACTGTTAATCCCGGTTCCCTGTGGACCCCTCTCCCCCCTCCCCTTTTTGCATCAGAAAAGCTTTCACTTTTTTTTTTTTTTTTTTTTTTCTTCTTTAAAACAGCTGCATGAGACTCAAGACCAGGTTTTAAATGGGTATTGAAGCCAAACAAAGACAGTGGCTGCAGAAATGAAGTCTACTAGAGGCAATTGCCTCTTTTGTTCATTTGGAGAAAAACAATCGGGTTTCTGGGAAAAAAGAGTAAAGCCAGCCAGTGAAATTCTGACCTAATGTCATTATTTGCAAATCTTCTGAGCTTGTTTCAGCTGGGTATTTCCCATATGTCAGGTGGGACCGTGCAGTTTCTAGTTTTGTGAAAAGAATCTCATAAACTTTGGTTTTGTTTCATTTAAACAAATGACAGGAAAAGTGTGAACTCTTAGAAATGTTTCTTGGTACAGAAATAGAACACCTGATGCTTCTGCTCCATCTTTTTTGTTTACTTTCAGAACTCAGTTATGCAATGCATCTAAGAATTCCCCATGTTGAGGCTCTTGGTGATGGCCAAGGAGATCTTTTTAGGTTTACTTCCTCAATGCATATTTTAGGAAAAAAACCTAGAGGCTTTATCTAAATCTGCCAGGCTTGTTTAGTAAACTCAGCTTTATTTCACAGGGAGTTCTGCAATTTGCAACGTGCTGTTTAAAGGCAAGTAAGATACAGATGATAGAGTTGACAAGGGAGACCTGATGGGATAAGTTCTTATAGGTAACATTTCCATGTAAGTGCTGGGTTTGGTTCTTGCCTGGGGCGGGTTTCCTTTGAGCTCTGTTAGGTGACTTATTCTGGACCCTGGGCAAGTTCAGGAAATCTGAAGACCAGTTTGAAGGTTGAATTTGTATGGTTTTACAAGTGTCAATGTGAAGTAGCCTTTTGTTCAGAACAAACCCAAAACAAAACCACACACACGTCCCAGTGCAAAAAACCACACACCAACAAACAACAAAAGCCCACACAGAAAAAACCCCACCCCAAACTCGACACGTAGTTAAAATGAAGGGAAAAAGACAGGTTGAGGGGAAACAGCAAAGAGCAAATAGTCTTTAGTGAGGCCACTCAAAGCATTGATTTCTTATAGAAACACAGAGTTTTTTGAGGGATGGAAACTTGTGTTGGTCTTTCTATTTCTACTGGGTTTCTGAAGTCAGTAGCCACTTCTCAAAGTCATCTTTACTAACCTTGGTTGTCTTTCCTTGTCACAGAATTGTAAATATTGCTCTTTCCTTACCCTATTAGGAGTGCTGCAATGAAAGCCTTAATTCATTCATGTTTGTTGAGTTGCACAAAGAGCACAGAGATGAGTGTTCTGTAGGAATGTTTATAAAATGAAGAAAGGCTTGAAAAGTGTGGGGGCAAATGAATGTATGTCCTTATGAGAGCAGAAGTGATGTGCTGTGAAGAAAGTTAGAATGAAGAGCTGAGACTTCCCCACTAGCCTTCACTGATAAGCTGCAGAGCATTTCTTAACCTGCTGTATTTTATTTTTAAGTTCAGAAGGGACACTCACTATTCCACTCCATGTATCAGCCATAAACAAAACTCTTCATCATTGGTCATGACCGGTAGTTAATGCCCTGTTTGTTGTTAGTCATACATCCTGAAATGAAGCCAAGGCCAATTTAACTTCCTAACAAAACAGCTATTCACTGAGTGATTTATTGGAGCTATAAACTAAAACTAACAGTTTATTATCGTAACAGGTCTTTAAAAGGACAGAATTTTTCAGCACAGCTGAACAACTGCAACAGTGTTTTGTGCCTTTCCACAGCAGGGTAATTATTAAATTCTGTCACTGAAGCCAGTTCTTTTGTGAAAAGTTGGAAACCCAGAATTTTTCAAAGGTACTCACAAATATTGCAGGGCTTGGTAGATAATATTGAGAGGTGTATTTATGTAAAATCAATCTGGTTGTGTGAGTGCTATCTATGCATACAAAACACAACAGTCCAGAGCACAGATAATCATTATCCAAGATCCAGTATCAGAGGAATGGCAAGAATATTTCTGCTTTAAAAATCTTTGAGGCACACACAATGTTTAGTTTAGCAAATCTGCACAATTGCTTGTTGTGCTTGAGATTTTCACACGATTTGGTAACATCAATGGTTAGAGTGTTAGCATACAATAATATTAAGATTAAAATACAGAAATCTGGAAGTACATTTTTGACATCTCGGGTGCAGTACTAAATTATGTCATCTTGGAGGAATACAGGAGTTTTTTTAGTTAGAAAAAGGAGATGATTACTACATAATTGCACTGCACAGATTAAATAGCAAATGTCCAGTGTAGCCTTGCAACAAAGCATGAAATCCATTCCAGCTTAAAAAAGAACTCCCCAGCACCAGAGATTACCAGTGTTTTACAGGGTGTATTGTGTGTATTAAGTTCTATCTGTTGCTAACACTGAGTTCTGAAACTCTGGCTTGTATTTCCCAAATAAGGAGAGCAGCTTCACTGCGGGGTTTCAGGTCCTGTGCAGGTTCACTAACTTATCTGCACCTATAATGTACAGGTTGAAGTAAGTGTGTTCTTTCTCTTCTAGATCAGTGCTCACCAGGTGAATATTCTCCTGACGGCTTCAAACCCTGTCTGCCATGTCCCCTTGGAACGTATCAGCCTGAAGCTGGGAGAGTGTCCTGCTTTCCCTGTGGAGGAGGTCTAACAACGAGACATAGTGGTGTGTCCTTGTTTCAGGACTGTGAGACCAAAGGTAAGGTGAAGATTTATTTGATGCACTGTGTTCCTCTGAGGCAAAAGGAACTGTTGGTGCTACAAGGTGAAACATTCAAAGAAGCATTATTCTGTTTTCAAGGATCTCTCCTACGAGATCAGAGGTCTCATAGTTGGCTGACCTGGCCTGGCTGCAAGGAAATTCAATAAAGCTCAATGTAACTCATTTTTATACGAGCCTTGAGAAGGGCTTGGGAGATACTGGGAAGTTGGTCAATGAAGTCATTGATTTGTGAAGATTCATACAAAGAACCAGCAGGGAGAAAAAGAAGTCTCAAGAAAAATATCAAGACAAGTTTGTCTTACTGTCATTTTGGGTTTGAGCACAGCAGCAACATGAGAATGTGAACCTGCAGTCCTGTTTCTTCATGTCTGTAAAAAGAAACTGGCTTGGATACCTTGGCATATACCTGAAAAGCTAGCATTCAGCTTACCCCTACAGTACCTCAGACAGCCCTCTAAATTTGATGACAGTGGAGCTGGCATGCGATGGGCTGCCAAGATTTTCTTCACAGGAGTGAAAATCAATTAAGGGTCATATCTTTAAAAATGAAGTAATTTGTTAGTATCTGGGTTATCTGAAATATGAAAAGCTGAAAGACAGCTATGAAGTTGTCTTTGAAAATGTTGATAAAAATATGCATCCATGGAGAGAAATGTCATCAGTATAATGGTTTACTCAGTGTCTTAAAGCATGGGCAAAAAAACATCACTTATCAAAATCACCTGAAGAAAAAAAGTGTTAGTAGAAAACCTACTGCTGGAGAGTAGAAATAAGGGATAGAAATAAGGTCTTGATGCGAATGTTTAGTAGTGGTTTGGATTAAGAGATCTCTCTAGTGTCAGTTAAGATATATTTACTACTGAGAATTGCAGTATGGTTGAAGAATTAACATTACTGCTAATAATATGGTAGCTAATAGATTTATTTTTGTAACCTTTTTTTTCAGTGAAGAGTCACTGGATCCCCAAATGCTCTTGTTTTGTACTTGATTTCGAGAAGTTAACACTAAAGAACATGTTAAAAGCCTTGGATGAAGATAAGAAGAACTGATTTCAATTTTGTTTAACATAAACAAAGCCAGGTCTATAAATGAAGTTCAGTTTTCAAATTAGAGTGGAGATTAAAGGATTTTTTTTTTATTAACTAGAATGAAGAGCTCCAGGATTTGCATGTGGAAGAGGTCACATGAGGCATGGAATCACAGATGCAAGAACTATTTGGAACTTGTCTGAAGCATTTGGACTAGGGGGTGGAACATGTAGGGAAGCACTCCAGGCTGAGCTGGCTTCAGAGTTCAAGAAAACTAGAGTTATCTGGGAGCCAGCAGAGCTTAAAAAGAACAGGAAAAAGGGACTGTGCAGCACAGAAAACTGCATTTGAAAGGCAAGGTAGTAAATTATTTTGATGTTCAGCAGAGAGAGGTAAACAGGAATAGGAAAAGATGTTTTGTTTTTAAATCCCAGAAAGGGCAAGGAAAAGAGAAATAAAGTGGTGATGGAGTTAAAAGCAAAGATAATATACATGGCTGATGCTCTTCACTGCATTTTGTCAGGTTTCACTACAAATGATGGTGGGTGTAGATGCAGATTGCTAAGCAAAAATCCAATTAAATGAAGCAGTAGAGATAAGGTATTTGGGGTCCTCTATTCTCGAATTGCAGCAAGAGAAGAAAATCCTCCTGTCTGCATGCAGGGAACTAGAAAAATGTTGCAAGTCTGCTTGTCTATCTTAGGTTTAAAACTTCTGTAAAACCTGTTACACTTACAAAAGAGTTTGTATGTCAGAATGGGATCTTCTTGTGGTGATGCAGGAGGTACTTTTAGCAAGCCCCTTGAGGGCTATAACTTATGGGTGTAGCTAACACGATGATTCACATGATGTGATGAAATAAAGTAGCAGCAGATCTGTACCCTGTACCCTGAGTTGTGGCCTGCTGTTTCAAGACAGTGTGATCCAGAAAGAAGGCAGCAATATATTAGTTTAGATGTGGTGTGCCACTTGTAGAGGGCCAAAGTCTTTCACCTCTGCCTGTGGTGAGCTGATCACAGGAGCATACTGGGATGCAGCAGCTGTGCACATGCTGTTTGGCATAAGCTGACAAGCAAGGATTAGTTAGTATTTCCACATACAGTTTATCTTCCAAGTCAAATATCAGTGGATAGACTATTTGGTAACACTGTTCTAATTGGTGTCCTGCTTGCAAAATTGTGGTGGTTATACTCACTCCTGCTTCCACACAGAACTACTCTGTAGCATTGTGTTTGGGACTTTCGCACAAAGCGATGTGATAAACTAAAATGTGTTAATTACCTCTGCTTTGTTATCCTCATAGTTTATGAATGTGGCATTTTCAGTTATTGAAATGATACCAGATCCTACACAAATGCTTAAAATCACATTCTGATGTGCTGCTGCCTTTTTTCTTTTTTTTTTTTAACCATGCTGCATATTTACTGACTCTCCAGTTCAGTGTTCACCTGGCCATTTCTATAACACCACAACTCATCGGTGTATTCGCTGCACAGTTGGGACATACCAGCCCGAGTTTGGACAAAATTATTGCATTTCATGCCCTGGAAACACCACTACTGATTTTGATGGCTCAACAAATATAACACAGTGCAAAAGTAAGTATAGCAAGACAGTTTTGGTGATCTCTTGAAATAAAAAGACTGGGACATTAATATTCAGAGTGACCCTAAGGGCGAAATTTAGCTTTGCTCTGAGGAGCTTGGAGAGAAGGCAGTGGTGTTGCTCCTCTTCTGCTGCCAGCCTGCATCTCATCACACATGGCTTGCTGGGATCCTCGAGAGACCATTTCTGCAGGCTTTGCCTAACCTTCCATACTGTGTTGCTTTTTCAGATAGGCATTGTGGAGGTGAGCTGGGTGACTACACTGGGTATATTGAATCACCAAACTATCCTGGGGACTATCCTGCAAACACTGAGTGCACTTGGAATATTAATCCACCACCAAAGCGCCGTATTCTGATTGTGGTTCCAGAAATATTTCTCCCAATAGAAGATGAGTGTGGAGACTACCTGGTGATGCGAAAAAGCTGTAAGTCTGAAATATCTACTGCAGCCTATGGTATTTATCTCAGTGTGCAGCAGGGGTTTCTCGTGTGCCTTGCTGTTAAGTTAAATGTACCCCACCTGCCCGCTACTTAAAAGTAGAAATTTCTCAAAATGACAAGTTGAGAAATCCTGTTTGGTAGTGCTGCTCCATAGATTCAGGAGAAACAAGGGTGCAAGGCTAAGATGAACTCTGAGAGAAATATTGTTAAGAAGAGGCAGATGGTTCAAGCTAACTAGGCATGAATTATGCTAAGCAATTCTAGCATGGGTTAGTAAAGAGAAGGTGATTGCTAGTCCCTGCAGGTGCTTGATGTATAAATAAACAGCCTCAGTTTCTAGTATAGGCACATCCTTCAGAAAGTAGACCTTGTTTTTTAGGAAAAGGGAAAATATTCCTTGACAAAAGCACTGTCAGATAACTGCCTATTGTGTGTTTTCTTCAAAAGCTTCTTCCAACTCAGTGACCACATATGAAACCTGCCAGACCTACGAGCGCCCTATAGCTTTCACTTCTAGGTCTAAGAAGTTGTGGATCCAATTCAAGTCTAATGAAGGGAACAGTGCTAAAGGATTCCAAGTTCCTTATGTAACATATGATGGTAAGCAGGTGCGAGTTAACTCAGCCTGTGTGGACGGGTGCAGCTGCCACAGTGCAGAACTCCTTGTGGGCTCCTTGACCCTGTGAAGCATCTGGGTAACCCAGTGCTCTCAGCAGTGTCACTTTGAGACTACTTCCAGTAGCTGTTTGCATTTAAAGCTAGTTTAGGGAATTTTTGCATTGAACTGCAGTCTTAAGTGTCATTTTATTGCCAGTCTTCCACAGACCTAAACAAAGACCTGAGATTCTAGGTTCCAACTTGCAAAATGCAGAGCTTAGAGCCAGAATCTATATTATGTATTTTTGTGTCTTCCAAGTTCAGGGTTGCTTCACATGGCAGCAGAGTACCCCAGTTCAGAATAAGGCTTAAGTGCCTCTGATTTACCGTGTTGCTGCTACCACTTGTCATCTAGTATCAGACAGCAAAATACATTGAGAAGAAGCTTGAGTAGTAAGAGTTTCATCCTGTCCTTGTCAGCCACCGGGAGTGAGACTGAAGCTGAGGCTCAGCACTTCAGTGTAAGTGATGTGAAAATAAGATGGCACACTTCTGTTCACACTGGATTGATTGTGAAGGAGTTGTCCTTGCTGTGATCTGCAGTTTCATTAACAGCAAATAATTTTTCAGGGAAGCCTACTCTTTTTGAAGCATTTCAAGTTTTGATTAACCAAGGAGTTTACTTTTTTGCCTTTTTAGAAAGCTTCCTCTTCCTCCCCTCCCATTTTAACTGTAGAGAGATGTCAATAACAAGTTGTGGTTATTTACAGATAAATTCCTGCAGGACAGTTGGTTTGAAGCAGACTGCTTGGTTACACTATGCACTACAATCCTAGGTGCATTATGATCCTTTTTGCTTTTGACAGGTTTATGTTGAGCAGCTCACCAGAGAGCACTGGTTCCATAGTAAACAGTATTTGTAATTTCTTTGGAGAAGAGCATTTGAAATTGTTTCAGACTGCTAATATGAGGGCCAAGTACTACTGGTTCTTTTGTGGTATGGCTTACACATGTAAGCAAGGGAAGTATAGAGCATGTAAGAGAAATGAACGTGCAAATTATTCTCTTGTGCATTCCCCATAGAGGATTACCAAGAACTAATAGAAGACATTGTTCGAGATGGAAGACTTTATGCATCTGAAAATCATCAAGAAATACTTAAGGTATTTCCCTTCCACAAGACATGTTGGTTTTGATTGACAATGACACTTCTCTGTGCTGGTGAGGTTGCCTCTTGCTCTGCATGAGATCTGTTTCTTCCTTGGTGCACGAGATGTGTGCTACTTTAAGGAAGTGGGTTGAATCAGCACATCCTGATTGTGCAGAGCAATGGATGAAAGACCCTTTGCTGAGGGGGATTAAAGATGGATCAGCTCTAATAGGGAAATCTATGGTGAAGATTGTCCCTTGTGCCTCACGTAAGCTGTGCTGGAAGGAATTGGTGGAGCAAACTGAGGGACATGGTATATAGTTTTTTGTTTGTTTGTTTACTGTTCTTGGAAGTACAAGGACGAGGAAAATCCTGGTGGTGATAATGATAAATGTGGAACTCTAGTGACTTCCCTGGGGCCTGAATGTCAGCCTTACTCCGCTAGTTTGAGGCCCTGAAACATTAGTACTTGAAGAGCAAAGTGCCCATAATCTTTTGTGAGTTAATCAGTTATTAAGCTCTGGTAATACTGACCCTAACTCCTCTGTAGAATGAATGCAAAATCTGCTTTCCTTTTTCTAGGACAAGAAGCTGATAAAAGCACTGTTTGATGTGTTGGCACATCCACAGAACTACTTCAAGTACACAGCCCAAGAGTCAAGAGAGATGTTCCCAAGATCCTTCATTCGGCTGCTGCGCTCTAAAGTTTCCAGATTTTTGAGACCTTACAAATAGTTTGGCACTGTACTTAAAAAACTAACCAGCCCTGGTCATGCACAAAGGGGTTGTGGTAGGTGGGGCTGCTTTCTGTGTTTTACACACTGGCAAAGAAACTTCAGGGAAGCTCGCCAGCTCCATTCTTGGCAGAGTTTGGCTTTCTCAGCTAACATAAATATTTTGGTGAACAGAATTTTGATTCCTTTCCAGATAATGACTTTTGGGTACCAAAGATACTTAATGAGTCTCTGAGTTAGAGACTACCCATAATTTCTGTAACCAAATGGTGCCACGCAGAAGTTTGTAGAGCTCTTTTGCAGAGCTCTGCCCTGTTGCTTCATCAGTAACTCTAAAAACTAATGTGGACAGACAGGCAAAGTAGTGTGGCTTGGTATGAGCTCCAGGCTGCCATTAATGCATTGTTACCTCAACAAAGCTGGGTTTGTGTTTGGTCTTGCTGAAAGTGAGGACAAGATTGATGTCTTGCTTAACTTTTGCTATGCAGAAAATTCAGAGCTAGGATTGAAATAGTTTGAGTCCCAGGATTGCACAAGGTGTAATTTTGCTCTGAACTGTATGTTGTATGAGGCATACAGAGGAATAAGTAAAGGCTTGAATGTTATCTTGAATGCTCTGGGTCTGGTTGGCACTCACTTCTTGATAATGACCTGTTGGTTTAGATGGAGTGATACCAGAATAAAACCGCAGCACTACAGTAATGGAAAACAGACCCTGGCCTGATGGGCACTTCTGTTTGGGGCTGGCTGCAGAGGTTACAACAGATCAGATTCTTTGTTGAATCCCAACATTCTCACTCTGCATAGGCCAGGGGCAGCATGAGATACTGGCTCTGCCAAGCAGTATCACATCCTGTCCTTTGAGCATCTGTAGTTGAAGACATAACCCCCATTTAAAATTCAGGCTTTGCATAGATTATGCTCCTGTACATCACTGTTTAAACCTGTATAAGATTCTTAGATGAGCCTCAATCCTTGTATTGCTTATCTTGTCTGAGCACCTTGCAATGACCTTGTTTAACAGAAGGGCTGCTTTCCTTGTCTTGCTAGAGAAAAGTAGATGTACAAAGACTCTCAAAGAGGCTGTGGCTGCAGAAGTCATCTATGGTGAAATGCTGCTCAAGATTCCCAAACTCTGTCATTTTCCTGAGGTTGTGTTTTTCATGAGAGAAGGCTACTCTGAAAGGGCCTGAACTTACTGATCAAAATGTTTCTGTCCACATTACTGTCCTCTGCTGCGAAAGCTGTTTCCTTCTGGGCCTTCTGCCTTGACAGGAGATGGCCACAGTCCTACTTGTTTGGAGATGGACTTAGGACCTCTATCTTTTGGTCACTGCAGTGCGAAGTGGTGCGGCATGTGCCAAACTTCCTCCGTGTGCCACTTAAGAAAGGTACTGAAATTTCATGGTGTAGCCAGGGCAAATGTTCCCTTCCCTAGGGTATGGAGTCATATCTCCTTGGGTTTTGTTGCACTGGGATGTGGTATTTAACTGTTGTATGAGAGTAATACCATCTCCAGTGTGACAGATGAAACTCATCAAGAGCCTCAGTCTGAATCTCAGGAGCAAAAAAATACTATCAAATGCAGCCTTGCTGAACTGTTGTGCCATGGCAGCCCTGTTCTGTGGCACGTGAGGCAGTGCAGCCTGTCATGTGGTAAGGACACATCTTGGTCGTGGTATGATGGGAAGGTACAGTGGCCTTAGACCACAGATGGGAAGCAGAGCCTCTTAGGATGGGGGCAATGCAGTGCTGTGTTCCTCTTGCTGGTGCCCTGAAAGAATTGCCATGGTCTGGGTGGAGGAAGGAAGTGGCTTTGTGTTGCTGCCAAGAGGGAGAACTGTGCCCTAGCTGGCTGCACTGGGGCTCCTACTCCAGATGAAGAGCTGCTTGTGGGTTTTCCTGACAGGGTGGTTCCATTCCAGGAACAGGGCTGCCAGGCAGGCAGCAAAGGTGAGCAAGCAGTCTTGGAGGGGCAAAGGGAGGCAGGTGGTGAATTAGCAGAACAAAGAGGAAAGAACCCAGGTCCTTGTGCATTCCTGGCTATGTGCTTCAGCCCAAACAGGGTCACTGCTGCCTTAGCGGGGTGGGAGAACAGGGGTTATCTGGAAGAAAGTATGAGGCAGTGTGATAAGGTGAGAGGAATGGCTAAGGGATGCCAAAGCAAGAGGAAGGGTGGTGAGAAAGGCTTGCTAAATTTGTGAAGTTTACTGTTGTGGTGAGAACTCAGGAAGGTAGTTCAAGATAGTTTCCCTCTGGCTGCACAACCCCTACCTCTTTACTGTTAGTGGCTTCCCATGCCAGATGTGGTGGGTTAGTGAGTTGTAATGACCCACCAACCATCTCCATGTGTCAATGGAATGCTTGGAGATGGCTGAAAAGCTGCCATTCTTCTCCAAGTGCGTGGGTGGATTAGAGGCCTGCTGGTGGGGCACTGGGAGGAGAAGGCCATGGTGTGCCAGTTTCTGGGCCGAGCCCAGCAGAGTGGCTTTGCTGTGGTCTATATGTTCCCCTTCCAAGGGAAGTAAGCCAGTTCTTGCTGTATTCCCTCCCAGGAAGGCTACAGATCTTAACATTTGTGTTGCTGAGTGACGCAAATCAGAATGATTGCTTTTAACAAAGGTTCAAGGAACAAAAGTTGTGGAACATCCAAATATTTGTAGTTGGTGAAATTGGTCTTTCTTGCTCTGTGCATGAATTCTTGACTTGAACTCTGCGATCGCTGCCCTGCACCTCATCTTGCAGGCACTGTTCCAACTCTGCACAGCTGCTCTGGGACCAGCATCTCACCTTTGGTCTGTTCAATAGATCTCAGCTCTGCTCTTCTGTTGCCCTCGTGTGCACAGGCTGTTTTCACTACTGTCTCTGGAAGGAGAGGAGTGTACCAGTTTTGTGTATGGTCTGAGGATGAGGAAGAAAAGCTGCCCTTTCTTGAAGAATTGGTTTTGCTTCACAGCCCTGCTCATTTTCTGCATAAAAAGCAAATGACTCCAAAGCACTTCTGTTGGCCTCCATCTAATGTTATGAATCGAAGTTTCCCCTTTTCCTGTAGATCCTGTGTGTGCAGTGAAAGTGGAGAGGGAATTTTTACGTTCATAAATATTGGGAGAAGTGATAACTGTTGCAGAATGTTGTAACACTTGGCACTGTTATCTTCATTGCAATGATAGTGGCTCTGTAGAAATGTTAATTTCTACTTTCTTTGTGGTTGTAGACTGATGTTGCTTTTTTTGGCAAAAAATGATTCAAGAAAACGTTTAACAAAACAGGATTTAACTTTGGAAATAATAATTGGCATTAACTGGATGACTGTTGCCAGCTACATGAGATAAACACCAGGTTCTTTTTCATGATTGTAAACTAGTGTAAAAATGTCTCAGCCTGTTGTTCTTGATAAGAGAAATAAACCAGTGACCTTTTAGTTGCATGAAAGCTTTGGGTAATATTTTTTCCTTGTCCTTGCTGTGCTGAATAATAGTTTTATGCCAAAACTGATGGTTATGTAGCAAGTTACTGCACATCAGATAGTCTGTCCTGGGAACATCTGCTTACCGTAGGCCATAGCATTCTGTTTCATACAATATATTAATAGCCTGAGTTTGTACCCATAAAGATGCAATTCTCTGTATACTTAATGGTGCACATATTTCTGGCTAGTATAATACCTGAATTACCCTGGTATTAATTCTAATACTGATGCTAAAGATGTCTCCTATATGATGAGCTGGGCTCAGCTGACCTGTTTTAACCAGCTGTATGAAGACTGAATAAACTACTTAATGTAACTCCAAAGTATTTTATTACTTTGTAGATTAATCTGATTTTCATTTTTTATTAATAAAATCCCCAACCCCTTTGTTTAAAACAAACCAAGTTCCTAGAATATTTTTAAGATCACACCACAGATTCATCAGAGCTTTTTATTAGATCCATTGACTAATTTCTTGGAATTAAAAATACAGAATTAGGCCATAGGAAATTATAAATTAGTTAATTCTGGTTTTCTGTATTGTTTTTGTGATGTTACATTGAAATTATTAGTTGTAATCAATCTACCAAACTTTTATAAGATAATCCCCATATCTTCTCTTTAATTTATTCAGTTGTTTGTTTGATCCTCAACTTCCTTCCATCTTCCTTTCAAGTGGCAAGGACTGATTTGTATTAAAGTGAACACATCCATTTGGGTTCACTTGGTGCAGTTTTGGAAGGTATAATTCAGCTATTATCTGTAGAAAGCCGACAATTGTTCTGTATGGAAAAGACAGCGAAGTACATGACAGGAATAGAGAGGCTGTGGAAAAGTGTGGTGACTGCAGCCTACTCACAGCAGAAAACTGTTACTCAAATATTCTTCCTGATGTTGTGCGTGCTGCCAGCAGCTAGATTGCAGTCATGGACACATGAGCACTCGGACAGTTCACATTGACATTCCCTGTCCTGGAGGCTATCTTGTGAACTCACGAAACAGTGGGAGCTGAAATTCTGACTCAGAACATTTGGGTGTTTACATAACAGAAACAAGTAATAGCAGAATACAGAGAGCAAGACATGAAGCTTATTTAAATCCAAGGAATCAGAAGAGGTCTGATGCAGGTAAGCAGGAAGGATAATCTTTGGGAACAGAATGCAAGGATAGTGGTCTGCAAATATTTCTGAACTAAATTAACTTAAATGCAAATGCTTTTTTATCTACCAGGCATATAGATGACATCCTGTAAATGCAATGGATGCTGAATGTAAAACCTGTCTCAACTAAAATGTGTGTATACTTCCTATCTTCCCTTGGATCCTGCTCCATTCCAACTGTCTGTGTGCAAGGCTGCTAGAGCAGACAAACAAGTACTTAAAGAATTTGAGCAAAATTCAGGGTTGCTACAAGTAGGTTTGTTTCTAGGCATTCTGAGTACCAACCTACAACACATTTTGCTACTGCCCATTTCCTTTGAACAACCCTTTTGCTGATAGGCAGATTTTCACTCTCTGTTGTGGAGCTCTGCTTTCCACAGCCTATATCCTGCTGTTCCTGTAGACCATGTATGAGCAGTGATGCAAATATAGGATCTGTGGGGAAAACAGAATGAGTTAGAATATTCAGGAAACAGATTCCACTCTCAGCAAGTAAGTTCAGCTAGTTTCTCTCCAAGTCAATGCAAATTATCTATGACTTTCTGCATGTTGCTCTCTTAAATAAATTTATTAGAAAGACTTTAAAAGATAGATATTTCTCAGTTTATCTATGTTTGTGCAGCTGTTGCTCTGATTAAACAAAATTTGAAGAGTAACAAAATTTTTTGAAGTCCATGAAGTAAAGCCTGTTTAGTACCCCATGGGAAAACATAAAAAAGATCAGAAAAGATGACCTTGAAGTCTTCCTTACTGAATATGTCTGTAAGAAGAGAATTCATTAAGGAAACTCCCTTACACTGGCTAGCTGCTGAACTTGTATCTAATGCAACTGAAGCCTGCCTTTGGGGGTGTTTTTCTTGCCTTTTCTTTCTTTTTTTTTTTTTTTAATAATACTGAACTTTGTTCACTAGGTAATGCAAACTTACAAACCTAGATATTAATTGTGTGCAATGATATTTCCCATCTGTGATCACAGAACCACCAAGGTTGGAAGAAACCTCAAAGATCACCAAGTCCAATCTCTCACCACAGACCTCATGAGTAAACCATGGCACCAAGTGCCATGTCCAATCCCCTCTTGAACACCTCCAGGGATGGTGACTCCACCACCTCCCTGGGCAGCACATTCCAGTGCTTAACAACGCTCTCAGTGAAGAACTTTCTCCTCACCTCGAGCCTAAACTTCCCCTGGTGCAGCTTGAGACTCTGTCCTCTTTTTCTGGTGCTGGTTGCCTGGGAGAAGACACCAAACTGATGATCCTGAGAATCAGGAAATAAGAGGGTCATAGATTTTAGGAAAGAAAAAGGTGCATTGGAAGCTGAGAGGGTGAGATACAATTTGTTGTTTAGTATTCTGAGTTCAAGTGTTTCAAGTTACATCAAGAACATTACAAGCAGTTGTGGAAGACTCATGTACAGAACAAGTTTATGCTTGACTAGATTTAGAGAAAGCCTCATCTTCTGTGCCTCAATGTAATACAGCAGTGGTAACATGAATGTGTTTTCTGAGGATTCTTTTCTGCTTGCTGTGCTAGAAGAAATGGGAAAAAAAATGAAGCATGGACAGGAGCTTGATGTGAGTTGGATGGAGAATATCTGGAAATAAGTTCAGGAGAAGTGTAGAGGTATGTTAAATGCACACATGTGTATGTATATGTTATGCATGCTTTCGACAGCAAGATAGCCATGTTTGCAATGGCTGTCATGAAAGGGGAATGCAAAAAGTACAGTTCCTGAGCAGAAAAAATGACTGAAAGTTTAAAAAACCCAGCAGGCTGGCCCAGGATGTGAACTTGTGAGGAGTGGGATGCTGAGCAGGGTGTGCACACTGGACTCTACCTGTCAGTGCCTGGTGACATGTAGTGTTTGATGAAGGCACTCTCTCTGGTTCCTTCTGTGACTGCCCAGGCCTCCCCTGTCCCTTTTTGCGAGCAGCCACCTGGAGGGCAGTGATAAGGGGTTTCACCTCAGCAAGGCAGCCTCTGGATTTAAAGCCAGAGGTGAGTTGTTGCTTGTCACTGTGTTAGCACCCTCCTTTGTGTGACCAGACTCTGTAGCTGTGCATGGCCCATTGACGGTTGAAAGACCTGTTGCAAAACACCAGCTCAACTGGCTTCTGGAGGTGCTGGCTGGAATAAAACCAGCAAACAAATACCCAGCAGTTTAGGGTAAAAGAGGGGATCATGACTTCTCAGGAGTTTAATGTGGAAATTAAGAAAACACTCCAGAAAACAAGGATTCAGCATCTCTGTGTTAGCAATCAAGCTTGTCTGTGACACAGCCCTACTCATTAATTTGGGTGGCCTCCAGCTTGCTCTTACTGGTGTAGTGGTGATGTGAGGGGCTGTGTGGAAAAGCTGAGAGGTACCAGTTATTAAAACAGGACTGGCAAAAAAGTGCTCAGGGGGCTTGTCTGGCTTACACAGCTTAACTATTGCGCCCCAGCTCCTGTAGGTGCTAATTCTCTCAGCAAACTTACAAAAATAAAACCTTGAAAAGGCTCATCCATGCTGAGAACAGCAGCTGCATTCACTGGAAGTAGGAAGCTTAGCTCTAGGAGCTGAATGCTTCACACTGCAGGCATTGCTGTCTTCCTGGGCTAGTCCAGAAAGCCCCTCAGCCAGTGCCTGAGGCAGCACAGCAGTACTGAAATAAGCATGCTGCAAATAACTATCCCAGCTCCATACAGAACACATCTCCAACTTGTCCTTATTTGCTCTTGGAGTGGATAAGAAAGGTCCGTAGCTCTCTGCCCCAGCAGGATGTGTTTCTATGTGCGGTAATGGAGAAGTCAAATCTGAAGGTCTGGCTTCAGGGATGCTGAGAGCACATGCTCTGACACACCTTTACATAAGATGCTAGAGCCTCCCTCAGACATCTCTCAGGGTCCATTCTTGCCTGGCATTTTGTGGAGGGACTTAAATAAGGCAGTTCTTGAGGATTTGGCGAGGTGTGATAATGAGGAATAGGTTGTGGTGGCCTATGTGAGACGGCATTTCCTGAAGATATTGGCAGACGACAGCTCCCTGTACCCTTGCCCTGTTTATGCTGGCTGTGCCACAGGGCTCAGAGCTGTGCCAAGGCAGCAGGTACCATCAGGAGCGCTCCCCACGAGAGGGCAGCATGTAGAAATCAGAAAAAGCTGTTAAAACCCATGCTGCCAAACGGCGAGAGGGTTTGGGTTAGGTGGTCTGTAGCAGGGGGCCTGAAATCTGGGGGATTGGTTAGCACAGCAGCTCATGGTGTGCTTCTGTCTTCCTGCACAGATGTGTGAATGCACCTGAGGAAAAACTTTCTGCTGTTTTGTGTGGCTTCATCAGCTTTCATGAAATCTGAAAGAGTTCTTCCAGTCCACTGGCAACTCTCTGAAGGGCACAAACACCAAGGAGTGAAATGTTCTTGAGGTAGCTGTGACAGGAGCTCCAAACAGCTTTTCTGAGGGCATTAGCACCAGTAGTCAAAATGCACAATTCAGGTTTTCTTTGTTTAGCAGCTCTTGGGCTCAACCCCTGCTTCTGATCAGCCTCCTGTGAAGAGGACATGGTTTTGTAAGTGACCTTAAATTTTGCATTCTTCTGTTTTTGCAAATGCAAATGTGGAGCCTAGGAAGACCTGTGCTGCTGGGCCAGGTACTACTAGCTCTTCAGATTGCAGTGGGAGGAGATCATCTTCTAAACTGAATTCTGACCATCAGTCAAAACTCTTCCACCCACTTTTCCATGTTACTACTGAAGAAGTGTGCAAATTGCAAGTTTTTCCTTTCTAGGCAGAATAAACCCCAAAGTAAGGTGGGGGAAATGGGCTGTGAATTAATATCTTTGGTTGCTGTTCTTCACTTCTGAGAATAGTGAGTTAATCTGGCACTCTGCCTAACCCTATTCCTCTTGTGACTCTGTTCTTAATAGATGTCAGTAATGGATTCTGAAGGTTTGTCTTTGGAAATAAAACTGTGTGTATAATCAGCTACAATTCCCTCCATTGTTTCAGAGGAAGTTGCTCGCCTCGGACTCCTATCAGTGGCTGGACTGATGATCTTGTGGAGAATTCTACCCAAGGTAGAGCAGAAACACCTCAAAGTGCACAGGTAATCAATAGCACTGTGTGTCTCATGGTTCATACCTGCAGTGCACATGCTCTTGCTCTCCTGGGACAGCTGCCTGGCTTTTCAGACATACTGTGAGTTGAAGTATCTTTCAGTTGACCAGACTTGAAGGTGGAGATATTTGACTAAACCACAACATGGCAAACACAACCTCTGTGTTAGGAGAGTTACATTGAAGTACTGTTGATGATTCTGTGCCTTAGCAAATATTAGCACTGAGTATCCAGTGATGTGTCTCACTAAATCTCAGCCGTTACGAGCTGCTGCAGTTTTGTATGTGCTGTGTGGAGGGGCATACAATGGTAGCTCACTTACCCTTGCAGCTCTTGAGAGTGTTGGAGTTTTGGCTTCATAAACTAAATGTAAGAGCTCCACAGAGGTGAGAGATCCTGTGTTTGACTGCCACTGTGGTGACCTCTCTAATGCTGGTGTAAATCATATTTTTATCTTAAATGGATACTGTGAAAGATCTTAGGCTCAAATTTTTATTTGTGTAAGAGTTCCAAAACAAAAATGTATAGATGCATTTGATGAACTCAGGATTTAATCCTTGAAGCTGTTTTTTGTTTTGTTGTTGTTGTTTTGTTATTATTATTAAAAATAAGAAAATCTAAAGCATTCAAATCCTGAGTCCATTGACTGCTGGTATATTTGTAAACCTTCCCTCTGCAGGACCACCCCACACATATACACACTCTGCCTTTCTTCTGCAGGAGTGGCACAAAGCTGTCTTGGATCTGAGTTCCATAACAAGGTAGAAATATGTCAAACGAAATATCTCTATGAATGTTTCTCTAACTGGTAGAGGCAAAAGAGGTTCACAATCAGTCTGTTGTAGTAGGAGTGTTGTCCCTTGGTGAATCCCACACTGGCACAAGTTGAAGCAAGCACCTCAGGGCTTGGAAATTCCAATTCTGTTCAACTTGCTTACTTTGCCACTGGAGATACTCTGTCATTTTTGTCACCATCACCTGGTAAACTGAGCATGCCACACAGGAACCTTTCAAAAGGCAATACTGTTTCAGTGCAGACCTGTACTAGTCCTGGTCCAGAAACAAAGTGATAATTTTATTGCTTGGTTGTAATTTATATTCTGAGATTTGTGTTCATCAGGAGGTAAATTTCACAGGAGGTAAATTCTCCCTCCCTCTCCCCAGGTACTGTTATTCAGGAACCACACCACTCTGAAGCACCTCGAATGAGAATTGCCTTTGCAGCCAATTTATACTTTGGCAGAGGAACATTCTCTACCTAGAAAGTGAGGAAAAAAGCAGAGAAAGTTTTTAAAAGATTTGGAAACTCCTTTAAGGACCAAGAGTTCCCCCCTGTGGCAGGGAGCTTTCAAATACCTGTGCTTCACCGTGCCTGGACATTTTGGTGCTGGCTCTAAACTTGTTGCCCAAGACAAGGTTTAAAAGACCCCTTTTGCTGTATAAGCTGTCATACTTTTCTTACCTTGTTCCTACTCAGGCCTTCTTTGTTTGCTCTCATCCTCAGTTCAAGTTTCAGCAATGATTTGGGTCCTGTTATTGCATAGTGAGGGCAGAGCACCAAGACTGTGGCCTCGGTCACTTCCCCAGCACAACTTTTATCCTGGAGCCGGTGCTCATTTCATACTGATGAAGACAGGGGGCTGTAGGGAAGAGAACCCTGGAGGTAATCACCTTGCCTAACAGGAAGCAGGGTGTTTTTTTATAGTGGCAATCTAGTTATTGCGTGTCTTCCACTGACTCTCAGAGGAGCCAGGACATCCCAACCACACTGCTTGGTTGTAAATGTGATCTCTTTCGTTGTAGAACTCATCTGGAAGCCTTTGTCCCCTGGCTGCCCTCTACTAATCTTTGGAGTCAGCCCCCTGCTTTTCAGGGAGCAACGACGGGCTCGCTCTTATTTCTGAGCAGTTCCTTCTGGACTGCCATAGGACCCGATGTGAAGAAGAGCAGCGCCCTCTTCCTCCTGCCTTTCAGAGCTCAGGAACCTTTAGCAGCAGCAGCAATTCTTACATGCCTGTCTCTGCCACTCCTTGGTCTCTGGGTGTCAGGCTGTTGGAAAGTTAGAAAAGGAGTGAGAAAATTGTGTTTGTGTAATGTGATACGACTCATATTGGTTTAGCCTAACAAGATCCCTCCTATATCTTTAATGACCTGAATATAAAATTTATGGCATGGAATGCCCCGGCAGCCAAGGAAGCCTTCAGCACACAAGCTGCCTTTTGCAGGTCGGGAGGGGAAGCGAAATCCCCTGTGGTTTGGGAATCTGAATGATGTAGTTATGGTTGGCACTTTGGATGTATGTGTAGCTTACTTCAAAATAAATATTTGAAGTTCAACTCCAGCATGTATGTGGGAGGGTGAGAACCAGCACGCATTAATGTTTCATAAAATTAATGATTTTGAAAATGTTGTCCTGGAATAATCTTATTATTGCACAAAACAGACCGAGGTTGCTACGGATGCGTGCTAGGGCGGGACGTCACCTGCTCGCTGTTCACCGTTCCCTACCCGGTTACCCAGATGAAGTTCCTGAAGAATGTTAATGCATTTTGGGAGAGAAATGACACCGCTCTGTCCTCCCTGCTGAGTTTTCTGGGGCATCCTGCCTCTCTTCAGGATGTGGCAGCCACTAACAGATCACTTCTTTTTAAGGAAAGACGAGAAATCAAAGAAAAGAAAAAAAATAAGAAGGACCGCCCCACTTCATGCTTTGCCTGCTGCTGCTTTCCTTTCCATCCAGAGAGGAGATGAAATGGAGGTGTGAACGAAACTCTGCCACTCTGCTTTCCTTGGGCTGATTCAGCTACAGGCATGACTGGTACTAAGCCTGTATAAATGGGCTGTAAATGGTGTTTAGCTCAGTCACTCTACATGATTTGTGAAGTAAATTGTATTTGCAGGCAGAACCTGTGTCACTTTGTCTTCCATGTAGGGTGGCTGATAAGCTCCTGAGCACTGCATGTCCTCTCCCCTCCCTCCATCAGCACTTGAGCTGCTGCTCTGTACCACCTGTCTGTCCCCAGCTGTGCAGACCAAGCACAGGTTGGAAAGGCCTGGGAGAGCAGTGTTTCCCCATTGCTCTCTTTGCAGTGGGTTTGGAAGCAGCACAAAGCACCCCTGTCCTCAGCTTTGCTGGGCCAACAGATGCCCTGAGTGCCAGCCATCTACTTTGGGTCTCTAGCACGTGCTGTCCCCAGCCACCTGTCTGTGCTGGCAGCAATAGGCACCTTAGCTTTTTAGCAGAGCCAGCCCGTCCTGGAGGGGTTTTCTCCATCCCAGTGTTGTACAGCCTCCTTTGTGCACCAGCCTTGACATAATACTGTGCAATGAAACACATGTGCTGCTCTGGGGTCAGGAGCAAGAAGGATGGTTTTGTCCTCAGGGCTTGTCTTGAGCAGGGGGCAATGGTGATGCACAGACCCATCTCCAGTGAGAGGAAGAGGCTTTTCTGAAGTGTGCTCCAATTTAGACACACTACAGGGTGGGGAAGGGGCAGAAAACCCCCTGTCTAACCTGTCACAGGCAAATGACCAGTTAGGAAGGTAAGCACTGGGTTTGAAATATGCAAATGGAGTCCCCGTTTCAGTGTGAATCCTGAGTCATTTGAGCAGATGATTTACTACTCCTCCCACTTTCTCCTTTCCCAGGATTAAAAATCAAGAGGGGAATTAGGGCCTTTGTCTAATTTATTGCTTTTGAGCACTGGGCAGATTTTACTCTGATCTGTTGGCAGAAGGTGCATTCGTAATACACAGCAGAAATGAAATCGTAGGGCTGGGACAAAATGCTTGTTTGCTGAAATAAAACACAGGCTGCAGTTTTGGAGCTTCAGTGTGAGGGGGTCTTTTCATGCTCCACCTGCTTTTGCAGCTTTACTCTTCTTGCCATAAGCAAGAGCTGAGTGGGCATTTGCTAGTGTGCCAGGCAGAGCACTGTTCCTCACAGAGGTTTTACATTAAAAAATGTCTCCTGGTTTCAGTGGCAGCCCTGCTTTCTTCTCTGCCTCCTTGCCTTTGGGAGAGTGCAAATGTAGTCATACATCTTTATTTAATCAGATGGATAAGTGCCAAATAGCTCCCAGGGTGAAAAATAAGGTGCTTTTATCCTCCTGGGCATGTTTGCCTATAGTGGAACAATGGTCCTGTCATGTAATGAGCCAAGTCAGTGCAGGGAGAAATAATATATCCCCCTTCAGACCAGCCCTGTTATCCTTCTGCACGCTGAGAGTTTCACCTAGCTGGGGCTGGCTCATGTATAAGAGCCTTTATGTGAGGCTGTGAAATATTTGGCTTGGGTTTCATTGTACTCTGCACTCTCATTTTTTCCCCCACCTCACCCCCAGCTTGCATGAGGAGAGGCTGCACATGCAGAGTCTGGCCATGGCTGTAGAGCTCAGATGTGTCTTTACCCACAGTTTACACATCTGGCATCAGCCCTGCTCAGTGTCAACACTGTCCCCATGTGAGAAGCAGGGCTGTGTGATGCCAGTGCTGTGGGCATGGCTGTTTGTCACCCCTCAACTGCAAAGGGGCTGTCAGCAGTCCTCAGTATCCTCAGATCAGCTGAGCTGTATGTTTGAAATGTGCCAAGATAAAGAAATAAATGTCTGTTTCTGTGCTGCTGGAGCTGGCCCCTTGGCACAGGTCAGGGTCAGAGGACAGCTGCTGGGGTCCAGATCCTGCCTGGTTCCTTCCCTGATCAGAGGAGGGAGGAAGGAGAAACTGTGGTACTGTGGTTTAAAGTGACTCTGCCTGTTTGGTGTTCTTACTGCCTTCATGTTGGCTGTATTTTTTGATTTCTCTTCAGTTGCTGTCAAAGGAATGTCTTTCCCTGCCTGCTTTCAGGGGAATCCCTCTTTTTTTCTCTGTCACCCCCACTTTACATTGTGTCTCTTTTCAAGGTACTTTTCTCTAGCCTCCCCTTTTGCTTTCCTGTCAGAGACAGGAGTGTTTCCAGTGTGAGCCCAAGCCATATTGTGGGGCGGCAAAGTGGGGTCAGAAGTGCTGTGGAAATCAGGCTTGGCATGAATCCTGGGCTAAGCTCTGCCTTTCTTGTGCTTCAGAGGTCTCTGTTAGTTTAACAAGATCCAAACCCATGTGGGCATTTCTGGATTCCTACAGCCTCTCTGAGGTAGAGCTGTCTTTAATCCCGCACCTATTCTTTGCAACAAATCACTTGGAAAGCAGAAGGTTCAGTTGGGTACCTGCTGCCCCAGCTGTGCTGCTGGGAACATTTGGGCCATTCCTTTCTGGTGAGAGATGATCAGTTAAAAATTCTCTGTTGTAGTGGAAGAAACCCATGAGTCCTGTTCAGAAAATCCCCTTCCCTAACTACCAGTCAGTCTTTACAGCACGAAGGTTAATTAAGTTTGTTAGTGTATATTAGTTCACATCATGTAATGTAATGAGCTAGTAGAATTTCACTGGAGACTTTGGTATTGTTCATGCCTAAGTGAAACAAGCTAAGGGACAGCCCAGCCCTAGAAATAAAAAGACTTTGCTTCTTGGAAACCTAGAGCTGCCAGTGAAGGATAAAGGATACCCTGGACAACCAAGATAGTGCCATCATCCTCACCCTCTGAAGTGTCTTGGAAACTCTCTCAGCATTGTCTGGAATCAGAGATAAGTAACTCTACCAAAAGTGACTCCATCCACATCTGGATGGACAGACAAGCAACTAGAATGCTGAAAAACTAGATGCTTTATGAAGTTTTATTCTGACTAGTAAACAGTAGCATGGATGCTAGTGAGTAGACAAGCTGCACTGTACCTGAATATTTGATAGCTATAGAAACCTTGTGTAAAACTACATTTGGGGTGCCCTAACTTGACTAGGATAATTTTTTGTGACAGTTCTTGCACTTCTTGGGGACTTGAGTAGACAGTGATGATGCAGACTGGTGCCTACAATATTTTGGTGAGGCTGAGGATCCAGAGCTTCCCCTAGCCCTGCTGTCCCCAGACGAAAGGGAGCAATCCTCAGTGTGGCCAGTTGCATGGCCCATATGGGGCTGAAGGGGCAGCAGCATCCAGGACCACCTGCCATGATACTTCAGACTCCCTGTTCAGGCCAAAAACACTTGGGCTTGCAGAGGTTGGCTGGGCTGTTTTCAGCTCTCAAAGCCCCCCAGCAGCCTCACGGGCAGAAAAAAGAGCACCAGCCTGCTGGTGCTTTGGCACTCACTTTCCTGCCCGTGAGGCTTCTGGGGGGCTTTGAGAGCCGCTGGATGCCTGCGACTAGTCTTGCTTCCAGGAGAGGCAGCGAGGAGGAACGGCACAGATTTATTCCTTTAGCCAGAGCCTGAGCTCCCCTGCCGTTGTTTGTGCAACGTATCGCAGAGTGCCCAGCCCTCCTTGGCTCGGCGGCGCCGGCTGGAGTACCTGCCGGTCTCCGAACGTCACCAGGCTCCCTTATAAAGCACAGGAGAGAGAGAGCATCTCTCTGTCTCCATCTCTTCGAGAGGCACATCTTCAAGAAGTGAGCCGTGGAAAGATGTTTTATTCGGGTGTCCTGACAGAGCCGAGTAGAAAGGAAGTGGAGATCAGGGAAGCGGCATCTCTCCGCCAGCAGAGGAGGATGAAGCAGGCGGTTCAGTTTATTCACAAGGATTCTGCAGATCTCCTCCCTCTGGATGGACTGAAGAAGCTGGGGACTTCAAAAGATACCGTAAGGCTTTATTGTGTTTACTGGAAGGGGACTAAGAAGCTGGTAGGGCACTATCTTTGTGTGTGTGTGCTATTTTTCTGTTAGGAGGAAAGGTTGCTTGCTTGTGGAAATTCATTTTAAAACCTGAGTAATTTGTATGTAAAGGACAGGGAGTAGGTAAATTATGCTAGTTATCACCAGGGCTGCTTTTTGCTGGCAGGTGCTTTCTGATGTCTGGCACTCAGATGTAAGAGCTAAGGTTTTTTACATTTACATTTTGTACTGTTTTCAGTACAGAAATCCTTTCTGAATCAAAGTAAAGCAAAGCAAAATGGCTTCATGTAATACATATATACACGTATGTTTGTCTGTGATCCATGTATGTGCACAGCAAGCTTCACACAAGATCCTATAAAGTGCAGCTACTAGAACTTCGAATCATAAAACTGGCAAAGGTTACACTTTGACAAAGGCTTATGCAGCTATGGGGGTTGAAAATGAAGATACATAATTCTAGGTTTTAAACATTTCCATATGCAATGATCCATGGGATCATGTAGCTCCCATACAACATTCTTCTTCATGTCCACTGGCCAGAGAACATTTCTGTGTACTGATGTGCAAAAATGTTTGATCTTTCTCTAACAGGAAATGATGCTGAAATATAAAATCAAAAGTTCTGATGCAAGGAGCACAATCTAGAAAATACCAAGGAAAGCTCATCCTTACCTTTTTTTTGCCCAGTTGTTTCAAAATTCTTGCACCCTGTAACACACACAGACACAGACATACACAGAGTTTGCCTTTTCCAAGGCTGGGTACAGGTTTCTTGATAAAAGTGGATCTTTTTATTTTCAGCGGGGTACTTGTATCCTGTCACAGCTTTCCTACTCAGCTAATCTGGGCTTGGTTCTGCCTGGCTGAAATGAGTGCAGTGAGTTGGCTGTTCTCTGCAGTGTGCATGGAGGTGAGGTTTTTGGCATCTCAAATGTTTTGCAGTTATAGGGAGTAAGGCTTCTCCCCAGGGAAAGCATTGGAAGGAGCTTCTTGGGTCACCACTGAACAGCAGCTCTGTCAGAGAGATACAAAATGCCTTTCAGAGCATGATGTAGGAACTATTATGATTCTATATTATGGCTCAGCAATCCACAGCATGCAGGGCTGAGACCCTGATGACAGGGCTTTCTGCTCTGGTCAAGTGAGAGAAGCAACAGGTAGCAGGAATCAGGAACACTGAGCACTGAAGTCCTTGTCCTTGCAACAGGTTTGGCCCCAGCGCCAAGGGCAGAGAGCATGGGTGTCCTTGCCATGGCCCTGGTCACAGAAATGTCACCCCAGTTTTGTTCCTGTTCCTGTGTCTGTGCTAGCTGAGTTGTGGCTGCAGCATTGTCTCTGCTGCACCCACAGTCCCTGCAAGGCGATTACATGTGGAGGAGCTCTCTCCAGGAATGTGCTGAAGCCCTGGGATGGTCCACAGCTCCTGATCACCTCCAAGTACTAAAAGGAGGTCTGGTATAGCAGAAGCACTCTGGCTACCCTGGCTGTGGTGCATCTCTGGGCAAGGATGGAGTGAGAACTGAGCTGGTATGTGCAACCCCACTGCAAAACCAACTTGTTCCCACTCCACAGCACATTGTAGCTAGGCATATGTAGCTGGGACTCACCTTGGCCACAGTCTGCTGCCCCATGGGGCATCTGGGAAGTGCCCAAAGCAACAGCACTGGCATATGCTCATGCCTGTCCCTGCAGCCCCAGAGAAAGTGCCATGAATTTCAGATCTGTTGCAATGGGTCATGTTGCAGCTGACATCTCTGCCATGCTCACACTGCACACAGCTGGGACAGCAGCAAGCATCGCTTCAGGAGGGCCCATCATGTCTCTCTGGTGCTGTGACTGTCTGGATACCATAAGAGTTGTCCCCAGAAGGAGCAGGAGAACATGTATCTCTGAGACTGGAGAAGAACTAAAAGCCTCTGATACATGGGACCCTACCTTGGCATGTCCCCAGACTCAGAGGTCCAGGTCCAGAAGCATTAAGCTGTGTGGTCAGGAGGCCCAAAGGCATCAGAGGTCTTTGTCCAGGGTAGCGACCATTCTGATTTGGGAGACAAGTCTTCCCTTCATTTTGGCTGCAGGGCAGGGGGTGCTGCACAGTGAGGCAGCAGCAGGTCACCAGGGTGGGTATGCTGCTATCCCCCTGGCTCTTGAAACATCTCTCCTGGTGATGCCCTGTGTAGGCAGGTTTGATGTAATTATCTATGTTAAGCCATTAGTATTTTTCAGTGCATTCTGTGTCACACCAAAGCCCTGCAGCTCCTCACTCCCTTTACATATTCCCCTTTGTTTGCCTAGGATAAGACCAAGCTATAGGACAGCATACATTGTTCTTGGCAAGTGTAGGACTGGACGTCCTGAGCAGAAATGGTTTTGAATTGATGCCTCACTATTAACCTCTTCCCCAAACCCCCAAAAAACTGGCATAAGATGGTTATTGGCTGGGATATGGGCTTCTGATCCCATAACAAGTAACAAAAACCCCAAAGCATTTCCCTCTCCCCAAATGCCCATGATCTTCCTAGGTCCTCAGTGCAGCTCTGGGTGCCCCTGTGCCCTATCTCCTGCTCCTGTAGCTGGTACAACCTTGCAGTGCATTCTTGTTTGCCCCCTTTCCTCTGTGCACTCCCCAGTGTTTGTTGAGTCTTGACATTAAGTGCAGTATTTTGGTCAGAGCCCTAGCTGCAGGCTGGCACACAGGGGTGCAAGAGATCAGGGAGCATCTTGTGACACATCTCAGCCCCCTGTAACTGGTGCTGACAGCCTGTGAGCACAGACTGCTGGTACAAGAGGAGAATTTGAATGAAAGATGGGAAAAAGAGAGAGAAACCAGTTATTTCTTGTGATGAGCTCTGCTGGTGTGTTAAAATTCCTTTCTTCTGCTGCCTAGGTACAGAGGAGAGGGAAAACCTTCTGAGATGGGTTTGGAGAGAGGAGAAGCTGGCATCTTTCCTGACTTACCTGAGTGAAACTGTTGTTGATGTGTCTTGTTATCCCCAGATCTTGAAGCCAAAATATCAGGAAACATGCCAGAGAGATGGATACTGCAAGCTGCAGTGATGCACTTGCTTATAAATAAGAGAGGAGCAAAACTGGACAGAATTATTTGTGGTTTTGACAGACAGTGGTAAATAAGTTTAGCAAGAGCTGCTATTTCCACTCACTTTTTTTTTTTGGGTTTTGCTGTGACTTTTTTTAGGGGTTATAGGTTTTTGCAAGGTGTAGGGATGGAAAATCCAGGTGGATGATTTTTATGTTGTGTTGAATGGTACTAGGAAATAGCTAATTCTTTGCACTTTGCACATGCTAGTATGTAACTTTTCATATTTTTTAAAAATAATACTTCCAAAGGTTTTGTGCAAAGCACAGCTTTACAGCACCAGGTAATCCGGGTTACTTCGAACACCAGTCCTGGCTGTGTGGCCCCCACTCTGGAGGGAGAACACAGCTGCCTTCCCCATCACTATCATGGTGAGGTTTTCCTCCTCTGCCTCCCTCCCAGACATGGTCTGCTTGCAGTGTTCCAGCAAAATGTGCATTTGGAAAAGTCCCCAGGCACATTATCTGTTCATCAAGTACATATCCATCACTGAGTCATCTCCGTGACTAACATCCCTCACTCTGTTGCACACAGAAGTCATGGGAAATACAAGTTAAAGCAAACTAATTAATAGC
The DNA here is from genome assembly GCF_014839835.1 of Dryobates pubescens. NCBI lineage: Eukaryota > Metazoa > Chordata > Aves > Piciformes > Picidae > Dryobates > Dryobates pubescens. The sequence continues at coordinate 10,761,704 of NC_071633.1, forward strand.
CTGAGACAGGATGGTGCTGCAGGGAGCCTTTTCAGCCCCCTCCTGCTAGATTATTTCTGTACTGGAGCACAGCATAAGCAATATTTCTCCCCCCAAAGGCAGGATTCGCTGCAGCTTTCAGAAGAGCAAGCATCAACACAAGAGTCCTGTTTGTGGTGGTAACTTGTGCTTGCTGAGTTTGATGCTTTGTCCTTTAGGTGATGGATCTCACATAGGGCTCATCAAACCAGGGCCTGGGAAAAACCACATGTGTAACTGGTTAATGGTCCACAGGAGAACTTACTGTGAAAATTCTAGGTTTAAATCAAGGGTAGATGGCAGGTAAAATAGCAATGATAAGTGTGCTGGTAGCTGGTTCTTCAGTTCTTCACTGAGAGAGTCACTCGTCATTGGAATGGGCTGCCCAGGGAGGTGGTGGAGTCACTGTCCCTGGAGGTGTTCAAGAGGGGATTGGATGTGGCACTTGGTGCCATGGTCTAGTCATAAGGTCTGTGGTGACAGGTTGGACTCGATGATCTTTGAAGTCTCTTCTAACCTTAGTGATACTGTGATACTGTATTTGGCAATGTGATTGAGGCCAGTCAGATCAGAAGAGCACTGAGACTGTCCTGGATGATGCCATTTAGAGTTTTCTCTTGGTCCTGGCTAAGCTGGGCTGATAACAACTGTGTGACAGTTGTCTTCTGGCCAGCTGGGGACTGTACTCCTCTACTGCTCTAGTCCCCTATTGCCTCATTTGTATTTGCTTTTTTTATGCTGTGAAGAGTTAGTCCTCCAGGTGTGTGCCTGAAATCAGGTAAACATAAAGGGCAAGAAGGACATGCCATCCACTGTCAGAAAACCCTGGCTTGAATTTTTGCTCAGATGAGGAGCCCTGGAGGTGATCACAGTGCTGAGTATGCACCTGTGGTTTCTGACTCGTGTAAGGGAGCCCTTGCTTCCAAACTGATTTGCTCATCCCTCATCAGAAGGTCCATTACCAGACTAGTGAAACCAGCCTTCCTGCCTTTCATCTAGCTGAGTAATGCACTGATTTTTGCTGTTCAGTCTGGTGGTCACCAGAGCAACACTGAAGCATTGTAATGACTTTATGTGAAGAAGACAGCACAATGTTGGATCTGATCCCTCCCTGTCACTGGGAGCACGGCTACACTACTGCTTTTACACAGGATGTGCTGGTCAGATATAGCAGCTGCAACTAAAATTGGTCATGACATTTTATTTCCTTTCAAGTCACAGGTTGTACACAGAAGAACAGTGAGAAGCAGGGGGGAAAATGGAGTTTATGTGTCTCAGTCACCACTGGTTATTGGTTGCATCTACCAGATCTCATCAGCCAGGTCCACTTTAATGGCCCATGTTGTGCCTACAGCAGGATCTGAAGCACTAATATGGTCACAGTTATTTCAGGGTGATGCCCAGCTGCATTAGCCTTTTGTGAGTGCTGTTATTTAACACACCACACAGGTTATTTTAAAGGTGAGGGGTGACCTGGCAGCTCAGGGAACCATGGCCTGGGGTTTTCAAAGTGATCCTGATTCCATTGAAATTCTCTCAAGATGAGGAGGTTTACTGTTTTAGATGTCTCTGCAGACACACAGACATACTTAGTACAAATGCAAAAATTCAGGGATAGGCAAGTAAGAAGGTCTCACTGGACAATTAAATTCAGAAGGAAAGGGCAGTAATGGGAGTGGAGACTAACCAGGCAGAGAAATAAGCAGATAATCAAGCAGAGTCATTTCACCTCCAGCAGAGTATGAGCATCTGTCTGTGATGAACATTAAACATTAAAAGCCTTTTGGGAAAGCAGTTGGAGGAGATTTTGAGAGCATGCTTCTCACAGAGCAAATGGGAATGACAGAGACAGTGAAAAGCTACTTTATGAATTGTTCAGGGGTTCTCAGGAGAATGCCTATCTACCTCAGATGATCTTACCTCTTGCCCTCTTCTCCTCTCCATCCCATGGTGTGGCACCCAGGACTGGTCCCATTTACTCACCCTTAGCAGCTAAAAACAAATGCAGAGGAAAGTGAGATGCAGGGCAATTTTAGACCAGGTTCTGATCTAAAGACTAGACAAGTCTGATGATAGACACCATCTGTAGCTCTCTTCTTGTAGTTATGCCAAGGCACAGATACCCTAAACAACTTCTTCATGTCTGGGCTGATTCATGCAAAGAGCATTGCCATGGGTGGAAACTGGGAAACATATTTCCTGTGCCAGCAGTGTCAGTGCTGTGTTCATTCAGTAAGTCCATGTGCATTTTTCATACTTAGGTGGTGGATGTAATTGGGAAGGTAATTTGTTACCTCTTCATTTTTCACATCACTGCAGAATTCCTGATGTCCTTATCAACAGATGAAGACAGTTATGGCTGAAACACCAGTTTGGAAAAGCCTGACTTATTTTGATTCCTATATGAAATAAAATGTTGAACTTGAGTTCAGAAAAAGAAAAGCATCCCTCCCTCCAAATTCTGGTTAATATTTTGAAAGGATTATTCCCTTGCCAGTACAAAGTAGTTATCTTTACTCTAAGCCAGAGTTGGCAAAAGAGCAAACAGATGTAGGCTAGGAAGAGTACACGCCATCTGGGAATTAGAGAGACTTCAGGGCATCCCACCCATGAGGCACTGCTGGCCCACAGGCACCACAAGCTGGCTGGTGATGCAGGTCACTTCGTGTCTTTCCTCTGGCTTCACCCTGCTCTTCTGTGTGTTATTTCTTAAAGCAACCCCATAATATCCTGCAGAAGCGCCTGATGGAGACAAATTTGTCAAAATTCCGAAGCAGTCGAGGAAGCTGGACTCCCAAGAGCGATACCTCAGCACAGACCAACAAGCTCAGTGAAACCAAACTGGGCAGCTCAGGGAAAATGGAGGATGAGGAGGAGCTCATTGTGGTGAGCTGCCAGGTAACGGTCCCTCCCCAACCTCATGGGGTTTCCTCCCCCAGATTTATTTCTGACAGCCCCAGGCTGTGCTCTTGTTCTCCATGTTTCGCAGCTGGGGCTATGCTCCAGCAGGGCTGTCACTGCTGTGGAGAAGCTCTCCCTCTGCAGCTCAGGGCTGCTGTGGCACAGATGCCCACCTGGGTATCCCAGTGAAAACTGATCCGATCGATGTCTTCCCTTAGACGGCAGGGCAGGGGTAGTAGCCAGCTGGGGCAGCATGCTGAAATGCTGTGTGGCAATTATCCATGGTGAATCCCTGTGCTCACAACTTATTTGTGTCACTCTTCTTTCTCCAAGACTGAGTAATTTCACATCTCTCCTTCTTACGCCTATGTTCTTTTCTATTTCCTGCTCTCCAAAGTATCTCCTTCTGCCTGGGCCTGTCCCCTCTGTTCTCTTCCAGGGGCAAACGCTGCTGGAAGAGGCTCAGGATCCAACACCATGTTGTTTAGTGGCACCACCTTACTAGAAATGCAGCTAAAGAACCAACTTTAGAGTGCCTGGGTTGGACAAGATGATACCCTGTGGGCACTGTATGTGGTGGAGCAGGGATGGACTGGCATGAGGAGATGTTGGCTTTTTGGTGGGGACTATGTGCAGAGTGGGGATCCTGGACACCCTGTGCTCCTCTTGCATCCCATGCATCACCTCCCATCTCTACTTGCTCTTGCAGTGTGCGGGGAAGGAGCTGAAGGCTGTGGTGGACACTGGCTCACAGCACAACTTCATGTCATCTGCCTGTCTGGACAAGCTAGGGTAAATATCCAGCTGGATTTCTGTTTGGAGGGAACTTGTGACAGCCCTTTGATCTTGGATTTTGCTCATGCCAGCCATAGCCAATCTGGAAGGGACTGCTGTGGGCTGTGCCCAGGAAGGGCCCTGAGCCTCCTGTTACAACCAAACCCTGGCTTATACTTAAATGTCCTTGCAGGGACCTGAAATAGAACCCCCCCTTATACCTATCTATTCAGTTCTGAGCAAATCTCTTCAGAGGGTTTTGTCATTTAGTGTCTTGTGTAATAGCTGAGCCATCACTGCCCCACACACCTCACCCCCCATGCCCAGCCTTCTGTGTCCCCCAGGCAGGTGTGGAGCTTGGTCAGCCCAGCCCAGCCCTTCAGATCCCTGCTGTGAGACGTGCTCCTGCTAGCCTCAGCATGGGTGTAGAGCAGCTCTGTGGTTGTGTTTGCATGTGCTCAAAATGTGGTGTCTCATGCTACTCCCAAGAAGAAATTTCTCCTCGCTGAAGGGAAAGGAAATGTATTTATGTAGTGCTAGAGAGCTGACTGCCAGCCATGTGCAGCAAAACTCTGGCTGATCTCCCAGGAGCAGGCATCAGCTCACAGGGTATCAAGGAGATTTGGGCACTTTTTCCCCCCCATGGAATCATTGCTTTTTTTATTGCTGACTTGTGGTGATTATGCAAAAGCCAATTCCAGTTTCTCCCTGAGTACCACTGCATGATCCTGAATGAAAGGTGCTTGGTTTCTGTCCAGAGTGTAATAACTTCTTTGCACAATAGAGTTTAGTGGCTGGAAGGTGGCTATGCTATCTACAAACTTGTCACAAGCAGTGGAGCTGCTCAGCCTGCTTAGGGGCGATAACAGTGCATTTGGAGAGGTCTCATTTTGCAAGATGCTTTCTGGTTGCTCAACCCATCTGAATAGCACGGCAATGCTCTGAGATATTTTGTCTACTCTTTGTGTTACATGTATCCTTGCATAGGTTTTGCAGCACCAGCCTGCTTCAGCAGTCCTGCTTTTCAAAGAGTGATGAAGACACAGCTTAGACCCAGTTTTCACTCTCAGGTTATGAGGATTCCCTCCTGATTTGAATGAGACTACTTTTGTAGACATCAGCCAGACAGCTACAGTTAGAAGGCTCATGTTCCTCCTCAGTGTTGCTAATCATCAATGAGTGAGCTTCAGTTCCTGCTAAGTGGGACTCCAGGGTGTGCAGGAGCATCATCATGTGTGGAGATAGACAGCATGGCCAGAGTGACAGCCCATCTCCCTGGCACTGCCAGCCCAGGCAGGCAGCAGGCAGGGCTACCTTGCAAGCAGCTCCCACAGCTCCTTTGCTGTTTGTGTCTGTGGGAACAGAAGCTAAAGGGATAAGAATAAAGTGGGTTAGAAGCAGGGCTTGGATGCCTGACTTGCTCTGCTGTCGCTGTGGTAGGTCCTGTGCAACAGCAGGCACTGCTCCAGGATGTTTTGCTTCAAAGCAGTCCAGCACGTGTGGCAGCGATAGAACACAGATTTTGTTTAAACCCAGCCCTGAAAAGCAGCAGGAAAGAGGCATGCTAGGCCACTTGGCTTTGTTCCTGCCAGGGCAAGAGGACCCCCACAGCTCAGTGACTAAAAGCAGGGTGTCTGTGTGTGTGCCTGAGGCACAGATGCAGCTCTTCCTCTCCTTAAAAATCTTTTTGTGCCTTGTCGTGATGGCGTGGGAGATCTTCCCTTGCCTCTGGGTAGAGCAATGGGCGTAGCTCACAGGCTTCCGTGGCACGAGGAATACCCTACAGAGGAGTGGGTGCAGCTCTTCTGGGAGCAGCTCTGGTCACTGCACACTGCTGAGGACTTTGTACTTTCAAACCCCTCTCCAAGATGTGTCACTGCATCAGTGGTTCTCCTCACATTGCTGCAGTTCCCTGGCCAGCTTTCAGCTATGTGTTGCCCAGGTGCTATCGATCCATCCTTGAGTCATTCTCAGCTGTGAGGAACAACTCCCCTGAAGGTAGCTTTACTCTGTCCCAGGACCTGCAGCCTTTCTGCAGTCCTAGTCACACCTGGAGAAACTGTCCAGGTCAGTGGTTGCCAGAATGAGTAGCCATCTCCAGCTGTATCTTGGCTTTGTTCAGGTCCTGGTCCCAGCACTACAGTCTATGACCTGTGGTGGGGACAAATGCAGGGGAACAAAAGCCACAGCCAAAGACCACATGAATCCCTTGAGTGGTTGTTGAAGCTGACTGCACCCAGAGTAAAGCCAGCTCAGGGCCAAGGAACTCAAGAACAACTACTTGCTGTGTTCACACTGCTTTTTAAGGTCAGTCCCTAAGAGGGGTGGCAAAGGGGCTCCAGCTTATCTTTGCTACCTCTCTTGGTTCTTTTACCTCTGATGCATGTCAAGGGCAATCTCCACATCAGTCCTGGGGCTTCTGCCTCTGAGAGAAGCTGGTCCCTGTGAGGATGGATGGATAGCCCGCCCCCCCCACCCCCCGCTGCAAAGCAGCTCAGCAGAAAGCTGCCTCAAATAGCCCAAAAGCAATACAGCTTTTATCTGAGGGAGGGTTTGCTGCCTCAAACTGTCTTCCTATTAGATTCTCATTCAATTCAAAAGAGAAACTGAAGATAAATAATTAATCAGTGTTGTCAGACTAGTTCATGGGGCTTAGACAGAAAAAACAACTTCACCTGAAATAATCCTGACACCCTTTTGTCATTTTCTGGGCTGAATGTGGAACCATGATTGCTTCATGTCAGAAATGTTTTCAATGCACAGGTTAAAGGAGCATCTTGGAGCACTCCCTGGTGAAGATGAGATGGTTTCGTTGCCCTGCAAGGTGAAGGTGATTGGCCAGATCGAGTGTCTCGCCCTCATGGTGGGAGCAGTGCCCGTGGAGTGTGCTGTCCTTGTTGTGGGTGAGTGTGAGTGTGTCCTCAGCATGGGCTGGGCTCTGCTCCCTCATACCCCCAGGGAAAAAAAGTAAGCTTCAGAATGACTCCAGAGATGGAGACTGTAGCATCAATCTGGGCAGCCCATTCCAGTGCTCCACCATCCTTCAAGTAAAGAAGATCCTCCTCACCTTTAGATGGAACTCCCTGTGTTCAAGTTTGTGCCCATTACCTCTTGTCCTGCCACTGGACACCACTGAAAAAGTGGCTGGCCCCATCCTCCTGACACCCACACTTTGAGTGTTTATAAGCATTAATAAGATCCCCACCTCAGCCTTTCTTCATAAGAGACATGTTCTAGCCCCCTAATCATCTTCATAGCCCTTTGCTGTACCCTCTTCAGCAGTTCCCCATCCTTGAACTGGGGAGCCCAGAACTGTAACTCAGTCCCTTTCTAAACAGGGGTTTGTTTAGCAGAGCAGCTATGAAGAAGGATGAAGTCATTGACAAAAAGTGTGGGAGAACATTTTGAATGTATACATCTGAATGTTCTTATTTTTCAGAAGACAGTGAAAAACCCTTCTCCCTTGGGCTGCAGACACTGAAAGCTCTGAAGGTAGGGATTTTCCAGCAGGGATTTCCCCTTGGTGGGAGAGCTGAGACCACTTCAAATTGCAGTTTTGCCTCTTAACTAAAGGCACTTGTTCTCCTACAGTGTATCATAAACATGGAGAAGGACCACCTTGTTCTGGGGAAGATGGAGAGGGAAGAAATCCCATTTGTGGGTGGTGGCAGCACCGCGGTGGAAGAGCAGTAAGTTGTCTGGGGAGGTGAGCTGTGTCTGCACTGCTGAGCCTGATGGCAGTGCCACCAGTGTGGCCGTGCCTGAGCCCCTAGCCCCTTGCTGCAGGCAAGCAAGAGCTCACCAGCACCAACAGAAGTTGCTTGCATCAGCTCATTGATTTTTGCCTTAGGAAATGTACCGTTTAGAGGTCACTAGAAAGAGTCCTTGAGTGCTGCTTTTGAGAGTGGCCCCAAGCAAATCTTTTTCTGGAAAATATTTATGAAGCAAGGCAAATAAACCCACATGGATGTTTTGCAAAGTGCAGGACAGAGAGATCCTGCCTGGAGATAACGGTGTTGCCGCTTCTTTCCATGTTGCTTCAGCTGCCTTCCTACCAGCTGCTCCTGATGCCCCAGACTTTTTCAGCCTTACGTTCCTAGAGAAAGAGAAATATGTGCTGTCCACCCTGGTCCCTCGTAAATGCATGTAGCTTGTGTCAGATGGCTTTGCAGGCAGGCAGGAGGCAGGGCCATCCCCCTCCTTCCTGTGTGAGTTTCCTCCTCGCTGAGCACTCTGAAAAGGAGACAACACTGGTCCTGACTGACTTACGAAAGCAGCAGGCGCTGGGTGCTTGCGAAGGGGGATGTGCATAAGAGGCCTCTCGGCCTTTGCAGGCAGTGCTTGTGGTTGCTCAGCGATGAGCACTGTGCACGTGGCCATCTAAAACCCTTTTGCTCACTGCCTAAGAAAGCATCTGGTGAATGATATAGGGCAGCACCTTCTTTAGGTGCCACTCATGGCCAGCCACAATCATTTTGGGCATCCTGCTGCCCCAGTGCAGCTCAGCCCTGCTGGGCTGGGCACTGCTGAGCTCAAGGAGCTTGGGTGGGAGCAGCAAAGGAAGAGCTGATTGTGCATGAGGGATGTACACACCACTAGTGCGGGGAGTCAGGACAAGAGTGCGTGTGCCCAGGGCACTCACCCACCGTGTGCCTGGGACAGCTGCTGGCCACAGGTGCTGCCAGTGCAGGAGCCTGGGGAGCACCTGGTACAGCACCACAGGGAGACCGTACTGCAGCATGACACCATGCTTGCCCCATGCAATGGGCATAGTGTAGTTCTGTCACCACTGCATTATTTCATGGTACTGCATTCAAGGCCAGATCTTGTGGTTTGGTTTGGTTTGGGGTTTTTTCCCCTTGAAAAACGCCTATTTTATTGAATGTCTTTTCCTTCCTATTTCAGCAATTCGGAAGCATAAAGAGGAATTGAAACTGTTCCAGATGAAACAGCAGTGCCCTGCTTTGAAAACATTTATACTAGGCTACAGCTTGAGTAGAGCTAAAAGAAATCCTGTTCAGTAGCCAGTAATTTAGAGATATTGTCATGTTTATCTATGGGTTTTGAGAAACAAACGTGTGCTTATTTTCTGGACTTTTCTATGGTGTCCTCTTTGTTACAAACAGTTGGGAAAACCTTCTGAATATCTTCTGAGGAGGAAAAATAATTTTTATAGTGGCCTCAAAAGAGAAATTGTATTTAGCTGTAATTAGAGGCTATCAGAATGAAATTTTTATCAATGATTTTTCCAGGGGCTAAGCATTTATATTCACTTAATTGATATTGACATATTCAAATAGCCATTACCAGGAAGTTACAGTAAAATCACAATGCTAATACCACCTAGGAACTATAGCTCATCCTGTTAGCATAGTATTGTTGCCATGTAATTAGGGATGCAACTGGTAGCTCGATGAGAGAGCAATTACAGAATTATTAATAGGTTATAAGCTTCTCTACAGTGGCATTAGCAGAAGCACAGAAACAGGGTTTTGGGAGGGTTCATGGGGTGATCTCCTGCAGCCCCCAACTCACCATGGAGCTGGCAGCAGCACAGGGGCAGCCCATCATGAAGGGATCCTCCAGGCAGGTCTCTGCTGCCTTCCTGGTGGGAATAGTCCGGAAAATTAATGACTGTATTGAGCCAAACCCCGACAAATAATCACAAAAGTATATTTTTTTGGAAAGCAGCACACAGGGCATATCAGGAGGCTCCAGTGTGCCCCCAGCTCTCCCCTGTCACTAGGACTGGTGGCTCCACCTGCCTGCCCAGAACCCAGTCTGAAGCACCAGCAGCACCCAGGTTATGCACTGGTGTGGGTTATCGACTCCAGTTGGACTTCTGTGCTGCTGCCAGAAATGCCATATTTTCTGTCTCTATTTGCATGTACACTGGCCGTCATCACCCTCAGGGCAGCTGGGAGTTTTCACCAGGCAAACATTTCATTTGGTGTTGCTGTCCTGCAGCAGGGTTGCTACTTACATGCTGCTTACTTGCTAACCAAAACAAACATACAGTGATGCTTGGGGGAGCCTGGCCTCCTACAACACCACTGTTCTAGGTTTTTAAAAAGCTAATGGGAATTACTTCCTGTCATCTGCTGAAGAGGCAGCTTTAAAACTGAGAGTAATATCTTGTGATGTTGGGCATCTGCTGATGGCCAGTCCCCCTGCAGCCAGATCCATGAGGTCCAGATGTGTGCTGCAGGAGTGCAACCACTGCTCCAGCAGCCGTGGCTTAGCAGAAGCCCTTTGGCCCCAGGTCAGCACAGGGGCAGCACAGGCTCAGCACGGCTCAGCTGGGCTGCAGGTCTCCTATGGGATCTGAGCACTTCTCACCAAGCATCCTGTCATCGGCACTGCATTCCCAGGTAGGAAACATCTTGGCAATCCCAGGCAAGGACCAGTAACTCTTGTCACCTCATGACCATCAGCTTGGGTCTGGAGTCTTCTGCCAGCTTTAAACAGTTTGAGCCCAGCAGCAGCATGTCAGGCCTGCCATCCACCTAAACTAGGGCTTTCTCTCCTGCAGTGGGTTTGAACCTCTTTTCAATATTGGGTATGACTACCAAATCCAAACTACCTGTATTTGGAGCTGTTTTCTATTTTGGTGATAAGTTTCAGTGCTTTCTCTATATACAGTATTTTATATAACACAGCTATATATCTATCTATATCTATTTACAGTGTTGGGCTGCCCAGAGCAGTCCCACCCATGTGTTGTAGAAATATTTCACTAAATACCAAATATATTTCATTATTTTCTATGCTCTGAGTTTGGTATTTTGGTATGTCTTTCCTTCTGTGCTTATTACTGTGCTAAATGTCAAATGAAGTCTAAATAAACTTATATTGTTATTGCAGTTTATTTGCTCCAACCCTGGGCGTGCTGGTAATTTGTTCTCAGTGTACTTCTCTATGGAGAACAGGAGGTCATTTCACTCTTAGCCGGGTGGAACTCTGCAGTGCTTTTGTGCTTCTGCTGAGAATTGTTACCGGCCCATACAGAGAGCAGTGGTGGAGCCCCACAGACCAGGCAGGCTAAACGGCACACAACGCTTAGGGTAAAACGTGAGCGTTTGAAATCCCAGCCTCGTGTTGCTGTGCAGCTCCCTCCCAAGGGAGGTGTGAGATCTGCTTGTGCTGCTTCCAGTTTTGCCCTTTGGCCACCTGAGTTTGTCTCTGCCGTGTTTGGTTAGCTCACTGGGGCAATGTCAGTGCAGGGGAAGATGATGCCAACCTGATCAGCTTTGTGAAGCTAGGAAAAGAAAGGGGTCAGAACAAAAGATGGGTAAGGCATGTGTGCAATAGCTACGCGACCACAAACAGAAGAGCAGAAGCCTGAGCTCAGAGTCTCCCCCAAAGCTTTGGCTGTGGATTTAAGGGCTTGCTGTCTCTCCTGGTTGTGCTTCAGGCTGCTTCAGCAGCCATTGATCTCTCCTTTCCTAATAAGAAATTATTGTTTTGTCCACTCAAATCCCACAGCAAAAAGACTTTGATGGAGCCAAGTTTTGATAGACTTACTCAGACTACTCCTGATGCTAGTGAGTAGACTCCCAGCACATGCAAATGAAATGTCAATGGGCAAAATTTCATCCCTTCTGCACACAGCAGGGCTAGCCCTGGTGCTGGTGGCCTTTCAGAGGTGGCTCCTGTGAGCAGGATGCTCTATAAGCCAGGATGTCTGCCAGAGGAGACAGGAACTTGCCTCAGTCCAGAGGAATTGTAGACTCTGGAAGTAACATGAGATTTCTGTATCTACATGAGCACTTGTGTGGCTGCAGAGGTAAATGGTAAAGTGGCTGAGTGCTGCAGACCAGCTCAGCAAGCCCTGGGTGCTTGGTCCTGCTTATCTCTGGCACAGGCATGTGGCGGTGCAGCTTTGGCACCTTCGGCACCTTCCACCTGACCTGGGTTTGCAGAAAGCCCGGGCATGGCCCTGCAACTGAGAGAACTGCTGCCTCTTAGCCAGGTGTCTGTGGGCAGAGAAGAGAGCAATGCCTTAAACGGTCTGCGATGAGAGGGACTAGGGAGATGAAAAGGCAGCTGTGAACAGATGTTATGAGAAGCCCCTGGGGTGTCAGGTGGTTTTGTTGAATGATTTATGCCCCAGCTGGTGAATGCTGTCACACTGCAAACAAACATCTCACAGGTGAGGACAAGCACAACCACCCTGAAGCAGCCCAAAGGAAATGAGCCAGCTGCGCCTTGGCCAGAGGGCTCCCCCATGCTATCGCTTGTGCTCGTGTGGTTAGCAAAGTGCAGTGGGACAAAACATCCTTGCCCCCTCCGGCGTCTTCTCTTCATTTTGGTGATGCCTAAAGCAGAACAGAAGCACATGACTGTCCTCTCCACATCAGTCTGGTCAGCTACAGAGCTGACTGTCCAGTGTTACTCCTTCTGGGCTGTCTGGTTTACAGCAACACTTGGTGCTAATCTGAATGGAAAGTCAGAGAACATTGCCAGCAGTCTCCCTACAGCAACGTTATTCACATGCATTTTCTGTCCTGCTGAGCTCCACCAACGTTTTTCATTGCCTCTGTCAGCACAGCAGCTGACTAGATGAGAACCACTGGGGCGTCTCTCTGCAGCTATCTGCTGGGTAATCTGTTATCTAATAGTTCTCAAGGGAGGTCCTTCTTACGGGCTTTTCTATGACTGTTTTGCTGATGATAATGTGATGCTCAACGTGTTGTGAAAACAAATCTGATTTGTATGTCTCAGGAGCAAATGACTAGATTACTTATTTCAACATAAACATTCATTTTAGGGCTGCACATTGCTTGGTTTATTTTACAGGGCAAACATTAGCTGAGGTCTGTATTGTTTTGTCACCTGCTCCTTTGGTAGATGGAGGTGAGGTATTGGGTTTCCATCAACTGAAAGTCTGCTCCTCTCCAGAAGCTGAGTTTCCTGTTTCCCCCACTTTTCATATGCTATGCACCACTGGGGCTAGCTTAGCTGTGTGCTGCTTGCTTCTTCCAAAGCTCTGCTAGCAGCCACACGGCTGATGAAAAGCTACAGACTCTGGAGATGACACTGTAGGTATCAGTGACATTTCACTAGAGATGGCGTTGCTGAAAAGGCAATTGATTTAATGATTTACTTACTAGAGTGGTGCTGACACCACTTCCCCAGGATGAGTCTTCATCACCCTCAAAGTGGGTGTGAAGACAGTCAACAACCTTAAAATACCGGGAGCTCAGGAATAGCAGGAAGCCAGGGCATCAAGAGAACTAGAACTAGCTAGAGGGACATTGCAGGGACTTTCTATCTTTTTTTGAATGTGGCAGGATCGATGCCTGGGGTTCCTGGCTGCCCACACCTCTTCCCCACCCCACTGTGAGACGTGATTGGACTCTGCAGCAAAGCATCTTGTCTTGCAGAAGGGGAAGAAGCGGCAAGCAATGCGTTCATTAAATGTAAACCTGCCCCGTATCCTAGAAACTAGGTGCTGTACCTGCAGAAGGTGGGGAGCTCTTAATGCTGCTTCAGCCCCGTGTGTCTCCACTCTGTGCCCACATGTCCCTGCCCTGGGCAGTGGCAGGGCCAGCACTGGTTTACTGCTCACGTCCTTTCCCCTCCCTGTCTCACAGACTAGGAGACACAAACCTCTTCTCTGCGGTGGATGTGCAGACACTGCTACTGCAGGTGAGGAAACCGCTACCACCCGAGGTGCCCTCAGGGGTTCATGGCCTGTGGGACTGGCACAGCCTGCACTGGCCCCATGCCCCACACCATGGTGCCTGGCAGTGCCACATTGGGGTGGTAGCTGGACTGGACTGGCCCATACTGCAGCCACGGGGACTGTGCTGGGGTGCAGTGGAGTGCAGCTGCAGCATCCCCATGTTCTTGCTGGGCAGCAGCTCCACAGATGACGTGTGGAGTGTGGGAACCCAGTGTCCTATTTTGGCGGCACTTGGTGGCACATGAAAGACAGCATCTGCTCCTTCCAAGGGATGAAGTGTTAAGAGAAGACTGCCAGGGTGAGAGACCTAGACCCAGCCAGCTAGAAACCCTCTTTGCTGAAAGGAAATGGTTGGCAGGGATAAGTACTGCCCTTACCTGTAGCCCCCTAGTGCACAGCTGGCCACAGTGTTTGCCAGGTGTTGACAGCTGAGGAGCATCTCAATGGCAATGCCAGAAAAGGCAGCATTGAAAAGTACTGCTTAAGAGAAAGAGCATTACTGAGACCTATGTTCTCAATGAGAAAAGCAATTATATTTTAAAGTGTTGCTATAAATCTTAATGCTTTGTTCCTCCTCAAACAGATCAGATGGAGCAAGGCAGGTGCTCAGGCACTCAGTGGCTGCAAAACAGAGTAATGGAGAACAAGGGCAGATAGGCACCATCTGAAAAGCTCTGTAACACCAGACGGTGCTGGCTATTAATTAGAAAAGAAAAATATAATTAAGGGTGAATCACTGGTCTTCCCTGGATCACAAGTCTAAAACAAAACAAAGCAAACAAAACCCCAACAACAATAATAATACACCCCCCCCCCCCCCCCCCAACACTTCAAAATTCCTGGGTCGAAGACAAAGCCCAGAATGAGTGTGTTGTAGCCCAGTGACCTGGTTTTATACAGGCCAGTAGAGATCAGGACAAACAAATGGTCAGGATTTTGCCACTAGCCTTTTTGGGTGCTGAAAGAGAAGGAGAAACCCCATAATTGGGCAAAACATGACTTGCAGCTGGTGTAACAGGGAAAACGGGTCTCAGCAGTGCAGATATCTTAAAATCCAGTGAAGTGAGTCTGCTGTGAGTGGTGATATGGGAAGGCTTATTTGGCCTTCTGGGTTAGCAGGTGTAGAGAGGAAATCTGAGGATTTTAAGCTCCTTCTAGTCATAGAGAGCTCCTCTGCTGAAAGTATCGTGATGCTTCTTGGTTTAGGAATCAATGACATTTTTTCAGATTGACTTTTCAGTCTAACAGAAGGGGGAATGGGCTCTTGTTCCTCCAGAAGGAGATGGCAGTGTATTTTTAAAAACAAATTATGTATGAGGGCTAATTAACTTGGCATTTGCAGCTTAGCATTCTCCTAGATGAGTTTGCTCCAACTGAGACCACATTTTGTTGCAAGGAAGCTTCTGCCTAGTATCTCTTTCCTCCTGCTGCTTCATATGCTGAGATGTTAAGGTCACAAGACATCTTCCAAAGTCCTGTTCAGTGCCTTCCAATTAAGTTATGAGTAAAACAAAGATCTCAGGTACAGGGTAGCTGTGAGGGCTAAGACATCTCTCAGTGGGGCTTCTTATGGTCCTGGGCAATGTTTTAAGAGCCAGAAAGAGAGTAGTAGGACAGAGTCCTAGAGGAGCTTGCTACAGAGCAATGACTTCAGCAGTGGAGATGCTGTAGTTTCTGCCCACTGTAGGGCTCTGAGAAGATCATACAATAAGGGTAAGGAAACTATGTGGGTGAGGAATTTATCTCCTGCTCTAGCATTAAGGCCTCAACAAATACTTTGTTCTCTGAGCGTGCTATGGTTATGATTAGCAGTTTGAGGGGATGGACAATGCAGATGCATGAGCAGGATGGGGCAGGCAAAAAACTTGCTCTTGCTGCTTAAGGCTCTCAAGGCCCCTGTTGTGATGTGCAGGACACACTCATCAGTGACCTGTCTGCCCACATGAGCTCCAAAACCTGTTTGCTTGTGCTGTGCATGTGCTTCAGGGCTACAGAGCAGGAGGTTTTAGTATAAATAGTTGTCTGCCAAAATAATCCATAAGAGACTGTTGTTAATAACCAACTCTCCCCACAGCTCTCCTGCATGGAATATGCTGCCTACCCGAAAGTCAATGATGTTTGCATTTAGGTGAGTATAGAAAAAGCCTCCCAGGGAGCACTGCTCAAAGCGGACTGCCACCAGGTTAAGTCCCACTCTACTGGAAGAAATGTAAGGCTGTGTATTTAGTAGAATTGCCTGAATGTATTTATTGACCTGGAAGTCAGAGATCATGGCTGCTCAGCACCACTACACCTCAGGCTGGCCTAGGTGGCTTTCAAAAAAAGCCACCCTGCTCTGTTTGAAAAAGGCTCCACATTTTGATAATTTTCTTGATGTGGCAAAACTCCTTTCTGCCCTTGAGATGAGAGAAGTGAGTGCTCACATCAGGCAGAGAACAACCAGAAGCACATTTCAGAAGCACATGATGTACTGGGCTCTCTGGAGACTGCTAATAATGTTTGATTAATTTTTATTATCAGTGTGAGCAATCTTTGAGCTCTTGCTGCATCTGTCTTATTTAGAGTTGTCTTTTCTTTCTTAGTTAAATGGCAGCTTCTACAGACAGTGATCTAATTGTTCCTCAGCACCTGCTTGAAGCTGTCCCAGTTAAGAATGTACATTGTGTAATTTGCAGTACACGTGATCTGGTCTTTAAGGCTCAGATCAAATAAAATGGAACAGCAGATTAGGCAGTAATTAAATGAAGTGGAAGGTAATATGCAGGCTGATGCTGGGGTCACAGAAATGCCTGGGCTAGACAACACTGTGCAAGTGGCAGGATGAAAAGCCTTTGAGCAGCTACTCAGCTCAAAATGTATGAACTGCTTTCTATCTACCAGGGCAACAAGCTTTTGCAGTGGATTTTATACTGAGTTTTGCAGTGCTGTAAATCTCAGACACAGCAGCCAGGGCACAATGAATTCAGTTGCTGCTGGTGGAGCAAATGCCCAGAATGAGTTATGCACTGTCACCTCTGGGACTGTCAGCATGCTCTGATGTAGTCCAGGTAGCAGTGCTGAGCCCTGGGAAGGTTTCTTAGAGTCATGCAAGGCTTTTTAGCCACACACAGAGGAGATAACCTTGTCAATGTTGAGATGCAAACTCCTCTCAGTCAGGCAGGCTTGGAGAAGCTCCTTTGTGGGTTCCAGTCCCTTGGGGAGTCGCAGTAAGGATCCCAGTCCTTTTGTGGTTATCCAGCCTAATTTTGGTACCCTCTTATTTGTACGACAATATGCACTCTTTGAGGCAAATACTAAGCAACTTGGAGTGGTTCAGCCAAAGCCACTGAGCTCTTGGTTTACATATATAGAGCAAAACAAACTTACAATCTGTACTGGAAGAAATGGTTTCTTCATTCTCCATCTCACTACCGCACTGTGCTGGACTGACAGGCAGGAAAACTTAGCTTACTTTCCTTCACTGTCACCCAGTTTCAATGCTCTAAACTCATCTTCATGCTCCACATTTCTCATCTACACAGTCAAAAGCTCCAAAGAATTCTGCTTGGAGAGCTGCTGCCTTAGATGAACTGTATCTGGCCTCTGTGAAGGTCTTGCTCTTCAGGCACTCCCAGGAGGCATGCAGCTTTTGGAGGATGGGAGGATGAGGCTCACCTCCAACAAAAGGAGATCTTCCTCTCCACAATAATTAGTCTGAGCAACTCCTTGCCTTTTTTGCTGTACCAAACACCAATGAAAATAAATATGGTCCCTGGAGCAAAACCAAAAGTCATTCCTGATTACATTACTGAGCAGCAGTGCACAGAGTAAGATGGCAAAGAAAACTCAGCCATCCTCTCTAGGTTTGGGTAGTGGAGAGCTTAATACTCTCTGTTCTGACAGTCAAAACATTCCTCTTTCAAACAGACCATTTTTCCTTGTAAAACATTATTTGTTAATTGAAGGAGGAGGTCTTGTCTGGGGTTGAAAGTTGGAACCTGGGCAGGGCTGTCAGATGTGCTGAGGCAGTCAGGGGGAAGCTCGCAGGGAGCTGCTATGCAGGGTGTTGTCATGGGAACAGAGCAAGTAGGGCATCCACTGTACTGCCTCTTCCACACAAACTCTGGCAATGTGGTGGAATAAAATCAATGCTGTGCAGCAGCTCTGGGAGAGCCAGCTATTAGGTTGTCTCTAGTAGAGATTGAATTGGAATGAAATGCAATGAACTTCCTTTCATATGAAAGTGGTGCTGCTCCTGATCTGAATGAAACTCACCCCCTGAGTGAGCATCTAGGCACAGACTTCAGAGCAAAAGGACTGACACTAAAACCAAGGTCATGTTAGGAAGCAGTTACTGAGGGCTTTGCCTGCTCAGACAACTTCACTTGATTTTCACTGTGCACATTTTAACAGCCTGTGTATGAATTTGGCACTCATAATGATCAGTGGCAGAAGACACAGGGTTGAGCCTTGTGTGTACATCAGCATGGTGTAGAAGCTAAGAATATAAAATGTTGCCACAGTGTCAATATTTGTGATCTTCTGAAGCACCTGACCCTCTTTCCACAGTGCTGTCTTTGAATGCAACTTACCTCCTCTGTGCAGGAGGTAATTGCAGTTACTAGAATTTTCCTTGTTAGTAGGAAATACCTCATGTGATACTGTGGTTGCTAAGGATAAGCAATGATTAAGAATGGTTTCCTGGATGAAGAAGGATATAGAGATTCTTGCTTTTGCAGTTGTAATGGATGATGTATCAAAAAAGAAAAAAAAATCTTCATGTTACACTACAAAGATCAGTAGAAAATGAATCAAATGCAATAGGTAAGCCAAATCCTGGAAATGGTTGAAAAGGCTAACTGGAAAAAGATTAAAACTCAATTCATTGCCTCCAAGCTTTCATTTTGTCTTGCCCATGTCTGCTGACAAAGTAAAGAGCACCCAATTAAAACAGGCAACATACCTGCACTGCTGCCACTGACCCAGGCCAGCCAGGTGCTGAGTGTGTGCTCCTCATTTCCTGTCCACAC
This sequence comes from Dryobates pubescens, assembly GCF_014839835.1. Classification (NCBI taxonomy): domain Eukaryota; kingdom Metazoa; phylum Chordata; class Aves; order Piciformes; family Picidae; genus Dryobates; species Dryobates pubescens. Next base: position 10,780,094 of record NC_071633.1, read on the forward strand.
TGATGTGTGAATGAGGGGCCCACATCATCCAGGACACTTGATGTGTGCTTTGGAAAAGTGATCAAAATAGCAGGCAAGGGAAGAAAAGGGAGCCAACACATGGAGGGGTTCCCAGTCTTCTCGTTGGGGTGACTGGTTAAAGCCTCTCTGCTTAGGAAAAAGTTTGGGAAACATAATGATAAACTTTATCACAAAAAGTCGTGTAATTACACTCTAACTGTAGTCTTACCTTGCTTTTAACAGATTTCTCACTGGCTATGGTGTTTCCATGCAGGTTGCAACAAAGATTGGAATGAAATGGTTGGCACTGGGTAGAGTGTTCTGGATTCATGGTGTCTTTACTTTTAGTGCCAATCCCTTTGAATACGAAACAGTGAGCATGGATTTATTAGAGGAATCCCAGAGGATCACTCTGTACAGGGAAGAAACAGTGGTGCCTTTTTTGGATGTAGTTGGCTCCATGGAAACATGCCTCTGGCAAAAATTCTCCTGGGGAGAAGCAGGAGTACAGGACAAAGTCTGTGGAGCAGCACTGACCTTGTCTCTCCCACGGGCAATGCATGCAGGGTGCCCAAGGTCCTGCTGTATCAGGCCTAGTAGAGGCTATTAATAAGTTTTGGACTAAACAAACAAATGCAGAAGCTGTTCTTCATGTGGCAAGAGATGAAGTCAGACTTGTGGACTTACAGATCATGGTTAACCAGCTCAAGCACCCTTCTCATGTGCTAGCTGCTGTTCCTTGTATTTGCAGTACTTTGCTGAAGGAAGGGACCAGGAATTGCATTGATAAGAGCGCAACACATGTCAGTAATTGAAAGCACATGCAGAACATGGCATGCATCCCACGTGTGCAACACAGGGGATCTGCTGGTACTAACAAAATGCTCCAGTGCGCGAGAAATGACTGACCTTGAATTAGCAATGAGAGACCTTGATCTCTTACAGCCCGCAGAAAAGTCATGAGTGGATTCACTGAGACAGAAAGATAAAATAAATGCAGAGCCCTTTCAGCACTTCCCTCCATTTGCTTTATATCATAAATATCAATATGAATATAGAAATACAGAGGTAAACACTTTGTCTAGTTTGTCCTTTCCATATGCACACATTTCCGTTGTGAAAGGCTTTATATAACTTCTGACAGCAGATTGCAAAATAATGCTTTGCTTATGGAAGGAAGCCACCAGCCATTACATTGCATTACTGTAATGGGGCTCTGAGATGAACTATATTTGGAAAGCTTGCTTTTAATGTAAGCCTTGTACCACATCTACCTCACCAGCATTGATTTCTCTTTGTGTTCTCCAGAGATCAAAGACCAGGAGGCCAGAGTACCAGCTGGACCTGAACAGAGCCACTGAGTCTGGGCCCAGCCCAGAAACTTGAGAGACCAAACTGCACTGTTTAAGGGATGCAGCAGCAGTGACAGAATGTATTCAAACAGATGCAAGTGTCCTATCAGCTAAAAGGTGGATTTCTTATTAGCCTAGAGCAATTGACATTGTAATTAATTGCTTCCCACACTTCTTTGCTAAGTGAAGGCTGCTGTAATAACAAGTGCTGCCATCATTTAATTTTTTTAACTGAACACAGGGAGCAGACAAAAGAGAATCTGTATTGCTTTGTTTTTCTTTCTGTGCAAATGTCACATTGCTTTCATGTTGGCAATGACTGCAGAAGTGCTGATTCAATCACTTATTTACATAATCCCTTCAGATTTTTCTTTTATATCATTGTTGATAATGAAAAGATTTTCTCAGCTGAGAAAAGGAAGGGAAGCAAGCAAATTCTGAATGTGAATAGGCTGAACTGTCATAAAAAGATGGTAATTTGCATTAGTAAGAAACAATTATAATGCAGATGATTAAAATTATGGTAAATACTGTCTACCCTACCTGCCCTGAGGAACATCCACTCCGTGACAGTGAACACCCATTCAGCTGTGGAGTGCACAGCAACTAATTGTCTGACACAGCACAGCAGAGTCCAATGTTAATATCACTTGCTGAACAAAGTTATTTTGCAGGGGAAAGGTTTTGAAATACTCTATTTTGCATTTGACTCAGTGCTGCACAGTAAGGAGAAGATGCAGCTTAGTGCACTGCTGGCTACAAAGATGATGTGACTTTGTGAAAGCTTCTGCAACAGGAAAGGAAAAGCAGAAGCCTGCTCTGCACACACAGCACCTGGCAAGATAAAGCTCTTTATAAGCTATTTTTATAAGATGACTGAGCAGAAAAGATACACCCCTGGAGCAGCTCCCCCAACACCTAGAGATGCACTGGAACAGCCATCCAAAAAGAAAAAAAAAAGAGAAAAAAAGGTGCATTTATTACCTGTGTACTGGAACTCTTTGAGTGTGTTAGAAAATTAGCCTATCAGAAATATTTTCCTACACTGAACTCCTCCAGAGGCAATGATGCCTCTGAAACCGCACATCATTTACTTCAGCCCAAAGCCTGATCCATGTTTTTCTAAAGATTCAGCATGTTTTTCAGCTCAGCAGTTGATTTGCCCTTCCTAGACTGAGTGTGGGTGGTGAGGAAGCCACAAAGCCACCTTCACAATTCAAAGTACTCTCTTTGCAGATACGGTGATTAAACAAATTGTTTGGCTAAGGCTGAAACCTGATGTACACTCATTATACTCTGATGCCAATTTCCCCCGAATTTTAAATAAAGGTGTTTTGTGTTTCCATAGCAACTCACGCTCCTTTACTGAGATGCCTGATGAACTGTTAGCATTACACAAGCCACTATGCTAAACCGAAGTGTAACATCACAATTCCAAAGTATATATACCATATCTAAGGAATTATTTTGTTTCCTATGAAATTACAGCCACTAACTTGGAGCTCGGGAAGGAGAGAGGGAACAGAGCAGCTTTCAACGACATACAATGTTGCTAAGTAGCAGTTTAGGACAGAAAATGGATTTAAGAAGGACACAATGTATAGAAGAGAGGAGAGGCAATAAATGGGCTTAGTCACACAGGCTGCTGTATCTCTGAAGGGTGTCACAGAAGCTGAAGCTGAAATGAGTCTGAGCGGCTTTCCCGGCTGGGCTCCGGCACTTGCTGGGCAGCAGCTGCTGTGCCAGGGACAAGGTGGATCCAGCCCTGGCATCATCGGGTGGGTTTGGAGTAGGCAAAACTTAGAGGCCACTTGATCTGCCAGTCTTAAGGAACCACAGCTGGAAGTGCTGCTTCTCACCAACACTGACTGCCCTCTGAAAGAAGGTGAACAATGCTTTTGGGTGGAAATCATTAACGACCACACCATGAGCAGGAAACTTCACTGGATTTTAGTGACATCTCAGATGCCTATGAAACGCATGACGGTTATTATAAACGGCGCTTGCATGTTCAGTTAAGGAAAATGTGGGTTATCCACACCTTGAATGCCTTAGTTAGAACGCTGCTTATGACAATTTTAAATTTATTTCAACACTTTTCTGGTTTTTGTTTATTTTCCTGAAAATCCAGCCAGCAGGGAGCAAGCGCTAAGGAAAGCATTTACTGGTCTAAGCAGAGCGGCTCCTTGCCGTACTCCCGAATGTTCCCGCTGTACCATTTCGAGGGGATAACCAGGCCGGGGCTCGGGATGTCTCGACGATGCCAGCACTGCGGGCAGGGGGGGTTCGAGCTGCAGGGACGGGCGGGTAATAGCCACCCCAGGGCCGTTGCCACTGGCCGATCGCACCCCTCAGGGCACAGTGGCGAAAACCTCGGTCAAGCGGCAGGGTAAGCCTGCCAGGCCCGCCCCTGCCGGCTCTGCCCGCCGCGCCTCCCGCGGAAGCAGGTCCCTCTGAACGCGCGGGGACAGCATCACCCCGGAACCACGCGGCGGCACCGCGGTTCTCTTAGGGACGCCCTCGCAGCGGGACGGCGCCTCACGTGAGGCCGGCGGAAGGCGGAAGTGATGGCGGCGGGCGCTGGGGGGCTGGAGGCGGCGGCGCGGCGGCGTTGAGCGCTTGGGGCCCGACATGGCGGCCGTTTGCGGAAGCATGGCGCGGCTTTGGTCGCTGCTGGCGCTGGCCGCTCTGGTAGGGCTGGGCGCCGAGGCCAAGGTGAGCTGATCACGGTGGTACTCCCACTTCCCGCTACCGGGGCCCTCCCTTCTTCCGCGTCGCTGGGCGCCCCTCCGCCGCCTCGGCCTGCTTTAGGAGGCGGCTGAGACCAGTGTTTGTCGCGGGGTGCTGCCCTGCATCGCTGCCGTTTCGTTTACTATTAAAAGTAGGCGGCGGCGCGGAGTCCGCCGTGTCGTGAGGGCCGGCCGGGAGGCCTGGCTGCGGGGGGCACCGGTGCCTGCGCCAGCCCTAAGTTGTAGCAGTGCATAGAATTCCGACGTGGTGTCCGGGAGCGCCGTCACGCGAAAATACAAGTGACAGTCACGCTTGTGCTGGGTAGGCCTTGTTGGAGGGGAAGATGCTGTTCTTGTGGCTGCCTGGGCAGGGGTTGGGGGCTGCCCGCTCTGCTTACTTTTCCGAGCGGGTCCATGGCTGGCTCTGTACGCTCCTGCTGCCTCACCTGGGCTGAGTGGCCGCAGACGCACAGCTGTTGCTCCTTCTCGGTCAGTATTTGGAACTATAATGGTGTCACTGCGACTGACAGAGAACATCGTATCTCCTCAAAGTCAAGTCTTTCCCAGTGCCAAGTACCCATGAGTCTGAGTGTTGTCTTTTTGAATGATTATCAGCTATCTGACTTTTCAGTGGTGAGACCAGAAGTGACTTGATATCACAGTCAAGATTTTTCAACTGACCTAAACCTACTTAGTGTTACTCTGATCTGATAGTTCAATGTAGTTTATTACTAATGCTTCTGAAGACAGTTCTTTTGTAATGCTGTTAGAAACTGCCTTGAATGTTAGATAAGCTATATTTATCCTCTGTCTCTTACCATTTGCTCAAGTAAGTGGCTTTGGGTTGGAGAAAGCTTTCATCTATAACCCCTTGGTAGCCATTTCTGCCTTCTCTATAGGTTTTTCAGTTCTTGTGCAGCTTGGGAAAGGAAGGAATTATCCTATTTAAAAAAATTCTACACAAAGTGATTTTTCTCTGAAATTCCTTTTTTTTTTTTTTCCCCTGGGAGTGATCTAAATGTTAATTTTGGGTGCTACTTCTTTCTCACTGTCCATAACAGTTTGTTTTCCTCACTTTTTTTCTGCAGTGCCTCTTGTTACTTATGCAAATTGTACCTTGTTTTTCTAAGTAGAGTAGTTAATACAGCACCATTAGTGACTTCTGAATGTGTGGTATTGTGTCAAAAAGAAAAGTGAGCTTAAGCTTCAGGTTTTCCTTGAAAAGAATGCTTGCTGTTTAAAATGATGTTGGCTGATGAAGTGTTCTGCTTGCTTATGGGTTTTGAAAAGTGTTTTTTAAACTTGGAGGAAATCCTGAGTACTTGGGATTAGCCTGTGTTAAGTGTTTTGTGTATTCCATGAATAGAGTTTTCTGTATCTGGCTGTGGTTACTGATGAGAATTTGTTCTAAGCTTGCTGTTTACTTTACAGAATTCTGAAGATGTGCGGTGTAAATGCATCTGTCCTCCATACAAAGACCATTCAGGCAATATTTACAACAAAAATGTTTCACAGAAAGACTGGTGAGTGTGTGTGGCATAAAGAATTATATCCAGGATTACTGGTTAAAGACTTGCTCCATAGTTATTATATGTGGTGCCAGGAGAAGTTATATATCTTGCGGTTTTAGAAGTACTCCAGAATTCATGTCCCTTTCCAGAGAATACTTGAAATCCATGGGGTTTACCTTGTCTTCTGTTTTGGTTTGCTTGTTTGCACCTTAGAAGGAAGAGAAGAGGATGTGCATTTTAAATTTGTGATGTGCATTGGTATAAAGGCAAGGGAGTATGGCCATGAAACCAGGAGCTGGCAGTATTGTACCCTCTTTCTCCACTTTTGAAACTCATTGTATCTTTTAGAGGCTGTTGCAGCCAGAGTGCAGTCATATGAGGTGGCCTGAACTGTCCAGTAAGACTTGTTTTTCAGGGAGAGAGGAGGTCTTGCATCTCTCTGATCCAGCAACATGCTCTCTTTTATTGTTTAGGCCAGCTGTGACATTTGTGAGACCTCTTGAAGCTGAGGACTGATGTGCATGGCCAAGGATAAGGGGTTCAGGAGGAACAGGAGATGACAATGATCTGTTAAATTAGCATAGTTCATTGGTGTTTTTTCACCTTGACTATCGTTGTCTATGGGACTCATAAAACTAAAAGACTGTGGGTTTTGCATCAGTGCAAGTGGCTTATTATTGAATAAATCTGGATAACATGCACCATCCTTTAGCTAGATCCATTTTTCATGTCTTTATTAATTATGTACTGTATAATGACTATTTACTGCTGGCTTGTCCAGACATAAAATGAAACTTTAATTTTTAAAGCTCATCTGTGATGTGCATCATGATACTCCTGTTTAGATGCTTCAGGTCTTTCACTTGGAGTGTTCTGGTCTTTGGTTTCAGACTGGAAAACAGCAGGTTATGCTAACATCAGTGTGGGATGAGGTGCTTTCATACCAGTAAAAGCATTCAGCCTTCTGGTCTCAGGTTTGGAATTATTGCAGCAATCCTGGCTTGTCTTGGAAGAACTGCTCCCTTGGTGCTGTTACTCTGGGTGCAGAGGGGAAGGTGGTTCTATCGAGGCAGTTCAAGTGGGAGAATTGTTTAGAAAAAGATCATCTGCATTTTCCTCTAAAATTGCCATAGAATTACAGTCCAAGGACTTATCAAAATTCTAAGCTTCTGATAGTTTTTACATTTCCTAGCAACTTGAAACACTGGAGAAAAAAACCCTAGTATTAGTATTTGATATGTTCACAGTAACAGACTTACCACTGTGAGTAACAGATTTAGGTTACGTACAAGCTTTCTGCTGTGCTCGTGCAGCATGCTGATGACAAGCCTTCAATCATATCAACAGAAATTGCATAATTATAACTTCCATGCTTTTTTTATTTTGTAGCTTGAGTGCTGCACTCCTCCACAGAGGAGAATAATTCTTTCAAATAAGTGAGAAAAATAAGCCTTCCACTCCCCTCCAGAGGATGTGACTTGCCACTCAATAGTTTTAATTATAAGGAAGAAATACAAGAGGTGTGTTAGTGCCTGGCCATGTGTTTACAGCATTGTAATCTAGCCCAGCAGAACACTGGCTCCTAGGCTGCTGCTCTCACTTCAGGCATTTTGTTTCATTCCCTGCTTCTGGCTGTGCTAACATTGAGTTAATAAGGGTGAAACATGAGTTTTATTCTGTCAGTGCTCTGCAGAGACCCAGGTGTTCTAAGTGTGAACAGGCAGACTGAGTCAGCAAAAAGACCTAAACTAGCTAAGTTATTGTTGGAAGCAGTTGTCTTGTGGCAGCTGGAGTTTGGTGCTGTGGTATGGAGTGCCCATAAGACTGTCAGCCATGCTTTTTGGCATGGACTGACTTACATTTTGTAGTCCTTTAAATCAAATTATGCTTTTGTATCCTGGCCAGGTTTTGGAAACTGAATGCTGATTATTCACTGTCTTGTTGCTTAGAGAAACAATCCATATGACTTTTTCTTTCATGCTTGTAGCTTGTAATGGAAAGAACAAAAGAACATCTGTTCATGAAAACCAAAGAGAGGTTAATCTCCCTTAGATAGTAGTAGGATAGAATAAGACTTTTTGAGTGTGTTGAAGAAAAGCTGGAATTTACTTTCATCCACAATGTCAGTGTCAAATGATGCATTCATGCTGGGATTGAAGTCCTTGAATTTGTTATGCTGCCATCTTTCACTGAAAAAGAGAACATTTTATTGAGTTAGAAAGATCTTAAAACTTGATTAGCAGCTCATCCACAGCAGCATTTCTTGTTTAAGTAAAATAATGGTGGAGTAGTGATTTAGTTTCTTTACCTCTTGGATACCTATAATTTAGAACAGCTGAAGTTAAGCAAAGGTGGCTTCTTGGCTCATGCAGCTGGGGTCTGCATGAATAGTGGAATGGGGAAACTAAAAACTGCTCAGTCAGTTTTGAGCTGGTTTTCTCTTTCTTCAGTGATTGTCTTCATGTGGTTGAGCCTATGCCTGTCCCTGGACCTGATGTAGAAGCTTATTGCTTACGTTGTGAATGCAAATATGAAGAGAGAAGCTCTGTCACAATTAAGGTAAACAATGTAGTTCTGTTGGCATATGTTAAGTACTTAAACTGGTTAGTAAATGTGCTGTCTTTTAGAGAAATATTCTCTATAAAAAGAAAACTTTTCTAAATCAGCCCAAGATTTAACTTTTTTTTGATGGTAGTTGCTCCCACTTTGCGTAGTAACAATAGCATCATGCTGTAGGTGAAGGAGTGAGCTTGAGATCCTGTATTGGAGATCTCCAATTTTGAGACTAAGCTTTACACCTTGCTGAAACAGAGTGTTCTAGGACATTTTGTCAAGGTTTGAACTTTGTTTTCATTATTGTTGTAGAGGGCCTCTTGTTATTCAGCTTGTTTGAATACACTACATTTTCTTTGTACTCAAGCAAGCTAAAAAGAGTGAAATTGTCAGTTTGCTCTAACAGATGGTTTCTGTATTCTTCACCTTCCTATCCTATTGGATAGGATGAGAACTAAGTCCTAGGCTGGGATGAATACATCATGCAGCATATCTTTTCTTCTTTCATAACACAGACTCCTTTGTTGGTCTTTTAGAAGTTTGGGTGTTTTTTGCCTTCCCATTTCTCTTAGTGACTGTTTGAATGCATATCCATGTTAGAGAATGGAGACCATGCAGGAACCCCCAAAGTTGTCACCCCAGTTTAATGGCCAAACTCAACAGTTGTCTTGTTTGAGCTGAGATTCATAATACCAAGTTGAAGGTCAAGAGGGATAACATGAGATTTTTAGCACGGCCTCACTGAGAGAAATTGTTCCAAGCTAACATCTCTCTTCCCCCGACCCTGTTAATACCAGGTTGTAGTTAATGAGTTTGAAGTCATTGGATGACACTACCAAAGATGGACAGGCTTTGCATGTGCACTACTTCTGGCCTTGTTGCTTGCTGAGGGATTGTAGGGGTAATGCCACAATTTTGGCACAACTTGTGCTTGCATTTTGTAGGTTACGATCATCATATACCTGTCTATTTTGGGCTTACTTCTTCTGTATATGGTGTACCTTACACTGGTGGAACCTATACTGAAGAGACGTCTCTTTGGACATTCTCAACTCATACAAAGCGATGAAGACATTGGGGTGAGTTTACCAGAGTGCTTGTGTATTTGGGTTAACATAAGGATTGGAATGGTTAGTTGTTCAGTAACTACTTGGGAGGAGCAGCTTTTTTTGCTGGGCAGTGTAAATGCTTTTTCTGAAGGCAGAGGAAAAGAAAGCTGTGTGATCACTTCCCTGAACCCACTCTTTCATTTTTCATTGGGCTAGATAGTAGTAAGATGAGGCCTGCTTCAGTTATGCAGCTTTAGACAGATTATTTTCTCAGAGAAGAAACAGAGTAAAGGGGTCTAGCCATTAGTGACTTTGTTTCCCAGTCTTCAGCACAGTGAGTTTTATTTATTTTTAAAATAAAAATGGAATAAGTTTGCCTTCAGTACCATTACAGGAAGGGAATGTAAGACCTTATGAGACCTTGTTCATTATGTATTGTATTGATGATGCTTTCTGACAGCTTTAGCAATGTGACTTTGTCCAAAACAGTTTGATAGCCAAACAAGAAGTTCACTTCCAGCTCTTACAGTTTGTAACTTGATTATATTTGATAGAAGAAAATAAGGCTTTGTGGTACTGTTAGAAAACAGACAGAGTAAATATTAAACAAGCACTCAGTTACTGTTGAGCTCTGTCACTTAAACAGCTGTATTGACACTTTGCTTTTAGACAGCTCAGTACAATAGGCTTAGTTTGGTAAACATCAGAGTGTGTTGGTTTTATATAGAAGCTGTGTGTGAACATCCTGAACTGCCTGACAATAAATGGCCAAGAGCTGGCAGAGAACTGATTCTTTAATTCAGTTTTAAAGTTAAATGACAATAACAGGAGGCTTCCAGTGCCTGGGTTTGTTGTAGGCTTCAGTCACACCAGCTGCTAACAGATGCTAGACTGTTCTGATCTTGCAGCTCACCATGATATCTCTGGGCAGCAGCTAAATGACAGTACAATGGAGTTGGTTCTGTTTGGGAAAACTGTGGAGGAGTGGTTGGGGGAGCTGGGATTGTTCAGTCTGTAGAAGAGGAAACTGAGGGGAGGCATTATTGTTCTCTACAACTATCTGAAAAGAGGCTGCAGTCAGGTGGTGGCCAGCCTCCTAAGTTGCAAGTGGTAAGACAAGAAGAAATGGTCTCGAGTTGCATCAGGAGAGGCTTAGGATGGGTATTGGGACCCATTTCTTTACTGAAAGTGGTCAGGCATTGGAACAGGCTGCCTAGGGAGGTAGTGGAGTCACTGTCCCTGAAGGTGCTCAAAAACTGTGTGGGCACAGTAGGCCGTGGTGGTGTGTGGTTTGATTCAGTGGTTTTGAAGGTATTTTCCAGCTGAAATGGTTCTGTGATTCTCTAAGTTACTTTGAATGAGCAATTGAAGTGCAGTTGTAACTGCTCAAAAGCTTGCTTGGTCATTATCAGTGACCAGCTTATTGGGACAGCTTGTTTACCTTTGCAAGAAAAAAACACAACCACCACCACCCCCGCTGCATCCTTTGGAATGGAACAACAAAAAAACCTTGTGGAATTGCTCAGTGGAACTGTTGGGGTCTAACTCCTGGTCTCTGGCATTGCAGGATCACCAGCCTTTTGCAAACGCACACGACGTGCTGGCTCGCTCTCGCAGCCGCGCCAACGTGCTGAACAAAGTGGAGTATGCCCAGCAGCGCTGGAAGCTCCAGGTCCAAGAGCAACGCAAGTCTGTCTTTGACCGCCATGTCGTGCTGAGCTAATCGTGTTACAGTGAAAATGACTCCAGGGAAGTCAAGTGGACTGATTGAAAGAGCTGACTGACGTCTTCCTGACCCTGCCAATTCAGAAAGGTTTTACTGAATGGGTTATTGGTGATTTAAAAACCCAAACAAGTATTTGAACTATGGAGGAATGTACCGGAGTGAAAGCAATGAAAAGAATTAGTTAACCAAAAGCTGAAATCTTTTAAGTTTGCAAATGGCTTTTACTAACAAAACTGAAAAGAAAACAAACCTTTGGGTTGCCACTGTGGTACTTTATTTACAGTTGTGACTTTATGGTGGTTTTTAACTATATGTTTCTCTCTACTGTTGATGTGGTTAAAAAGTACCTGGGAACACAATAATTACTTGCAACTCACTAATCACTTTATGTAAAGTCCTTTTGTAAATATACCTGGATTTTCTGCTGACTAATGCTAGGGTATTGGAAATCTAAATCTTGCAGTGTAGTTTTCATATCAGAGAATGAAATCCTAATTGGCTGTAGTCATCATTTGGTTTCTTGCATTCATACTTTCAAGATGCTTGTATTTCAAGTGATGTTTGCAGATTGAAGGCAGAGCTTCAATGGACACTGACTCTTTGAGCTGCATAAAGTACTGTGATGTAGATAAACTCAAATGCAGTGAGTATCAAGACAGTGTTGGCATTTTGGACAATTTTGGTTTAATAGCTTAATATATTGTATGTGTATGATCTCTCTTAAAATCTCTTCCCTTTCTTTTCATGAGTAAAGTCTCAGGAGTTAGTATATGATGAAGTATTTATTACAAAAGAATCTTCCTGCATTTGTCTGGATTGATGGTGTAAGGCACATGCTTTCTCTAGCACCTGTCACCTTGGGAGTTAGGTGTATTTTTTTATCTGTGATTCTGTACTCGTCTCTCCTCAGAGGTACACAGTTGCTAGATGACTAACTTTCATATATGCTCTTTGGAATGTAACAATCAAAGATAAAACTGATTTTTGAAAAGTGGATGCGTGTTAGCTGTATCTCATTTGTCTCCCTCGCTGCCCCGCCTGGAAATGCCATCTGCAAAAGCACTTCTTTGGAAATGTTCCAGAGTAGAAATAGGCTCTTGTTTGGTGCTCAGATAGACAAAAGAGAGGCTTACTCAATTGCTAACTGAAAAAAAAGTACTTAATCCCTGTGCTGGGTTACACCATCCTGGGGTTGGGTTGCGAGAGCCCTGCCTTCCCCAGGGGACGAAAGAAACCTGATCCAGGTGGACGTGGTTTCTTCCTTCTGGGAGGAGGGGTCCCCTGGGCCTAAATTGGTCTGTTCTGCTCCACCTTCCTGTCCAGCAAGACTGCAAAAGGGGCAGCTGTGGCAGCCATCTTTGCTCCTGCCTTGCCTGTTGGAAAGGACCCACTGCTGCTGCTGGCCTCCTGGTTCTGGCCATGTGGTCAGGCCTGATCCTCTCCCTGCTGCAGCCATGCTTCTCTGAAGGACTGAGATCCACATACATCAATTTGGTTTTGTGTATTCTCCTATTCATCCTTATTCCTTACCCTTGTAAATCCCCCCTGTTACTGCTATATATATTGTTAAAAAAATTACTTCTACTTCCAAACTGACTTCAGATTATTTTTTTTTGTAGATTAAACTCCAATTAAGGCTTAAACAACCACAGTCCCTGACTCAAATTTAGCTGTTCTTATGTTGTTACATTGTCTTTGTTTTCAGGCCCACTTTGGAAGGGAATGGTACATAGAGCAGTGCTGTGTTGCTGGGTGCAGTTTTGGCTTGCTTATCCCACAGCATGCATAATAAACTGTACCTATTCACATAGCTCTGCCAGGTCATGAGTGGAAACACAGGTACTGCATTACAACATGTACACTGACTGCAGCTCCTTTGCAGATACAGAGCCTCATTCTCTTGTCAGTACTGGAACCTTCCAAAAAGTTTATCTGGAGGGAATTATAATGAGTGGCTAATTGGTGGAAGTGGAGGACTCTTTCTGAAAACAAAAAAATAAAAGGCACAAGGTGGACTGACAAGTCAAAAAGACCAAAAAACCCCAAAAAAATTCCAGACTTGGGTTCAGTTCCTTTATTCAACATCCCACCCTGGTAAGTCATCACTGTCAATGGTTATGACAGTGACATACCTAGGGTCTCCTAAAGAAAATGAATGTAATTAATTTGTTGAAGATATGCCTATCTATCAGTTCTAATACATACTCTACCTCTTGGCTGCCTTTCACCAGAACAAGAGGACACAGTCTCAAGCTGCACCAGGGGAGGTTTAGGCTGGATGTTAGGAAGAAGTTCTTCACAGAGAGAGTGCCCATTGGAACGGGCTGCCCGGGGAGGTGGTGGAGTCACCATTATTGGAGGTGTTTAGGAGGAGACTTGATGGGGTGTTTGGTTGCATGGTTTAGTTGATTAGGTGGTGTTGGATGATGGGTTGGACGTGATGATCTTGAAGGTCTCTTCCAACCTGGTTTATTCTCTTATATTCTGATGAGGCCTGAGGCTGGTGTGGGAAGGAAAATACAGAGCACAATGTTGTGGCACCAAGGGCAGCAGGAAAACAGCCCAATGGAAAAGGATCTGAGGGTGCTGATGGATGGCCAGCTGAACATGAGCCAGCAGTGTGCCCAGATGGCCAAGGCATCCTGGCCTGTACGAAAACCAGTGTGTCCAGCAGGAGTGATTGTGCCCCTGTACTTGACCCTTGTGAGGTCGCAGCTTGAGTACTGTGTTCAGTTCTGGGCACCACAATACAGGAAAGACATTGAGGTCCTGGAGCATTTCTGGAGAAGAGCAACAAGACTAGTGATGGGTTTGGAGTGCATGTCATACAAAGAGTGGCTGAAGGAGCTGGAGTCATTTAGTCTGCAGAAGAGAAGGCTCAGAGGAGATCTTATTGCTCTGAGGAGCTTATAGCCATTCATTGCAGTACTCCAGACATGACAGTCGCCTCACCATGTTTCTGTGATGGCAGTGATGTCCCAGCTGTCTTGTTGCACAATGCCTTCTAGTTCCTCCTGTTTATTGCCTGTGCTCTGTGCATTGGTACAGGTGCACTTGAGCTGGACTATTGGTTTCACCCCTGACATGGGCATGTCATTCCTAGGCTCATCTCTAGTGAGCTTGGTTTTGTCCCCTTTGAACCCAGTTTAAAGCCCTATCAATGAGCTTCTCTATGTAGCTCTCTTGGTAGCAGATCAAGTATTTCTAATCTGACACTGTGTTACAAAAGCTTTAAATTGAACTGGCTTTGGTTTGGATTATTTTTGTGTGTGGTTTTACTTTGATCAATAGAAGGGCCTAATGTGTCAAGTTCTGGGCCCCTCAGTTCAGAAAAGGTATTGAGTTGCTGGAATGTGTCCAGCGAAGGACAATGAAGCTGGTGAGGGGTTTGGAGCACAAACCCTGTGAGGAGAGGCTGAGGGAGCTGGGGTTGCTTAGCCTGGAGAAGAGGAGGCTCAGGGGAGACCTTCTTGCTCTCTACAACTACCTGAAGGGAGGTTGTAGCCAGGTGGGAGTTGGTCCCTTCTCCCAGGCAACCTGTGACAGAACAAGAGGACACAATCTCAAGCTGCACCAGGGGAAGTTTAGGCTGGATGTTAGGAAGAAGTTCTTCACAGAAAGAGTGATTGCCCATTGGAATGGGCTGCCCAGGGAGGTGGTGGAGTCACCCTCATTGGAGGTGTTTAGAAGGAGACTGGATGGGGTGCTTGCTGCCATGGTTTAGTTGATTAGATAGCATTGGGTGATAGGTTAGACTCAATGATCTCAAAGGTCTTTTCCAACCTGGTTAATTCTGTTCTATTCCTATTCTAGTCTATTCTTGAGACAGCCTAAAGTGTCAAGGTAATCTCATAAAATGTGTGAGTCTTGAAGCTGTGTTCTGTTTTGTTGTACCTGTACAACTACCTGAAAGGTGGTTGTAGACAGGAAGGGGTTGGTCTCTTCTCCCAGGCAACCAGCACCAGAACAAGGGGACACAGTCTCAAGCTGTGCCAGGGGAGGTTTAGACTCAAGGTGAGGAAAAAGTTCTTCACTGAGCGAGTCATTCATCATTAGAATGGGCTGCCCAGAGAGGTGGTGGAGTCGCTGTCCCTGGAGGTGTTCAAGGGGAGACTGGACGTGGCACTTGGTGCCATGGTCTAGTTGTGAGGTCTGTTGGGACAGGTTGGACTTGATGATCCTTGGGGTCTCTTCCAACCTTGGTTATACTGTGATACTGTGAACTGGATAAGCCTATACACCTCTATAGATTTGATTATACAGACTGATTGTCCATACTACACACCTGAGGTTAAACAAAACTTTAAACTGTTTGCAGTGAGCTATCAGCAGCAAGACAAATTTTGTCTTACTTCCATAAGTGCATTAGCAGAGTCCTTTTATGTAGTACTACTTAACACTAAGGGAATTTCCCCAAATCACATGTATAATGAAGATTATATTTGAGCATATTAATCTGTGTGTCCTACCTGTAACCTGGAGACTAACCTGTCACAATTTTCTTCTTAATAAATTCAAAGTGAAGCTAGGAAAATTACTTTGTTTATGCCTTGATGGTAAACGTTTAACGAAATTGCAGCTGATTTTTGTCTTTGGACATTAAAGTACCAATAAAAGAAAATAGTACTTCAGTAAAGTGTAACAGAAGACAAGCAGGAAGTAAACAAAGTACTTTCCTGATCACTTTTTTTTTCTTTTTTTTCAGGTAATTGGTTGTGTTCAATACAGTTTTTAAGTTTCTAGCCCTGAATGCCAAGTTTTGTTGCCATCATAGCTGTGGTGTGGGTGGAAAAGCCAAACCAGAAATGAGCAGATCTAACTGTAAGCTAGTTTGCATGTTGTCAATTGACTATAAATTGCAGCAGTCATTGACTCAGCGGAACAGGCTACGTTAGTCAGGTAAGAGGCTTGGGTATTGCTGTATCTAGCTACAGATCTTCACTGAATATCAGTCTTTTTGTAAATGTCTTCTACCAGCTATTTAAGTGACAGTGTTCTCTAGCTTGTTAATGAATTGTGTTTGATGTGATCACTCACTTACCAAAATGTAAGAAAAAAATGAAAATGACCTTCTTTTTGTAGAATATTATTCAGATATTTTCAGGCATTGTTCATCAGTAAATAGCACATCTTGTTTCCTTGGATTTTACTTCCATTTGAAAATTGGTGAGTCTCTGGTCTAAAAGAAAAATGATACTAACACTTGCATTTTGCACTTCACACAGGTAGTGAAGGAGCAGGTAACTGGTCTGTGTAATGCTGTTATGCAGCAGAAGTCTTGGTACTAAGCATCAGATACTGTAAGTATGTCAAGGGTCTGTATTGGTTTTGGCTTCTCACTCTGTAGTGATGTTTTTCTACAAAGTGGGGTTTTTTTGCTATGTAATAGACTTTTCTTCCTTCAGACAATGTTTGTAAACTGTTATCAGTAGAATGTTTTCAGAACATAACCCAATGTGTGAAAGCAGAGAAGGGAAAGATGGCTGGCTGCTAGAGTGTATATATTTCCCCCCTGATTTTCTGCGTGCATATTAATGTAAAGTGGATGTGTGTTCACGCTTCTAGCCTACTCACTGAAGTACCTGCTGTAAACAAATTCCTAGCTCACAGGGTTTCTGCTGTGAGATCTATCTGCATTAAAGAAAGACAACAAGAATACAGAGGCATTTTTGAGAGAATATGTTCATACTGTGTAAAAATTCTTTCTGTACTAAATGTGGCAGGTATGAGGTCATTGGAAAATGCTGAAAGAATCCTTCACAAGGATATGGGCTTAAGGAGATCCCATTTACATTCTGGAACTGTAGTCCTAAGATTTGAAGCTTTGCAAGATTTTTGTGAATGTGGAATCTAAGTGGTTCTAGTAACCTAGGTTAATGTTCAGGTATGTTTTCTACATCACAGGATGTAAATATCATCCAGATGTGTTAGACAGCAATGTATGAAACTATGTATGGAAGTGGTTGGTGATAAAGCATTTTTGGTAAGTTCTGTGCAGGCAAGTATTGCTTGAAGTCTGTGAGGATGCATCATAGTAATTATTTTAAAATATCTAGCCATTTTTAATTGATTATAAAGTAAATATTAGATAACAGTCATTACAGTTATGCTGATATTTAGGTGTTTGAGTAATTATTGGGAAAGCACTGTAATGTAGCTTCATGTAAAGTACTGCAAGATTATCTTTCTAGTAAATGTGTAAAGGTGATTTGAGCAGTTAAGGATGCTGTAATGCTGCTCTGAAGAGAGGGAATGTGGCTTTAGTAGGCCAGGCTGAGTTATGTGTTTCTAGCAGTGCCCCAATAACTACATGCAATCCCTTCTTAGCAAAATCATATATAGTTGGAGGAACAATATTAAGACATGCATTTTTCCCATTAATAAATCAATTATTTAATAATCCTCTCTGAGCATTTAGTATTTCATACATGTTTAATCTGCAGGTGAGTGCAAAAGGAGCACAAGGACCCAAGGAGATGCTACATGCAGCAGAAATTCATCTGCTAAACTTTGTGTAAATCCTTTTATGTAGAGTGGATGCAATACCTGACAGACTTAAAATTAAGACTGAGATGCATTCCCTGCACAACTTGTAGATTTTTATTTTTTTCCAGGGAGGAAAAGGGAGGGGAGAGAATGCCTCAGATGTTGGCCTGCTTTGTTTATGGTTGTAGAGAGAGAAGTTTTGATGAATTGGAGCAAGCTAGACCTATGTGGAATCCATAAAAGTAGATGCTCTCAATTTCTAAAGCTGAAGTAAAAGGAGACTTGTTTACTGTTCCCTTTAGGAAGCTTTAGTGGCTTTTTTTCTTAAAATATATTGTGAATTATTTTTAACCAGTGTTGCTGACTTGCACTGTCTTATATTTCCAATGGGACATTGTCTGCCTTGTGTAATGATATTCCAACACCATTCTGAAGTGTCAGAAGGGACAGATAGAGGAACCTGCAAACTACAAGGCCTGTCAGCCTGACCTTCGGTGCCAGGAAAGATTATGGAGCAGATCATCCTGGGGGCAATCACAGCACACCTGCAGGGCAGCCAAGGGGTCAGGCCCAGCCAACATGGATTTAGGAAGGGTGGGTCCTGCCTGACCAACCTGATCTCCTTCTATGATCAGGTGACCTGCCTGGTGGATGTGGGGAAGGCTGTGGATGTAGTCTACCTGGACTTCAGCAAGGCCTTTGACACCGTTCCCCATGGTGTCCTGGACAAGCTGTCAGCCTGTGGCTTGGACAGAAGCACTCTGCACTGGGTTAGGAACTGGCTGGAGGGCTGAGCCCAGAGAGTGGTGGTGAATGGTGCCATGTCCAGCTAGCAGCCAGTCACTAGTGGTATCCCCCAGGGATCAGTGCTGGGCCCCATCCTGTTCAATATCTTTATTGATGATCTAGATAAGGGGATTGAGTCCACCACTAGTAAATTTGCAAACACCACCAAGTTGGGAGCTGGTGTTGATCTGTTAGAGGGTAGAAAGGCTCTGCAGAGGGACCTTGACAGGCTGGACAGATGGGCAGAGTCCAACATGATGTCATTTAACAAGTCCACGTGCTGGGTGCTGCACTTTGGTCACAACAGCCCCATGCAGTGCCACAAGCTGGGGTCAGAGTGGCTGGAGAGCAGCCAGGCAGAAAGGGACCTGGGGCTACTGGTTGACAGCTGGCTGAATATGAGCCAGCAGTGTGCCTAGGTGGCCAAGAAGGCCAATGGCATCCTGGCCTGGATCAGGAATAGTGTGGCCAGCAGGAGCAGGGAAGTCATTGTGCCCCTGTACTCAGCACTGGTTACTTGAGTCCTGTGTCCAGTTCTGGGCCCCTCAATTTAGGAAAGATATTGAGATACTTGAGCGTGTCCAGAGAAGGGCAACGAGGCTGGGGAGAGGCCTCGAGCACAAGCCCTATGAGGAGAGGCTGAGGGAGCTGGGGTTGTTTAGCCTGGAGAAGAGAAAGCTCAGAGGAGACCTTCTTGCTCTCTACAACTACCTGAAAGGAGGTTGTAGCCAGGTGGGGGTTGGTCTCTTCACCCAGGCATCCAGCACCAGAATAAGAGGACACAGTCTCAAGCTGTGCCAGGGGAAGTTTAGGCTGGATGTTAGGAAGGAATTCTTCACAGAAAGAGTGATTGGCTATTGGAATGTGCTGCCTGGGGAGGTGGAGGTGTCACCATTCCTGGAGGTGTTCAAAAAAGGATTTGATGTGGCACTTGAAGCCTTGTTTTCATTAGTCATGAGGTGTTGGGTGATAGGGTGGACTTGATGATCTCTCAGGTCTTTTCCAACCTTGTTGACTCTATAATTCTATGAAAATGCATTAGAAGTCTCTCCTGAAATATGGCAGCAATGCCAAGTGTTGGTAAGTCCAGGTGAGTGTTTTTTACTCTTCAGTATGACTTGCTTAAACTATGATGTCATTATGCATTTTCAGGGTAAATACAGAACCTGATGGATGGAAAAAGCTACGGTAACCTCGTGGAGAAGTTGCCCATCTGTGCTGAGACTCAGCACATACAGCTGGCTAGGCCTTTCTGTGCTGACACAGTGGTCACATTTCACATGTATCCAGAAACAGCAAACCAGGTCACTTGCTCTGAAGATTTGTCATTCCTGCCTTTCATGTCTGATCACCTCATCAGGGAGAACTTCTACAGTGAGCCCTTCACCTTTCCTTACCAAATGCCCCATTCTAGCTACCACAGAAGTGAGTACTCGTATGGGCCAGCTTTTATCAGAAAGAGGAATGAGAGGGAAAGACAGAGGGTTAAATGTGTCAATGAAGGCTATGCTAAACTGAGGCACCACCTGCCCAAGGAGTACTTGGAGAAGCGGCTCAGCAAAGTAGAGACGCTCCGTGCTGCAATAAAATACATCAGCTACCTGCAGTCTGTTCTGTACAGCGACTCTGTGGCGGCAGAGAAAAGCCTTGTGGAGCCAAGCCAAGCACCTAAAGCAACTAAACAAAACCAGTTTTTAAAGACTATCTAAACAGTTCCAAACCAAGCAAAAGGTATCCTGTCTGGGAGCCAAGTAGCCACTGTATTAGTAACGATGTGCATGTTCCTGGCGTGTCTTGGGAGCGGATCATAGCACACATCGCTGTCAGCCCACAGAAAAGAGTTTTCATTTTGCAGATAGTAGCTCCACTTAAACATAAAAAAGATAACTGGGAAAATCTCATCTGAATGCCCTAAGTTAGCTGATTAACTTCTGGAACTGTCACCAGACCAAAAATGTAGTTGCTGTATGCATGAAGTAGCTGTACGTATCATCACAACCTGCATGCTTTAAAATAAAAGCTTTCCACTGATGGACTGAGATTCCTCTCCTTTTCTGCCATGTTACTGATTTACTCTTCTTAAAATATGCTTTGTTTAATTGCCAACATTTCCCTTAAAAGGCCTTTTTAAAGGTTTTCAAGAATGCTGTTATATGCCTGCAGAAAGGATAACTAAGTTTAAGAGGGGGAAAATAACAAGAGGGGGGTATCGGCTCTCTAAACCAGAGTTACTGAACACAGGAAGAGCAGAATCTCTTGAAGTGACTGGTGCATCCTTTTCTTATAGGCATTTTAATGCCATTAACAAATGTTGACTTGGCCCAGTTTGTGTTGAAAATTGGGTTCTTCAGCCTTCAGCACCCTTAAAAATTAGTAGGACTGCTCATACAGTGCACAGTATAAAGGAGGGGTTTGGCAAGGTCTTGGCCTTGGGGGAAAAAAAATCCTCCAATGGATTTTTTTTCAGGACTTTCTCTGGTAATGGTTGAGGTCTGGGATGGTCTTCTCTGACCTCTCTCTGTTCTTCTGTACTATTGATGGTTTCAACTAAGTGGTCTAGAATAGATTCACGTGAAGATGGTGAAGAGTTAAGCTTAAAACTGGCAAATTGTTCTTGACATTTGCAGTATGTAAGGGAATTTTATCGCTGGTATCGAACAACAGTTCTGCTGACAGCATAAGAGCAGGTAGTTTGTGAGTGCATCAGAACATAGAGCAAATGTTAGAAGTGCTGTATCCTCCCTAACTGCAGTCATCTCTTGTTTTTTTAGCAGTGAACTGAGAAATGCCTACAAAATGCAATTAAGTTCTTCTCCCCCACAAAAACAAACAAACCAACCACCTAAACCAACAAACCAAAACAACCAAAAAGGAGAGAAGAGTTAACATTCGTTGAAGAGAAAATGAAGATTAGGGATCACAGTAGAGATTGACAGGTAGATTTCTATATAGTATTTTGGCATGTTTTTGATATGTCCTTTGCAGGAATAGGGTAAAAATCATCAATCCTTTCCCTTTATTGTGAAAAGGAAAATTTTCTAAAGCAGTTTGATCTCAACTTCAACCTTTCTGTCCACATTTCAAGCCAATTTATTAGTCACACCTCAGTTGTGGTTTTTTCCCCCCCTAC
Source organism: Dryobates pubescens (assembly GCF_014839835.1). Classification (NCBI taxonomy): domain Eukaryota; kingdom Metazoa; phylum Chordata; class Aves; order Piciformes; family Picidae; genus Dryobates; species Dryobates pubescens. The sequence goes on from NC_071633.1 coordinate 10,801,416, forward strand.
TTCTAAATCTGAGCTACTATTTTTTGCCCTACAATAGTAGGCAGAAAGCCCAGAGGACAATGTGCCCTCTTACCCTCCCTTCCCTGCCCCTGCAGCCTTTCCACACAGTATCTAGATCAATGGTGAGCTGAAAACTGAGCGGATGCATGGCAGACAAATGGTCTCTGTAGTCACGTTCCACCGTTTTTTAACTGTAAGGTCAGAATGTGTGATCTTGGTGGTAATAACTGTGGCAGCCTCCATAGCAACTAGGAAACACTGGTTGCAAATGGCTTCCTGCGTCAAGCAGGCAAAAGGGCAAGATTTCTGCATTGGGACTCAGTCCAAATCCACCAGATGCAGTGGTATCAATAGCTGGTAAGTTTGAAATGCTGCTGTGGCAAAATACTTGAAGTTACTCAGGAAAAACTTTCTCAAAGTGTTGTGTCCTGGTTTATGTAGAAATAGAGGAGATCTGTCAGCAGTAACGGCACTGAGTGGGTTTAAAATATGCTTTAGGGTAGAAATGATACTGCATTTCTTTAAAAAGTATTACTGATTCCACCTCGTTTTGGTTTATAATAGGGGAGCAGGAGAGCTTGTGTAGCTGTGAAACAAGCGAATGCATTGTGTTGGGTCGTGACTTAAAAACCACATTTTGCTGCAGTTAACCCACTCTTGTTGCTGGGTTTGGTGTGCCAGTCTTCTAAAATTATGTATACCTGTGAGCCCTCATAAAAATTACTCCCAGGTCACCTCTTGTAGATAAAGAGACAAAATGTTGTTTAAACCTGGTATGAATGCTTATTAATGCTTATGTTTTGTAAAGTAAATTAGACAGTTACCCTGAGCATGCCAAACGCTTCTGAGCAATGCTACAAAAAGAAAAAAAATACAAAACACACCACCAAAAACCCAGGAAGCTTGTCAGCTTGCCTACTTCTTGTCAGCTTACTAGAGATAGCATCACATCATCAATCCTACTATGACAGCGTCTGAATAGTTATCATTTGTCAAATCTAAGCATCTAATTCTTTCTCATGGCAAGCCATAATCCTGCTGTGAGAAAACATGACAGGACAGCTCAAAGATCAAAATATTTCCTCTTAATACATCACTATAAATAAAACAAGTAACAGGCAGCTGCAATCTAACATCCCGTTCAGAAACTCACGTTTCCTCAGCTTGTCGACTCGAGCTGTAGTTTCTGTCTCAGCTTGTAAAATAGGGAACGTTTGGTTACTGCTTTCCCGGGAATTTTCACAGCATTTCCCGTTTCTTTGGGTGTTTCTGTCCCTTTGCCAGGTCTGGATTTGAGTGACTGAAGATCACTAAAGTCAGTGCTACTGGTTCAATCTGACCAGATACCACTCTGGATATTTTGAATTAATTCTTTTTGCACTCTAATAAACAATAAAAACGTCCTGAGTTCTTCAGGCACAGTGGAAAGCATTTACTTGTGCTGGAAAATGCCGCTGTGTTTGTCTCTTTTCTGCCAACAGATGAGAGTCCTGCACGTAGCACTTTTGCAGGAATGGCTCATTTGGGAGGGTTCCTGCCAATGGATCACAAGTATTGCAGTGCAATTCCAGCTCTGCACAAGTTCTCATGCTCCAGCATGGTATCTGCTGTCAACCCCTGCTGCAGGAGCTCTTCTGTAGTGCATCCTTCCTGGATCACCAAGCCCCTCAGCCCGCAGAGGTAAAATCAAGTTCTTGTTTGAGTCTGTGATTCATCATTTTTTTCATGGTATCTAATAGGATAAAATAGGCTGGTGTGTCAGATTAATAAATTAGCATCTTGAACTTCATTTGAGCTTTTCCCTCCCCTGCACTGGTAGTTTTTGAGATGGTATTAACTAAAATGATTTGCTACCCTGGAGATTATGAAAAACAAAGCCTGAGTAAACCTCCTATGAAACATTCCTTTAGTATTATTTGGATAAATAAAAGTATCTTGCATTTGCAGCTGTCTTCTGTGAAATATTTCTAATGCTTTGTGACAGGGGATTATTTTTCCTATTTTGAATTTGAACCTGTTGTCAACCAGCAATTTTGTTGTTTGCTTTTCTACTCTTCTGTTGTTCCTTGAATGCCCCACTGTAAACCATCAGTGCAGTGCTTTCGAGTGCACCTACGCAGTGTCCTTTCTCATGACTTTAAGGGTTCTGTTGGCTTGTGGTGTAAACAGCAAAGGGGCTAGTACAGGTAATGCTGGCCCAGGATTCCAGTGTACTCCTGGCTCACTTCCTCTAGACTCAAACCTAAAGAAATTTGGGTAAAAACAGGCACTGTTTATTTATTTTTTTTCCCCAAGAGAAAGGAATTGTTTCAGCACAAGCAAGTTCTGTTTCTCTCCATGTGCTTTGACTTGTGGGACTGCTACAAAATGAGGTGGAGTGATTCAGTTCTTAAATCTTTATATACATATATATAATTTTTCTAAAATGAATTACAGAAGGTGTTTCTCTTAGTGCTGACCCATTTTCTTTTCTTCAAGGTGCCAATGGCTTAGCCATTTTCCTGGCCCAGCACAGAAGAGGCTGAGCACTTTAGGGAGCTCAGTGGGCTTAGGCAGCAACGTCCCTGTGTTAGTGCGAAGGGAACAGGATGGATTTTATTATCGTGGTAGAATAAAAGAGGAGAAAGAGGTGAGTGACTGTTGCTGTGCAGTGGTCATGGGTATGTTTAAGAGGGTGTCCAGTCTATCAGCAGCCCTCATGCACCGCCTGAGCTTAGTGTAGTAGTTTTGATTTCATCTGGTGCATGAATTAGAGACTAGGTCTTTAGGACAGCTGATGCTTGTGGTTATGTTGATTCATAAAGCTCCCACTGTGCCTGATTCCAGGCTGTCCTCACCTTCTGGTGCCTAGCTGGGTGAGCTGCTTGCATGCAGCACAGCCTCAGGCACCAGTAAACTAATACTGATCAGATCTGTCCTCTGCTCAGTTGCCTTTACTGAGTCAATTTCTAGGAGTGAGCTGACATGTTTCAGGGATCCTCATCTTCTGCAGAAGATGGGTGCCCTCCAAACTTCCTGGTGAGAGCAGTGTTGTGCAGCTTGCAAGAGCAGGCCCTCTGCTTCTGCTGGCTCTAGGCATTGAGCCAGGCTCAGATGGAGGGTGAGAGCAGTGTACCAGTACACACTGTTGTGTGTAGACACATAACCATCAACAGCGCAGGAAAAGCACTAGTGTTTTATGTACACACTTCCAGCTTGAGGCAGCTACAGACTAATGGCTTGGTGTCTTTTCAGAAATGTTAGTGAAAGCTTTCATTCATTAGTTTGTTAGCACTTCAAACTTAACAGAAAAAAGAGCCTATTCTTTCTGAAGAATGGGGAAGTACCTCATTTCACTGATGATGGAAAGCCTCTTGACAGGCCTGAATTTAAAAGAAAGTAAAAATTCTCAACCACCCTTCCCAAGAAGCAGAACTAGTGTTGCATGTAGTGAAGAAAGACGTGGACATGACCAAAGAATAGCCTGAACAGCTTCACTGTCCCTTTTTATCTGGTGCACACAGGCTGGTTTTGAAATCCAGTTGCACTCCATCTATAGTTTTTTCTCTTGGGGATGAAAATAAAGGTCCTAGCAGCAGTGAATCTGTATATGTGCTTCACTCAGTCTGCTTTCTGGTGAGCCTCACCAAAGTACTTCTGGCTGTCTCAGTGCTGGACAAACACTGCACACTGTTTAGTTACTGTTCAGACTTGCTTGGTGTTTTGACCTAGCCACAGAATGGCCTCCTGGTGAAGGTTACATGACCTGATATGTTATGGGCTGTTTATCAGAGAAATTATGGTTTTGTTCCTGATAACAGAGTGGAAGAGGCATGTTCCTGGTAGAATTTGCCAAACCACTTGTGTCACGAGGAAGGCATCCGGTGTGTGTGCAAAAAACAGCAAAGGATGACATCCTGGAATATGTGAACAGGATGAAGCACTCCTTACTCCCTGGAGACAAAGTGCTGGCACCCTGGGAGCCAGATATGGCCAGGTATGGCCCAGGAACCATCCTTATGGGCATTGAAACAAGGGACCCCCTACGAGGTAAGAAAGATGCTGCCTCTTCCTCCTCCTCTTGCTCCAAAAAATGAGTGAGACTATCATGATGAACACTTGTCATAGTGCTACTGCCCAAGAAACACCAGTGCAGACAACAGTTTCAGGTTGCTTAAAGCTTGCTACAGCTGGTGGGACTTGCTGGTGCATATCTGAGTGTCACCTCACTGCTCTGTCCCTAAGGAAATTGTGACCCATAAAAATGTCATCTTTCTTGTCTGTGGAGGTCCTATTTCCTGTCTGTTCTTACGAGACTGTCTCTGCCATGTGTAGGACAGGGGCCTTTTTGTGAGGGATACAAGTGAGGCAGCTCTTAGGAATCACCCACCCTTCAAGCCTGAATGTTCACGATTGTACCAAGTTGTACACCTGGGGGTGATTTTCTCTCTCAAACATAGGAGATTTCAACAGCTCCTTCATTTCTCCCCATGTCTGACAGTCAAGCTCCACTGACCTACCAAAATACTGCTCTCAAAGTGTTAGTGCTGACTTGGGCAGTAACAGCAAAAGTTACTCAGTCAACATTTTCTTCATCTGATGATAAAATGGGAGGAAAGATGCTACCAGGCCTGTTGTCACACTGATGGTGCCTTAGCTGCCCACTCCACCCTCTGTGAGGTAGTACAAAGAGGGGTGATAGCTCATCCTACTTCTTGCCAGGAGCAGTGTGTGAAGCTGAAAACCTGCTCTTTGTATATATACTGCCTAGGCAGGCGAGTTGCTGATGGCTGCTTCCCTTTTCTCTCAACAGCCTCAGAAGATGAAGACATTATGGTCCAGTTCTGGAATGGAAAGAGAGTGAAACTCCCACGAGGTGTTGCTCTATGGATCCCTCCTAGCCTGTGGGAGAGGATTGTAGAGATGATCCACATGCCCTTCACCAGCAGGGTGAAGACCAGAGAAGGTCTGGACACCAAATCTTGTATTATTCCCTGCAGTCCTAAACCAGCCCCGATTCCTGTTTGGGCTGTACATAGCCTTGGCAAGCATTGCTTACCCTGCTCACCCTGCTGGCCACATTTCCACTGTTGCTGTGATGGTATATGCTGTTCATTAGCATATAAAAGCTGTATTTTCTGCTGCCACCCCCATGTTGATACCTGGTGGGCTCTTCCATCCAGATCTGTGGTCTTTCAAAGTGAAACTGAAGAGACAGAGTCCAGCAGCAAGCCCTCTCCATGCCTTCTAGATCCAAAAGACCCAAACCAAGAAGCAATAGCAGCTGTAGCAGTGTCTCCTCACTATTCTGATTCAGAGCTGGACCTGGAGCCATTCTCCACTAAGAGTAGTGTGGTGGACAGTGCTGTTAACACAAGCTCTGGCTGTCTTGAGAAGCCCAGCTTAAAGGATTCTGCAAGACACAACTGGAAATACCGGAAAAGAAGCCACTGCAAGTCCCATCCCAGAAATTCAGGTACCTTTTAGACCCTTGCAGTGAAGTAGCAGACAGAGATAAAACCCCCAGATGTGTTCTGGGCCTCTTTCATCTGGGCAGTCACTTTGCCTGTAGTTGATTGCTATAAATACTATAAATTTGCATTTCAGCCTTTGATGTGATACAACTCCCTCTCCAATGTTCCTGCATGCCAGGTTGTCTTCTGGCAGCTCCTCCAATGGAAAACAATGAATTTCATTTTGAGGCATGGATATCCCTGTCTGAATTTGTTCCACATCCTTTTCCTATGCTAGGTGCTAACATGTCCATTGACCTTCATAGTTGGTGCATGCAGAATAAGCTGAAAGAATTCATTTCAGGCTTAAATTGCATTTTTCTCTGTTCTGAAATGCATGTTTCTTCATTTCAGTTCTGGTTTCACTTTTAGATAGAATTTTACTCCTTTCCAGGACTTCCCAATTGCAGAAGCACATGTACAAAAGGTAAGATGGAATCCAAAGCCATCTCTACTGAAGACATGCCTGGTGTTGCCCCAACTAATCAAAGTGCACTGTTTGAAACATTTGAGCAGTCTCCCAGAGGGCAACTCTCAATGAAAGAAATCACAAGGCACCAGGATTTCAAGCTGTCATTGAGGGTAAGGTGATCTGTATTAATACTGTATTCATGTAATCACAGTTGGTTTGGATGGAAGAAATATTCTTGTTAATAGTCTGGGGCTTGGCTAGAAAAATACACCATTTGTAACTTAACTGCTCAAGAAAGTCATCTACCAGGTTTGTGATAGGTGGAAAACTTAGTCACTAATTGTAACAAAATTCCCAAAATCCTAAGCGAAGGCTTTTCCATCTCCAAGGCTACTTGGGAAAATGGAAAAGATGATGTCAGTAACTGTGTGGGTATTAGATAATGCATATTTCAATTCAGAAACCTGCCAAGTGGCCAATGACATCAATCCAGTGAAGCAGGGAGTAGGGACCTACATGAGTAGCCCTGGAAATGGACAGATGTGACTGTCAGCTGTGATAAAAGACAAGAAAAGATTCAATCTGGAAAGGTTCTGGGCTCATGCCAGTAAAATTCTGACAGTCATGATCTCCATCTCTGAAGGATAAAAGCAGATTTTTGGTAAACAGTCTGTACTGAGTATTTTCTCTTACTCCCTCACAAGAAGCAGTTTAAACAGCAGATCCCTACCACGAAGCTGGGGGATAGAGTAAGAAAACTGTCACAGCTAGGAACAAGGACAACAGCTTGGGTTTTAGGCCTGGTTTCTGTTTGCCATGGTCCTCTCCTGCTTTAGAAAAACTTGGATAAAAGAAAAAAAATCATAACATGAATGCCAAACCATCCCCCCTCCATTACAGAAGATAAAAGCTTGTAGGAAGAAGATTAAAGAGAATGGCAGGATGAACAGAAATGCTGCTCTGCACAAAAGCATCAAGGGTACAATTAATAAATTAGGTATCAGAAATCAAATATTAGCTCCTCTGTACCTTCATGCTCTTGCTCCTGAGCTGACTGAAAAATAAAACTTTGAATGTGCTAAATGTGCACAATTTGATTTAGAAGATGAATCTGCTAATGGCATGTATTAGTGAACAGAGAATATCCTGGCATATATATTGTATTCTCACAATTATAGGCATCAATTTTAAGCAGATGCCTACCAACTTACTAACTGTATGGTTCCTACTTTGTTACTTAACTAACCATAATTACACACCTTTGTAGTTGATTTTTCTGGATTTCTTTAGGCCAGGTTGGAGTTCCAGGCAGAAATAAGCAAGTGTTTCAGCTGGGAACTGAAGTGACATGTTTTGCCTTTAGGTAAAACTGAAACTGGCAGCATAAATCACAGTAGTGGATAGGACATGGTAATGCAGATTATAGCGACACACTGCTTCCTGTAAAACAGCCCTTGGTGTCTTTAAACCCAGAAGATACAACGCTGCTCCTTGAGACAGCTGAAGCAGTTTTATCATTTAACACAGACTGCATCAGAAATAACTTGCAACAAACAAGCAACGCTAGAGAGCAGGCTTCCCAGAGGTCCTCTCTGTGGGGTTAATGCTCTCCCACTGTAGTCACCAAAAATCTTCCTTACTTATAAAGCTGCAAAGTTTTTGATCAAAGCCTAACAACTTGTGAAAATCCTTTGGTTTTATTGTACAATATTGTACAGTTTTAGCAGTGAAGTTTGTATTAGCACAGAAATGATACCATTATCAAAGCTACAAGAGGCAGCTGTATCTATCTTACAGCCAGGAATGCAGCAGCTAGAGAGACATTGATACTTTTTTTAAGACCAGACTTCCAAGGGTGGTGTTTTCTGTCCTTCAGGAAGGTTTTCCAGCACCAGAAAAACAAAGATATAAAACAGCAAGAAAGGAAACAGAAACAGATGATAAATGTACTGCAACTTGCATAGGAGACACCAAACTTGATGATACAGACCATGCCAGCAGAGGAGAGACAGAAAAACCAACTGTGCTCTCTTGCAGCAAAGCAGAGAGCTGAAATTTCAGGTAAACTTTTTACAAACATTTACTAAGCAAATCAAAATCTGATTTAAATACTGTCTCAGGATAGTATCTTTATGGGTAACTGTAATTTTAATAACTAAGAAACTTTACTTCAAACCATGTTGAATTTCAGCATCCTCATTCTTTACTCCAAGGTGTTAAATTCCTAATTGCTTGGACCTGACTTTACAGTTCTGGAGGTATCAGGTAAGCTGAGCACTAAAACCCTGAACAGATGCACAGCATGGGTCTAACAAACCTCCAATCTGTCTAGATCTCTGGAGTCAGCCAGAGGAATTCTGCACAGTGATTTCTTTTTGTAGAAAGCCAGAAGGAACGTTTTTTTCAGGATTATAAGCAGAAGAGAAATTAGCCAGAGGGTAAAGGACCTGCTCCTGTAGATTAAAAACCCCAAAATGCTTAGAGTTCCAGCACTAAAGTCATTGAATTTTATATTCCCATGAAAATTAACAGAAACCTTAATAGCATCAGCTACAAAAAGGTTACAGATATATGTATAGGTCATGTCACTAACTGTGGAACCTGATCCTGCAGGAGAGTTACGCATCCAGGGAGTCTCGTTGGTGGGACTGCTCATGTTAAGAGCATACAGAATGGGACAGAAGCTGTAACATGCAGTTGCTCAGCAGTGTTTTTCCCTGCAGGAAATAGTAGACAATTCAGGGTACCCAACTGCCTACTGAAGAAGGCAGCTGACTGCTGTTTGGCCTAGGTAAGATCCTGAAAAGAGACAGGACTTAGTTAGGCAATAGTTTATGTGCCTATACTGAACATCTAACACATATTCAAGCACCTTCCTGAATTAGGGTCCTAGCCTGTAAATTTGATTTGTGTTTTATTTCTGTATCACAATAACAGAAGTACAGATAGGAGAAGTGCATTGTGAGTCAGCTGCTCTAAAATCAGTGCCAGTCCACAGAAGCTAATGTACATCTATATTCATACCATGTGGATCATGCTCTCTGTGGTCATGAATGCGACATGGACACTGTCTGAGGATAATGTAAAAGACACTGTCATCACAAAGATTAAATTATGTATTTTATTCCACTGATTGTATCTTTCATTGTTTAAAGCATAAAACCCTGGAATTGCAGTCACATAATTGGATTTAAGAAATACAGTGTACAAGTATGTATAAAATCAGTGTACAAAGTGGGCTGCATATAATTGCATTCATTGAGTAGAAAACAAATATACAGGCCATAAAAAAGGAGTCCCAAAGAGGATGATATTAAAGTGCTAATAAGAAGAATAGATAGTTTGTTACATGCATTAATACAGCCTTGTATTTTATTTTTGTGATTGCCAGAAGACAGCAAACATCATAGAACAAAAGTTAGATCAATACTTTGTCCTGCACTGACATCCACCACATGAGTCTGCTGCACCATGTCTTCTGAGGTTGCTGTGACAGAGTAGGTGCCAGGAGAAACTTCAATGTAGATGTCTTCAGAAGCTTGTCTGGGCTTGAGGGAGGCAGAGGGGGAAGGTTTCATTAGTGGTTAGTAATCTCAGATTTTCCACAAACCCCATAAGTCTGAATTGGGTGAAAAAAGTGAGGTATCAGCTGCTATGTAAGCATACTAAGATTTCTCAAAATATAAAGGTAGTATGGACAGAACTGTACAATGTTTCTGTCAATGCAAAAGATAGAATACTTTGATGGAATATTTGCTAATGTTTCAATCAACAGAAATAATCAACATGCTGTAATCTCTGCCTCATGAAACTGAAAGTTACCTGAATGGTTTTGAATATAAACCTGGAAACCGTCCATGTAAGGCTGCTCCCACTAATTTGTACTATGGTACAGATTTCATGTTTCTCATCTTTTGTAGCTTAGACATTCCCCAAATTGATTTGGTGAGTTAGGTTTTGAAAAATAAATGAAGTTTTCTCCTCCTTGAGGATCAGAAGTCTTCAGAGAGGCTGTATGAGGGCCAAGCATAACTGGCTAAGGAACTGCTGCATGCCTTTCCTCAGCACAGGGAAAGTGTCAGGAGCACAAATGAGGTGAGAGTGAACTGCTGGATTATTGTTACTGATGTAATTCACAAGAGCCTGAAGATTAATCACAGTGTTTGACATTCTGTACCAGTCCAAAAATACAAAGTAGACTTTTAACTGGTTACATGCCAGAATGACACAATCTGGTTTATAAGTCATTGTGCATGCCCATTCCACTGCCCACCTAGGCGTACATCAGATTTGTGAATGCACCGCTGGTAAATGTTCTGTGCCATCACAAAGTCTCTACACCCGATCACAAATTTTGACCAGCCTGATGCAAAATGATAAACAAGTGCTGTACTTTTGTTTAAAAAAGCAAAGTATTCTATAAACTTACATGTTGCTGGCAAGTTTGACCTTGACTGGGTGCTACAGCGGCTTCAGTCCTCTGGAAAGAAAAAGATACTGTTTTCTAATGATATAACACAAAAGGCAAATATAGCCCCTGACAGAGGGGATGCATTATACCCATGAAATTTTTTCCTCTCCAAAAGGACTGATATGACACTGATTGGTGCCACCAGAAGGCTCACATCACCAAAGACTCAGATCAGACCAGGTGTCCATATGCCCATGATATCAAACCACATAACCGAGTGTCACAGGTAATAGTTGTCTCATGGTGAAAGAAGGAATAACCTTCAATCAAACCCAAACCCTCGCACTTACCTCCTCTTCTTCGGATGCCATCTCTCTTTCATGTGCTTGCCTGCCATGGTATCTGCAGATGTGTTTGATTTCATGTTCTTTGTATTTACAGGCTGCCACAAAGCTGTAGTACTTCTGGACAACAACAGAAACAGAGAATATTGTGTAGAGAAGCATCAAAGCTATGATCACAACTACTGCAGGTTAAACAGATAAAAGTGGAACTGCACAGCTACAGACCTGTATTCATTGGCTGGCTTGGTCTTGCGTGAGGATGAAAACAATGCCTGCATATCCACAGGACAAATCAGCCCTGTCTCCTGACAGAATACATGGGGACTCTCTGATACCTCAGAACTGAATTCATGCCAGTATCATAAGGAATGCTCTGGAAACACATACTGATCAGGCTCTTCAAAAAAAGCTGTGGTGGAAGATGGCATAGTCTATGGGTTCTTAATAGGATGTATATGCAGGTTTAGGTGCTTTGCAACCCAGCCAGTAAAGACTGGTTTTGCAGAGCAAGTGCAGGAGCCTAAAACCAGAACACATTAATACCGAGATATGGGTTGGTGAAGAAGATGAAGTCTCTTCAAGGCTGTTACCAGTAGCATAGTGGGTTTGACAACTGTATTTAAGTCTATGGCAGCCCTTTTCTGGCTCCACACTAAAGGTACTTGAATCTTCCCCACTGCAAATTTGAGTACAGCTCTGCTGCCATCTGTTGTCACCAAAGAACTCCTCCCAGGGTTACCTTCTTGATCACAGGAACCAAGTTCCAAAATATGTATTTTATTCCACTTCTGTTTTGTCTCTTTTTATTTGTCCCTATTAATTTGATTGGAAGATACCTTCAAGATCATTCAGTCCAACTGTCATGACTAAACTTACAAAAGTAAGCTGACAACAGCATTTCTTATTTCCAAATCTATTGCTGTGCTTTATTTCTTGAGGTTATGCATGCATCAACAAGACTTGTTTGCTTGTACTGTGGCTTGCTGTAGAACTGTGAGCCAAAATACATCAATTGCTCTGACTAATGTGGTAACGCTTCACAGAGCATCTCTATCACAGGAGGTGAGCTGGATTCTTTTACGTGATGCCACTGATCAAAGAAATCAAATCAAACTTTTGGTAAGAAATGTGAGTAAATTTTGGTCCCTTAGTAACTCTTCATCTTAAATCACAGTTTTACTAATTTGTGTGCAAGTGCCTAAATGGTTATGTTTGGCTCTGTATGTTTATTTGCAGTTTGCAAACTCTATGAACTTGTAGATTTACAGGATTCCCTCTTCGCTTCCTGTTCATGATTCTTCTTATCCACAGAAGATGACTGAAGTAGTACTGTCTGGGCTGATGTATAGAAGTGGAAGTCACTCACTGCTTGTTCCAACTCTAAGACTCTTAACAGGGCATAGGATGACTCTTTATATAGTTATATTTTTGTTTTGTCTTGTGTAAAATTCTATTCTGCCTGAGTAGTTTTAGGATTAACTGGGTACTGTGTATGCAGTGCTCTGAAACGATAAAGGCGTTGCTTAAGAGCTAAACATCTGGTGTGTGTTGAATGACTCTTTTCCTTCATTTAGTTGAACACTTAGTGAGGTATTAGTTCTGCAGACAATGGGCTCCCTGTTGCGGTATGAGAACAGATCCCAAAGGGCGACAAGCGACGTAAGCTGATGGGACTTGTCAGAGACTTTAATGCTGCAGTCAGGCTGCAGGGCTGCATTCACAAGGAGGAGCTGGCAGTCAGACTCCCAGTCTGCTTACCTAGAAGAGTAATAACACCCGGCAGCCAGAGCCAACATGAAAGTGGTGGAGCTGGGCAGCTGTAGGTTGTACCTCTCAACTTCTGTTTGTCACAAATAAAAACGCAGTGCTGCTCAGAACTGAACCCACACTCATCCAGTAGCAACATCTCAAACTGAGTTTGCTTAAACAATACTGGGGTGGTTAGTTCTAAATTCAGAGCAAATGCATGACCTGATGCAATTTCTTTCCTCAGGATTCAAACTCTCCCTTACATCAGTCACTCGGAACACAGGTGGCCCTACTGGCAGCTATGAGTGGCATGATGAAACCAAAGGGTTACTGTGTCATAATGCCATTCCACACCAGAGATACAGAAGCACCTCCAGCAGGGGAAAGTACTCTGTACATGTGGCAAGCCTCTGCACTGGCTGACACAAGGTATCTTGTGCTGTTACCTACTGTTTCTGTCTTTCTGACATAGTGCCTTTCCACCAAGAAGTGGAGAGGCCAGCTTCTAAAGCTACTGTCTATGGAAAATGCTGACAGTGGTGTTTGTTACCCAGGGTGGTACCAGTTGGTCAGGTAACACTGATGAAGCCTACCATCTAGGCTTATGCCTCAAGTTTCCTTGTCTAGGCCAGCATCACAGACCCACTGGCTAAGCTCTTGCCATGCAAAGAGCAAACCCCATGTCTAATTTTTGTAGTATGGGAAGACATAGTTCAGACAGGCCTCCACCAGCTACATCAGGCATGTACCCTAGTGCACGGTTCTCGGGGTAGAACCTCACCTCACATTCCTTTGTGGCTTGAGTCATCAGGTTCACAATGGAAGAGAATGCTGCACTGAGCCGTTCCGAATCTTCTTCCTGCAATTAAGGACAGTTTGAGACTGATAATGAGCTGATCGCTGCTCAGCGGCAGAAGGTGCCAGGTGATAAATACTCGGTGGTGGCGGTGGCTGTCTCTGGGGTGAAACAGTCACTTGTAGCCCACGGCTGCAGCGTGCCCCGGCCTTCCACAGGGCACACCGAGGCACCTGCTATGCCCGGGCGATCACCAGAGGCACCGGCACCCTGACCGCGCCTCCCCTCGCTCTGTACCGAGCCCTGTCCATTCTGCACTGGTTTTGCCGGGAGGAAGCACAAAGGAAGCACCAATGTAGAACGCCTGCGACGGGTGACGCGCACGCACGGCTCTCCCCACGCATGTGTATATAGACACACGGGGCCTCTGCGGGACACGGGCTGTTCATGGCCGCCCCGCCGCAGCACTAACCGGGGCCGAGGCCGGCAGGAGCCGCCCCGCCGGACGCCGCCGCCGCCGCGCCCGCTCCAGCACATCGCGCGCCAAACCCGCCGTCCGCCCCGCGCGAGCGCCCTCCATCCCGACGCTGCCGCGCGCTCTTTCGGTGCGCACGCGCCACCGCCCCGTTCCGCCCACAGCCGCCCCGAACCTCCGCTGCCGTTAGGGGGCGCCCCCACCCCGCCGGTGCTGAGCTGCTCCGCCCCCGCCCCGCCCCTCCTCCGGTGGTACCGGAGCATGTCCCGGCCCACTGGGCACAGAGTCCCGTGGAGAGGTGTGTGTTTTCGTCAGATGTCCATGCCCTGCTCCTCGTCGGAGTAGGGGTGTCAGGGCAGACCTTCTGTGAGTTCCCCTCAGCGGCGGCGGTTTTCTGAGGTGCCCAGGTGCTGTTCTGAGGCAGTTCCCGCCGGGCTACAGCGATAGAAGCTGAAGGATGCCGAGCCATGGCTCGGCGGGCCGGTGCTAAGGGGCCTGGGGAGCTTCGCCCCGTAGTCTGTGTAGTAAAAAGCAGCACTCTCGGGGCGGGGCTGTTGTTAAACGTGTGAGGTACGAAGCAACAGTCCCAGCGCACAGCGATGGCTGGGTGAGTGAAACGGGTGTTGGTAAGAGGTGAGTAGCCAGCTCTGGCTGACTGCGACCTATTGCTGCATTTGTGCGCCTAAAGGAAGCCCTTCCACTTTGATCAGTAAAAAGAAAGCAGAGAGCATGTTGGTCTCCTGTGAACAACCTGTGCCAAATAAGCACATTTGCTCCCTGGAAGCTGCTTCAGGCCCAGGAGGGTTTTCTAGCAGGGCAGCGTGTGCGTGAGAGGTTGTCGCTTGCCCCGCAGCACGGGAGGATGCAGCTAGCGCTCGCAGCCGCCACATGGGCTTGGAAAGCAGCTGTGGCTACCTGTGAGTTAGACTCGCCCTGTAACTTTGTTAACCTGGCTTGCACTGACATGATAGTAGAAAGGGCAAAATAAGCACAGAAACTTTGGGTGTGGTATCGCCAATGTTAACAAGGAGCCCCCAGTTTTTCGGGTCCTTCATTCTTGTGTGTGGATCTTTGCTAGTTGTATTCTGTTTGGTAAAGAAGAAAAATAATCCTCTCCTAGTTTAGATTTTATTATATTCCAGTTGCTGAGCTGGAGCAGCAGCCAGCTCCTGTGATAAACAGGCTCTTCACAGGCTGCTAGTTCATTAAAACACACTGAAGACCCCAGTTCTGTGTTGAAACCCAACTTTAAGTTTGGTCTCTTGTATCAAAAGAAAATTTAGGCTGTTGCCTGGAGTACTTGAGGTCTGTGTGTCTGAATGCAACGTAAAGGGAGGAGAAAAAGGCTATTTGATAAAAATAATATTAGCATGTTTGAGATGTTTGTTTATGTGCTGGCAAAGCAGCCAGAATGGACTGCTTCCTGCTTAACTGGAAGTTGAGGATCTTTGAGCTTCATTCCTTCTGTGATTGTGTCCTTGGTCTCCTGGAGAGGCTGATGAGTTTGCTGCCTTGCCTTGTTTGTGAAATATACTTGAAAAAGCCCTCCTGTGCTACTTTTTTAAATGGGGAAACAAAATTGTATTCATTTTATATTCCTGCCAGGTACTTGTAGCAGTAGGTACAAGCAGTAGGTAAATTATTCCTTGTGTGTTGAAATTTAAACTCCCACCATTTTTTGATGCTTGGTGACAGAGTACCCCTTTTGCAGCTGAGTAAATACTTCTGTCCCTAGAAGACTGTCAGCTGAAATAGCTTTTGCTTTGGAACACACGTTCACATCAGAATCCAGACTAGAGTTACCCTTATTTCCTGTACATTCACTCTTCTGAAATATAATGGAGGTTTGTAAAATGTTGGGCCTTCATACTGGATTTCCTTGTGGCATGACAGAGCAGAATATCTAAGGACAATATATCTTATTTTGTTCATGAGGTGGCAAAAGGCATGAACAGTTTATCTGGAGTACTCAGCTCTGGGTTCAGGGAAGTATGCTTATGTAGGAAAGTTCATAAGCACTTCCCTAGCTCTGAGCACCATTTCAATTCTGCTTCAGTCAGTGGAAAGAAAGTAAGCATGTGCTAAAAACTCACGATGTATAAGGCTGGAATTTATATTTCCAGTGGCACAATACACGTGTTACTCTTCTCTAGTTTTCTTCCATTCCTATTATCATTTGATTAATATATTGTGATTTGTTTTATAAACGCTTATACAAATGCCTCGGGATTTAGGCACAGTTTGTTCTGCTAACAGCTAGTATCCGTCCTCTTTTCTGTGGTTCTATCAAATCACTTGAGCGGGTTTCTCATCTGTTAAACCGGCAGAAGCACGTGGAGGGGCGTGCCAGGGAGCCGGCCCGTACCGTGCCGTTTGTGGCCTGCGTGGAGCGTGTGTATCCATTGCCTGTGCCACGCACGGACTGTCCTCAGTCTCGGGTGCAGGCTGTCCCGCATCCTGGGTGTGGAGGCAGCAGAGCGGTTCAGAACCGCTGTCACTAGCTGGTCCTAGCAGACTGGAATTGAACCGAGGCACCCGGAGTGAAGTTCAGGGTCATGCCGCTGCCTCCCTCTAGAGACCTCTCGCTCCCCGCAGGTACCGTTACTCCGGAGCCGCTCCGGGGAGCTGGGGAAGCGCGGCCGTCCGAGGTTCGCCCATCCCCTCGCCCTGATGGAAACCATCTGCTCGGCGCCCGAGCGCAGGAAGCGGCTGCTCGCTCTTCTCCTTCCTTCCTTTCTTCCCGGCAAGCGGCTCCGCGCCGGTAGGAGCCCGGCACCCGCGGCTTTTTCAATAAAAAAATAAGCGGTACCTCTCCTCCTGGGCAGAGGGAGGAGGAAGGAGGTTGGACGGGGGTCTCCATTCTCCCCACCTCCTCTGCCCATCTCATCTCCCTGTGGACCGCTCGGTCCTGCTCCCCTCCCTTTCGCCTGGCCGGGACTGGGGTTTGGGGCCGAAGTGGGGGGCGGCGCCCACCCTTCCGCAGGGTCGGGGCCGAGCGCTGCCGGCTGGAGCAGTGGCTCGGCCGCCCGGGGCTGCCCGGGCCGGCCCGGGCTGCGCTGGGGGAGCAAGTTTCTTTGTTGGCTGCCGGGTGACTGGTTCCCATTAATCTCCCGCACTGGCCGTGGCCGTCTCCACTTCCTGCCTTTGCATACTTCTCTCTCCTTCGATCTCAGTGCCTTCCCTCCTCCCTCCCTCCCCCCTTTCTTTCTCTCCCTCTTCCCAGCTTCTCCAAAAAGCTACAACCGCCCGGGCTGCAGGACGGGGGTCTGCAGGCGTTCGGCGTAGGGAGCGCATCCCTGCGCGCCTCGGTAAGGGCCGGGGAGTCGCGCTGCTGGGTCGGTGGTCGCCGCGGGGGGCCCCGGGCAGGGGAGCAGTGCTGGGGAAAGAAACGATAGATCGTTCTGTGTCTGTCCGTCCCTGCGCCTCCAGAGCCACCCGCCTCCTTGCAGCGGGGCGCGCCGGGATGCGCGGCGGCGAAGGCTCCCCGAGCCCTGCGGCTCCCTGGACCGCGGAGACGCCGATGGCCGTGCCGGCGCGGCTCGGCTCCGCGATCCTTGAGGGGGTTCCTGCCTTGCCCGTGGGGAGCGCGGGTGGGCGCGGGGTCCTTGCTCGGGGGCGGAGCGGGTAGTCGGTGCTCCCGCGCTGGAGCGCCCCGTGCCACCAAGACGCTTCTTTTCGCGCTGATGGTAGGGGACAGGCACCTCGGAGGGATGGGGCCCAGGAGACTACTACGGCGTCTGGGCCGTTCACCGGGTGAACTATAACCGGCCTGGAGAGCCAGCCCGCCGAGCGTGGGGCTCTCATCTGAAGAGAGCGGGGGAGCTGTGGTCCTTGTCCCTTCCAGCGCCCACTGTCTCAGTCTGTCCAGTCCGCTCTAACGTTTGCATGCGTGTTGAAGAGAGTAGAGGAGCCACCTGGACTCATGACGGAAGACTTTAGGATCCCAGGAAATATTTAACTGAAGAGCTAAGGGAGCTGCTTTAGCAGTTTACTTGGTGGGACAATCAGATGTACTGCTTTTGACTTGGTACCAAGTGTTAGCTTTA
The DNA here is from genome assembly GCF_014839835.1 of Dryobates pubescens. NCBI lineage: Eukaryota > Metazoa > Chordata > Aves > Piciformes > Picidae > Dryobates > Dryobates pubescens. The sequence continues at coordinate 10,819,141 of NC_071633.1, forward strand.
CTGAGGAGCAACGGGTCACTGCACTCAAAGAGTAGCAGCTACGTATGAGGGAGCCTTCTTATTTTTACTTCAGTTTTATCACTCCAATGCACTTAAAATTTTAATAGTCAAGCTAAATGAAGCTGGATGCATAGTATTATTGCATAAAGAATGTCAACAGCAGTGTTTTCTACACTAATTTTGGGGAAATAAGTTTTGTTTCATTTTTTTCCTGAGTGGTTGGTCTTTAATTTCAGCCAGATATTGAATAATCCAGTAAAAAACACTGAGAAGGATTAGAAATTGTGTGAAGACAAGAGATGAAATTGTTAGTTGTGATCTGATTTCTGATGATGCAGGACAGAATGAATTGAAGTGAGGGTGAATTGCCTTTAAGACTTGATATGTATAAAGAAAACATTGTTCAACATATAGTCAGTAGAATAAAATATTCCATGTAGTAGAAGGGTGAGTTAACAGGGCAAAGGTAGAAGTATCTTGTATTGAAGGTCAGATTTGAGAAAATTCTGTGTGTTTTAGGAATGTCAAAATTTAACTTCTATTTTGATGATCAGGTTATGTAGGTGGCAGAGTGGAAATCTGTTACCAGGTTGATGGATGAGACTGAGTTAGAGCTAGTAACCATTTCTCTCTTGCTTTAAGGTTAGTCATTTAAAGGAAAACTGCCACACATTTAAGCAATTATGATTACTTTATTAGGTTACCTGAGAATATAGTCAAGCACCTTTTACAGCTAGCTACAGTTTATACACTGTTAAGAGTGACTGGACTGACAGGGAACTGCCATCTTATTTCTGTGCTGGAACCAGTTTCCTCTGAGAGTATGGAGGAACGAGGAGCAGGGCTCCTTGGGAAGGGATGACAGAGTGGCAGAGACTCTCCTGCTTCAAAGAGTATATGGCAATCATTCTTCTCTTGTATGCAGAAATAAGAGTCATGCCTGACCTGGCTTCCTTCTGCTCTCTTCAGGGTGTTGAACTCCCCCAGCCAGTTTGTTCAGTGCAGTTACTGGCCTTCCTGGTGCTGGGAAGAGAGATGTCTTCAGTCCTCTCCTAGCCCTACAGCACATTTATGCTATGCCTGCTAGAATTTGCTCCAAGGAGCTCAGGAACAAGCATTGTTGTTTCCCTTTAAGCAAGTGACTTTTAACATACACTGCAGCCCTTTAAGGAGTGTGTGACCCCTTATTATTGGTGACCCTGTAAACCATTGTGTAATCTGTCGACTGTAATGTACCATGCCAATTTATTCTTGGTTGGGAAGTCTTGCCAAGGACTTGATGGAATAGCATGATTTTATCCACTTTATTGTTTTCATTGTATTTCATAAACATCTAAGACCCTCTGGGAAGAATCACTGGGGCGGCTGGGCCTTTTTTTTTTTTTTTTTTTAAATTGCTGGCTAAATAAATGTTGCCAGTTTTAAAAAAATATAAAGTGGTATGCAGGCTCTCAGAATGCCTGGAACTGCTAAGCATTCATGTTTAGGAAGTGGGACTATTTTTAGCGTAGGGGGATTTAAAGAAATGATACTAGCCCCTTGTGAAGAGGTCACTGTGAATTGTGCTGAAGAGCCTGCTTTTAACTGGAAAGCAAACCCATGTTTCCCACAGATGAGTAATGCTAAAGTACTAGATTTGTACTTTTCCCACTTAACTGAAGAGGGAAAGGATGGACTTCGTGTTGGTTTACAGTAGTGGGAGTAAGGAAGCCCAAATACTTATCATACAAAAAGATTTAAAATGCTGGACTTGGTGAGGTGCCTACCTGTCTGATTCCCCCCCAGTGAGTGTCCACAGGGGAGACGCAGGGCTGGAAGGCCTGCTAATACTTCCTGAGAAGGGCTGGGAACTGGCAGCTGAGAATACAGTGTATCCCTTGGGATCTATGTTTCTGGGAGGTCACAACTCTCTTGAATGGATCTTTGGCTGCCATTCTGATCTATAGCTAAAAGAACTGTGGTAAAACTTCAGGAAAACCCACATGGGTGTTGAGAACTCAAGGTGATTAGGGATGCTAAATTAATTCTGAATATGTGACTGAAGTTGATAGATAAGTTACTTTGGATGCAGGGAAAACTTTTCTCAACTCATCTGTCAGGAAAATAGAAGCATTTGCTCTTGATGGCTGAAGAGAATGTGGTTTAGGTCAAGGTAACCGCTGTGTGCTAGATCCATCATGTCATCTGTGGGGTCTTGAGTAATTGAGACATGGTTAGTGTAACCCAGACTCTTGCAGGGCAGAGGACCAATGTTTGGACGGATCAGACTTTCAGAATGTACCAAATGATAGCTGAGTCAAATCAAGTTTCAGTCCAAACTTCATTGATGTTTGGTATCAGTTCAGTTTAGATTACCCCCTGGTGCTGAGTGCCATGTGTGTTAGTTCTGTCTCTGTGCTGTGAAGTGTATGCAACTGTTGCTTTTCAGATTTTTTGGTCTGCAGTTGGGATTTAGTTGGCAGTTCAGATAGAGGCAAGTTTGGGGATCTGAATCCAAATATTTACATTCTCAATTTGGCCTAGTTTTTGTGCTTGTAAACACTTATAGTCATACTGAACTTTGGTGAGGTTATACATGGCTTTGCCAAGCCTTGGAGAGTCACACCCTGCTAGACCTGAATTTCTCCCTTTTGGGAAGAGTTTTGGGTATGTTTTTCAGGTGTATATATATATCAGCTGAGAGTTGGCATTTGCTGTTCTTGCCCCTAATCTGACTGCAAAATCTTTTCCTGTGTCTTGTTTCTTTTTAATGTAGAAACCCATTATGCTGGTCAGATGTGTCAAGTACATGTCATGGAAGATTAATCCTTCCCACTTTGTGGGTGCCATGCAGACTCTGTAAATCCTGCTCTAGAGCTCTGTCCTGCTAGAGAGAGGTTGTGGTGAAAATTTTCCTTCCTCCATAGCCACTGTTTTTCTGGTCCTTGCTGTTTGGGTGTGCAGAAATAAAGTTTGAGGACTGACTTTAATGGGGATGCTGGCTTATGGAGTCTCAGATTGAAGTATTTTCATTTGTATAGGCTTTGAATGGCTGTCAGATTTTCTTAGATACTTTTTATTTACCAGGGACTGAGCCTGAAAGATTTATTCTACATGAGCAATTGAATTTTCTGAAGTCAAACTGTAGGGATAGAGATCAGCTAGTACATTAACACCTCATGATCAAATCATCCTCTTGTTTGGTGTTTGGTTCAATTGCTGGTAACCAGAATTTGAAATTAGATATTGTAGTTTATTCGCAGAGAGCTGGAGACTATAAGTAGGGGTGACTGAGGTGCAGTGAGTTACAGTAAGATTTTCTACTCATCATCTGAGGTCTGTAATTTTGTATTCATAGCCAACCTAGTTTGGAAGAATACTGCATTAGCTTAATCCATACTGAACATGTTTAGAGTAACCTAACTTGTTCTCTTTCTGGAGCGTATATCCAGATAGTTAGAACTGTTCAGGTAAATGAATGCCTTAATTCATATAGCCAGTGCTTTAGATACCTTCTTCTGACTTTGGAGATGTTTTTTTGGTTGAGGGTTGTAGGACAAGAGTAGATGTTAATTTGTAATGTCACCTTTCATCATTCTTTGAAGATATGTATGTTCGAGCTGTATTTGTATGCTGAAAACCTGTCAGCTGCTGCAGCGTAGCTGAGGCTTCAGTGTGTCCTGGAGGAGACACTGGAAGCACTGTGAGTTTGTTGCAAATACACCCTGTGTGTGTTCACACACAGAGGAACGGGGTGTTATTACAGTTTAAGGATCTGTATCCTAATTTCTCTTTAAAATGAAGATGTAAAATTGCTTGATGTATGAACGCTGAGCATTACCACTGGTGCCAACACAGGAAACCAGGTCTTTGAGTTCAAACATTTAATGTTATTATCTATGTCCCACATTATTTAAAACAGTTGCCATGTGAAGTTTTAATACTGCTGTTCAGTTTGTCATTTTGAAGGGGTCATCATACTGGTTTGCATTTTTTCCCCTTAAGATCAGTCGTTTTCATTGGGACATCCAGTCACAATCACAGGGACAGATGCTAACTGGCTAGCACTGCGTGGCCTGCTCTTTCAAGTATTAGGGCAGAGACCAAAGTACTTTAGGAGAGCTGCCCCAGAAGATCTCACAGCCCTTCTTCAGTGAGGAGCAGATGTTCCAAACATGGGCTCTTCTTATTCTTCTGAGAAGTCCTTCAAGTCAGGAGATGGATCTGTCTCTCCACATTTTTGCTTTCAACATTGTTACTTCTTTGAGGGAGTGCAAATAATTTTTGCAAGATGGGTGGAATGAATGAGAAGCTTTAATGATTTTGATCTTTTGTCCTAGTGGAAACTTTGCTGCTCAGGGTCACTGGAAAGGGCCCAATGTTGTGTTTCTTTCTGTTGGGCACAGTGTGCTAAAGAAAAAGGGGGTATATTGACTCCCTGTGGGTGAAAATGCGTCTCATCTGTGCTACAAGATTGTAATGATTGAAGTTTCTAGTTTGCCTCATCTCTTAATCCTGGCTCTAGGTTCACAAGATCCTGTTAGCCTGTGTTGTTCAAATGAGCTTTATTAGCTGGGAATATTGTTTTGAGGGTATGGTAGATCAGCAAAGTACAAAAGCTTCCCAAATCTGTGTAATGACAGGCTCTGATTCCACTGTTAAACTGCAAATTGTGCATCAGTTCCACATCACAGCTTGTGTTTTACTGCCTGCTATATTATTAACTTTAGTCTTTGAGCAGAACATCCCCCAGGCCACTCAAACTGTGTAAATGGCTGACTTGATAGAGAGGTGAGATCAGAATAGGCAAAGACAGAAAAGGATCACAAAGAAGAGGCCAAAAATCTCCCAAACCTCCATTCAGGCCTTTTGTAAATATCACTTAATGATCTCCAGATCCATTAAAACAGCATTCAGTACTCGTCCGTACAGTTCACACACCTTTAGGTCTGTATGTACATTTCGCTGTTAGTGTTCTATGGATAGCTGTGGAAACGAGTAAACATCCTGAATTGTTTAATTGTAATGCAAAGAAAACCAAGGAGAACATAATTATGCACAGGGAGTATGAGATGAACCTAGCTAATTTTGTGCATACTAGTGTTGATCCAGAACTACTGTTGGATAGACTGATGTGATAGAGGAAAGAATCTGACTTGTTATTAAATTTGGAGGTCTAATAGAGCTTTCTGCCATATAAAAGTGTATCTGAGCTACTGGGCTGGAGGTGTGCTCTGGAAGCAAAGTAATTAATTTCAGTGGCATATTTGTGTAATAAGATAAAACAGGTAATGCATTTTGAGGGACATGAATATTCATGAGCTCATGGATAATGGCTAAACCAGCAGGAATCCAGCCCTGGATAGCTTAGTGCTTTATCTTGGACCAAAAGTTTCTTTTCCCTTCCCTGCAGCAGCACAGGTTGGCAACCACATCTGCTTGTCCAGCCCAGACAAACATGTAGTCAGGTTAGCTGAGGTGGAGACCACACAAAGAAGAGTGATCTGGGCCAGGTGAATTATCACAGCAGATAGGCAGTGTCTATTCAACTGTTCCTCACCTGACACTTTGTCTGGCTGTGACTTTTCAAATGGTTTCTGAATCCAGCTCTTCCCTGTTACCCCAGTTAAGCAAGGAGTATATGAGAGCTGTTTTAAAGTATTTTGTGGAGGCTTAGCATGGCCCTGAATACTGAGTAGTCAGTGAGAGACTTTTCAATCCATTATTTTTGAGGAAAATAAGATTAATTGTATTTTTAAAAAATTATTTTCAATACACCACAAAGGGACTTCTAAAAACTGGATGCCAGAATCCTGCACCTGAGGCTGATGGAAAGATGTTGTTTTAATCTCCATGGTCTATGATATGGATTAAAAAAAAAAAAAGAATTATGAGTATTTGTGAATTACATTAGGGTTAATGCTTTCTGGAGTAGGACAAATGACAAAAAAAGCCAGGAGATGAATTCAGCCAATGGCAGGAAGATGATGAGATACTGCAGCAGTGGAGCATCTTTCATTTGTGTGTATATAACAAAATGTGAATGAGTGAAAGACGGCATGTAGTACTGGTAGATGAGGGAAACATCAGTACAGAGGAGAAGGTTCATGATGCTAATCCTGGGAACAGACAAAACCTCTCAATTTTTCATTGAGGAATTACACATACCACAGCTGCTGATACATAGAATAGAATACATAGAATAAACCAGGTTGGAAGAGACCTTCAAGATCACCGCGTCCAACCCATCAACCAATCAAACACCACCCAAACAACTAGCCCACGGCACCAAGCACTCCATCAAGTCTCCTCCTGAAAACCTCCAGTGATGGCGACTCCACCACCTCCCCAGGCAGCCCATTCCAATATGCAATCACTCTTTCTGTATAGAACTTTTTCCTAACATCTAGCCTGAACCTCCCCTGGCGCAGCCTGAGACTGTGTCCTCTTGTTCTGGTACTGGCTGCCTGGGAGAAGAGACCAACATCCGTCTGTCTACAACCTCCCTTCAGGTAGTTGTAGAGAGTAATAAGGTCACCCCTGAGTCTCCTCTTCTCCAGGCTAAGCAACCCCAGCTCCCTCAGCCTCTCCTCGTAGGGCTTGTGTAATTTGTAGTGTTCCAGACAAAGCAGAAATATATTGCAAGGCGAAATATTTTCTTTCATCTTAAACTGTAAATAAATACCCAGAGCAGTGGTTTTGAGACAACAATACTGCTGCTGCACTTGAGTGCTTCAAAAGGCTTTTATTTCAACCAGGAGGTGATTTAAAGTGAAGTTACTTGATTTCAAAATTTGTAGGATTAGCTGGTGAGACTGGCAGGATAGTTTAGGCTTTTAATACCATGTTTCTTAAGTACTTAATCTCAGATATTATAAATGGACTAATTATATAGAGAGATGTCATGTTAATCCTTTTTTTTTTTTTTTTTTCTTTCTTTCTCAATCCTGAAAAAGCATGATCCTTTCTGCTATTTGCTTATCTTTGAGCATTTTAGTCACAACCATTATTTCTGGTTACAAAATGACAGTTATTTTTCTTATCTACTATTTTCCTCCCCATCCCTGCCATCCTTCTGGCACCCCCCCCCCCCCATTATAAGCTTATTCTGAGAGGCAAAGATACATTCTTGTCCATCAATGTGCAGCCCAAGTTTACATCTTATGTAGAGTGTATTTATCAGAACTATTCAAGTGATAATGTATTTATATAATTTCACAAGCATTCTGAGCAACATATTCTACATGCAGATTGAAGTAGCTGTAAACCCCTTTTTTATTGATGTAAACGGAGGTCAGCCTTGATACACAAGTTAGCAGAGCATATGTTTCAGTTATCCCTAAACTTCATTCTGACCAGGGAGTGGAGGAGACAAAGACACTTTCTGCCTTCACCATTTCCTATCTATATTTATAGCTTCTCCACTCTCTACAAAGCTTTAACCAAGCTAGTTTTGAATAGAATAAAAAAAATGCCCTGGCTTTTTGTACAACCCTGCTGAGATTTTCTAAGTCACTTATGAGAGTTAGATGTTCAGTTTCCATTAAAGTCAGTTTGAACCAGATACAAAAATCCTCAGTGTGGCTTTGGCTTAATTGTTTAACAACAAAACATTCACATGTTCTTCACAAAGGGGACTCGGGGTCTTCACATTAGGAATGTGATTAAGTACTGCAAGCAAAAGTTAGCAACTTATTGTTTCAGTGTTTTCCTTGTTAACTAAAGATACTTCTACATGCCTGTGTACATCTCTGCTGAAAGAGAAAAGCACCTCTTTCTTAAAACAGTTTTACCCTAAAATATCTGCTTTACTTTTGTTCTCAGACTCAGAAGGAAATAACTTTGCTCTGTAATGACAATGTGTTTGTACTCTTATCCCTTTGATTTTTATCCACTCTGGGAATAACTGCCCACAAAGAGGAGGATGTTCATCTTTCTCCAAAAGAGAATAATTTCTTTTCCAGAAGCAACTCTTATTAAGCACAACGTCTACAGAAAGATGTAAACCTAGGTAAAGAGATAGCAGTTTGCAAGTCTCTTGTCCTGTTTGTTCCCCACATTGCTGTTCACTCGCTCAGAGGCCCTCTAAGTCATTCCATTACCTGCATCCTCAGTTTCTCTGTGTATCTATAAAGGGATAACTGATATCTCTCTATGTATTCCTGAGTTCTGCACATTAAAGAACCAAAAGTTACTAGAAGGTTTTATTAAGCTATTTATGACATGTATCCTTGTAGTTTCTTGCATTTCTTTCTTATCCTGGAAAAGATGTGACAGGCTAAAAGTGCACTCTGAAGGGTGATGGCAGTTTTACTATTAAGTTTCAATGACAGAAGACTGAGCCTAAGAAGTGTGTGTGATCTGGGGGGGCTCTGAACTTAGGAAGGCAGTACTTTGTTCTGCACTGACACCTCTTGCCAAGCAAAGAAAAGGTGTTGATGTTGGAAGAAGCTGCAACTATGCTCCTTTGCCAAAAATAAGGTGCAGTCCTGAATGGAAGGAATAGCAATAATGTATGACCCAGCAAAAAAGAGTATTTAAGACTACTTCCTCAAAGCTGGACCTCCAAAGCAGCTGAAAATTCACCAGGTGCCAGCTGGTCCTTCTTGTTAAAGGCTCAAATCATGTAGGTCTTGCAGGCCTGTAGAAGCAGGACTGTGCAAGGGCACTGTTACATTAGTTTTGTGATAGAATAGAATAGACCAGGTTGGAAGAGACCTTCAAGATCGTGTTTTTCTCATCACATTTCTCATTGCCCAGTAAATGTAGAATCTATCAGGCTACACTTCCATTTAAACAAGATATTGCAGATATGTTTACAGTTAATCATGCTGTGTAAATGCCTTAGTTTACTGTTTTGCTAAATATATAACAGATTTGTTTGGCAGCCACCTCACAGGAAATGGTGTATAGGTTTCTCATGCACATTTACTGGGCTCTAAACTTTTCAGGTTTAGATTAATTGAGTTTTAGATAACAGATTCTCTGGAAAAAACCTTTCAAATAACTTTTTTTTTTCTTTCTTTCTTCCTTCTCAGTCCCTTGGATTCTGAAGATTTTATACATGCTGCCTGTTTTAATTGCTGGAGTGACCCAAAGTCCTCTGTAGCAGGCCTCACTGCAATTTTTTAAACAAGACATTTTTGTGCAATGTAAATGGATTACACTTGGGTCAGGTTTTGGTTTTTGTTTTAAGCTATGTGTAAAATACAGGAGGGGGAGAATAAACAGGTGGTAGGAGCCTTATGTACATCATCAACTGTACTTTGCTTTCTTCAGTGTCTTTTTCCTCATGGTACCACAGCTGTAAGTTTTTTGACTTGTCTCCTCTGCTCTGAAGGGGATGCAGGATGGCCAAGTGAGCTGCTCTCTTTTCCTCTCATAGTATTTTTTCTGTACCTTTCCTAAATTCATGTAGCCATTTCCACAGAGCTTGGATCACAAGCTGAGTTGGATGATCTTTCATGACAGCACTTTATTTACCAAAAGTTTCTTCCAGTGCTGTGTTAGATTTGTTGCTACAGTAGAAACTGTCCTTGCCTTGTAAGCCGTGGTGGCAGATGGTTTAAGCAAGAGAACAGGCTGGGTGGCAATTTCTGGCTCAGATAGGGGGGAAGAAGGAACACCAAAGGGAGAGAAAATGATTTCAACTTGTGCATTGTGAGAGGGAATGGAGGTGATTTTAGTATACTTGCTGCTTGTTTTCCTCAGAGCTGTTCTCTGGCCTGAGGTAATCACTCCTGCAAAGTCTCCTTGGTTTAGGCAGTTTATGACCTGCCCCCTGGCCCCACAGCTGCACCATCCTTAGGCGGTTTGGGCATGTCTTTACACCAGGCCAAATGCCAATTACATATTTGGGACTGAAACCCCATCTGTTGGGTTTTGTTTGTTCATTGTTTTGTTTGGGGTGGGTTGTTTTTTTTTTTTTTTCTTTTGAGCCAGAGAAAGAATAAATCCTGAAAATATCTGTGTTTTATATTTTGAAAAGGATGTTATTCAAAACAGGGGAAATAGAAGTTTAAACTATATAAGTACTTGACTTCTCTCAGCAAAATGCAAGTGCATTAAATTGCATGCAAACAACACGATTCTCTGTTTCTTAGAAGAGGGCAGTGAAGAAATAGAGAAAACTTTCCAACAAGGTGAAAAGGAAGCTAGATTTTCCCAGTGGTTTTGTTTCCCCTTCAGAAACCTGATTCGTTGATTGCTTTCTGTACTGCACTCAGTAGCAACAGCAAGAGAAGCTGGGGCAAACACACGTTTTTCCATGGCTGATACTTAACAAGATCAGGGTTATATATCCATCTCTAAGGCTGAGTAATGCCCAGTTATTGTCCACCTGGAAGTATAGTTGTAAGGAAACCACTGCTTTTAAAGGACTGTTTTTCTGCTCCTTTTGTCTAGAAAGCAGCTCCTGGAGGATTGCTGTACTGCAAGGAGCACATTCCTGGTTGGAATTTGTGACGACCACCTGCAGTGGTCTGTCTCACTGGAGGGCTGAATGTGTCTTTTCTGCAACCCTGTTTGAAAGACTGATTAAGAAAAGTAGGCTGTATCCCACTCCCTTGCTTCTTGGAGTATTTATTTCACTGAATGCAAGAGGATGTAAGAAATCTGAATGCGACAGTGTTTTACCCTTGCCTACAGGAGAATGTACATTTTTCAGCAGGATTGGATGCAGTGTGGAATCTGCCTCTGAATTAGGACTGCTGGGTTTGGCAAAGCAAGGCGTGTGATATGAAACTAGTTTTTTCAAGGTCCTCTAAGGCTTTCTGACTAAACAATTTCTCATGAGCTAAACAGTACTGGGAAAGGCTCGCTACATGGGTAGGAGACCTCCCAAGAGGATGTTTGGTTCTGTGATTGTGTAAGACATCTATCCCCTGACTGGAGAAGACATGTATCAGTGCTCCAGCAAGGAGCTGTGGGCACAGCCTTGTGGAAGACTATGGTTTTCAAATGAGATGTGGATCAGGTGCTGGATTTAACTTGTGTCTGTCTGCCTGAGGAATTACTACATCTCTTAGATACAAACAACCATTCTAGTCACTCTGAGCTCACAGGAATGCAATAATGATTGCCCTGCAACATTAAAGTGTCATCAAAAGAGAACATAAGTTCAGCCCACTAACACTATTAAACAATCATAAACAGTACAGATTAAGTTAGCTAGTAAATCAAACCAGAAAAAGCCTTCCCTTCTGCCTTTACCAACCCCTACAGAAACTTCTTGGGTTTTACTCCTCCTTGGAAGATTACCAAATTTGGGAACATGTCTTATTTCTGACCAAATTGGCATCAAACACAGGATGCTGTTTAAATTCTGGTTTAGTTAACTGCATTTTTGCCTCCACAGACTTCCCCTCTTGCTCCAAATGGATACAATAATATTCTTTTCCTTTGTGCCCTCTACACTTCTGTGGCTTTATACTATGCCCTGCTCCAGACTGCTGTGTTTCAGTCACAGGTAAAGCAATTTCTGTGAGCGCCCACTTCTCAGTATTTGTTTTTTTGAAGGTGCTGCAAGGTTATTGTTAAATGATTTGAAAGTCTTCCTTGAGGAATATCACATGACTCAGGGCAGTATTTAAGTCAGCAAAGGCATAAGGAAGTTTCCTCTATGTATTTTGAAGACTTCAGGTCATACTTTCACAAGTGATATTACCTAGCTCTAATTCAGTGCTTTTCATTGCAATTCTTCAGAGTGCTTGGCAAAGCTGATTGGAGCCATTACTAGAGTTAATTGGAAGTTTTTTATTGAATGAAGCATGCTTAAAATACTCTGTTTTGGTGGTGCTGAACATTTTGTGGAATTAAGTGGATGCTAGGAGAGCTTCCTAAGGAGCCAGAGTGGGCTAGAGGCCCAACTGAAACAGAATCAAACCAAGTAACTGCTTTTTATGAGCAAACACACAACTGGCTTATTGTGCAACAGAGACATTTTTGGTTTCATTTAGACATTAGATAAAAGAATGAAACTATGAATATCATACTGTCCTTGAATGACATTGGCCAGTATCTCCTTTTTGTAGATTAAAAAAATCAAAGAGAGGCAAATAAAATTATTTGCTTGATTAGAGCTGGCTAATATGCCAAAAATGGAGCTGGAGTTTTGAGTCTTCAGGCCACAGAGAGCTACTTCAGTCAAGGTACTTGCTTTACCATTTTGCATAAGCACTATTATTTTCTCTCACAAATTAAACTTACAGTTCCAAACAAAACAAAGTATGTAGATAAATAATATCAGTGAATTTTTTTCTGCTCAAATAAAAGGAAAGATAGGTCTCTGTTTAGCTTTAAACACTTGCACTGTAAATGAGAACAAAACATTAACTTCTTCACTGCTGATAAATAATCAACCATTCTGACTTAATTGGATTATAACAGAGCTTGGGAGCAGAGGTGGAGTTAATTTTCTCATATTATAAACAATAAAATGTATTCCTGTTATTTCTTAGTATTTTTAGCAATGTACCTGTTATGACACTACAGAATAGATGGAAGGAAAATACTAAGATATACATGTGGCAGGATAGGTTTCATGTAGAAGTTTTCAAAAGAGAGGAACTGATCCAAGCCAAGTAATACTGTGTCTTCTTTTAGGTGTTTCTAAGAGACAATGCTTGCTCTGCATCACTCTGCTGTTTATGAAGTGAAAACACAGTGCTGCCTTCAAGTTTGAAGAAGCCTTCCTCTAACAAACAGCAGAGATGCAATGCCCTATTTGTTCTCTTGACATTTTTGTTTTATTGTTACAGACTCTGGTCTCCAGAGACTTCTAAAGTATGCATGAATAAGACAGAGAAATGCACTTCTATTTTCTTTTGGGAACACTGGAGATTTTAGCTTGGAGATAGGCCTGGCTGGCTTAATCCATCTCTCTCATTCCTATTGGCATTGGCAGGAATCTGGATAGCATATTGCCCTCCTACTTAATCTACTTTTCCTTGCATTTTGTCTCTTATACCCATCTTCAGTGTCCATGTTATGCTATCTGATAACAAGTCCATGGCCTCCTTGTATGTCTTTTCCATCGACTGATTTTTATTACCTTTACTCATAATCCGGTGTTGTCTTTGAGCACTAGATAGTGATCAAAGCCAGATTTCATGGTCTTCCTATATGCATAAACTATGTGTGTGTAAGCAATAACAAATGTCCCATTTTGATGGGAAAAAGGCATATATAAGAAGTGGAGAAATGCATGTTAACCTTCATCCATTTATAAGCAATCTACTGAAAAGTGGTGAAATATGTCACCCTCTAAAAGTTTTCAAAAGTTGTGGGGTGACTGGGTTGATCTAAGCAGGTTTATCCAGCATTGTCTCAAAAAATCATGTATGGGAATCTTCACTGCATATAGGAGAGAAGTTATGTTTATATCCCAGAATATAAATGAGATGCTAACTTGAACAGCTTTGCAGCGAGGAATGTCTCTCTTTCCTTCACGGCTTTACATAGTTCAGTGCTTCCCCCTCTTCATGTCCTCATAGCCAAAGAATGCAGACAAATAGCTGAAAAAGGTTTGTCTCTATAGTGCTGTTAGGTCATTAAAGTTCTTGGCCAAAAAATATCCTTGACCTCCCTGGTCAAAGGAAACCGCATCAACAGCAATAGTTTTAAAGAGATTACAGCTAGTGAGTCTCAGCTGTTGTGCATGAGGCCTAAGGGTGCCTAAGGGGAGAGAGCAAAACCTGCTGTAACTCTTGTTCTCGTTCTTAAGCATGTCTGGGGAAAACCTTTTTGTTTCATTTCATGCAAGGCTAATGCCAGCAGAAGATTCAGAGAGGCATTCCTCCTGGGTCTGTGTTTTTGTAAAAACTTCAGGATACTGCTCATCAAAATCCTGTTGGCTTCTCCAGATGACTGATGCCCAGCTCCTTCAAAGAGCTGAGTTTCTTCAAGTGTGTAACTGATGCTGTGGGGCTGCAAAAGAGGTTGCTGCTACATTGCACTTGGTGAAAATGGCAGAAGCTTTTGGTAATTTGTTTCCATGGGGACAGGAAACTTATTTTAAAAGTTTTTGGTTTTTGCCCTTGGATTAGTTAGGAAGATCTGCATAGCTGAGAACCTTCCTAAATGTGAATAAGTGAATTTACATCTTAGTCCTTTTTGTGAGCAGGAAATTTTATGTTTCTGTGATGCAGTATTTCTGTTTGAAGGAAAGATGCTAGCTTGCAAAAGTGCCTTTCCTGTTCACTACATCTGATTGTGTAAGTAGGGTTGATCTGAACTCTGCCTGAACCAGAGCAGTATCTTACCCTGGAATTCATCACCAGGAAAACCAGTTCCCTAGAACTACTCTGATACCAGCATAACTGCTGCAGCTCAAGCTCTTCCATGGGTCAAAAGCAATATGCTGAATGCCTCTGGAAAAGATGTTCTGATACTTCTCCTTGCTTCAAAGTTCACCTTTAATGCCACCCCTGCTGGTTATTCTGTGATGCTTGGGACATGACCAGCAAATGGAACAGAATGTGGAGTGTGTAGTACTATTTGGGATCAGAGAGCAAGGGCTGTCCTGTGAGGCAGGATGAACTAGGAGCTGAGGGTGACCACTACACAAGCAGGACAGTGCTCTCACTGACTGTGGTGTAGTTCCACAGTGCCCAAGTGGGACCAGTTTGGTGACAGTGATAGGTTTCACTGGCAGCCCAGTGATCAATGGGCAGATGCAAAGGAAAGAGCTGAGACCAAGTTCAAGTCTTGGCCAGCAAGGACAGGGGTGAGGGTGGGCCAACCTGCAGCATGTCTCAGTCTGAGCTTAAACTGGGCTACTGATCCTTTAGGCAGCAGCTGTGTTGATGTAGGTCTCAGGTCAAGCTGATCAGGGCATTTAAGGGCTGTTAGGGATCTGAATGGCTGCTCTGCTGTGGGACAGACACTGTGTGCTGACTACATGTCTTAATTCCTGTTTAAGAAGTCCTTCTGGGCTCTGTGAGACAGCTCAGGGAATAGAACGCTACTGAGTGCAAGTAAGGAGCAGTAGGGCTTCCTTTCTGAAGGCCTAATTGTGAGTTGTGAGTGTGCCCAAGATGAAGCAAGGGGGAGTCCAACATTTCACTTCCTGAGGGGCAGACTGAGAACTTGTTTTGGTCTTGATGGGCTGGAGCTGCTGTCTCCTGCAGGTTGGTGTCCACTGCAGTCCCAGGGTAAACCTCTCGGCAGCTGGAGTGGATGATTCACCACCTTCCTCCCTTGTATGATTATCCAGGACTGATGGTGCTCTGGCCACTTTAACAGTCTTAACTCAGACCATCCAACCCATAATCCTTATTATTTACAGCACAGTTACTTTCCTGCTGATGTCACTTAAAATATATTTAATATTGCTACCACCTCTTAGCATGGCCAAAGATCTTGTCAGAAGAGAATCTGGTAGTTAATATTTCCAGCTCTGTGTAAATAAACAAATAATTCTGCAAATCCCTGAGAATGAAAGCTTGGGGCCTTGGCATGGCAAACCAACCCATCAAAACTGGATTTCTTTTCTTGTTTGTTTGGCATTTGATTTTTAATAACTGGCAAAATTTGCCAAGTAGGACTGTACATACTGTATGCAATTTGTCTAAAGACAAATCTTACTAGAAGGAGGTGGGAGGGAGGAGGGGGGAAGAGAAAAAAAGAATCACTTTTCAGAGAGAATCTTGCTGCATTTGTGTTCTTTTAAAAATGAGAGTCTAACTCATAAGCTGGAAACTTTCTGCTTCATCAAGATAGTACAGCTTTATGACTCTGCTCTCCACTTTGCTCATGTTCCAGTAACTGCAATAAAGTCAACAGTGAAGGTGAAGAGAGATCTTTTGACCAGCGTTGTTTGCTACACAGGCACTTCCCTCCTTTAGCACCTGCTTTTCAGAGCAGAGCTTTGCAGGAAATCAGATGTGATTGTGCATAGGGTCTCTCTTTTTTTTTTTTTCCTTCTCCCCCCCTCCCCCAACTTCTTATTTTTCTTGCCAGCCACCCAGATGAGACTAGTCTTAATTTGCTTCTGAGGTTTTTAATTTGGAACAAATTGCTTTGAAGTTTAATTTTCAGACCCTCAAAGGTCTGATTGAGCAAACGTCTATCTGGTTTTATTTGATAGAATGCAAGCAGGCTGAAAATATTGAACTCTTGAAAAACCAACCAAACAAAAAATCCAGCACGCCTCTGAGCCCCCTGCCCCTAAAAGCCCGTCCAGGTTTTGAAGTTTCATAGAAACTTGTCTGCCAATGTAGGCAGCAAGGCATGAAGGAAGAAGGTCTTTGCATCAGTAATAACTGCGTGAGTGGGGTGTAGCTAGTTGCTCTGCTGCCTGGTTTTTGGATAGCCTGTTATTTGGCTGCATTGTTACAGCTTTAAAACTGGGCAGATTACCAGGATGCTGTCTATATTTAAATGATTGCATGTTCTGGGTCAGCTTTGGAACCCAGCAGCTGATACGGTCCTTGTGGTTTTGTGGGCACGTTAACAACAGGAACAATCTTTTGCCTTCAAGTATCTGTGGGTAGAATTTCTTGTCTGTCATTTCAGCACCTGGTTAGCAGGTGTAAACAGGTACTTGAGCATCTAAAACTTTGCCTAATTGTAGCCATGAGCTGTGACTTCAAAGTTAGATACTACCCAGCTAACTGCTTAGCCTGTATTTGATAGGTTTCTATTTTTGTAGACAGCTAGTATGGTTTCCCTTGCATTGCTTTGAATTGCCCTAGATGTGTTTGTTTTGTTTTAAAAAAGCTTTTACAGGGCATGAGTAGTTGCAATGATCTTAGTCTGCAGTTAGTAGTCACAACTTTATGGGCATCAGAAGAACATTAGTCATCTACAAATGGTAATAATTTGGTTTATCAATAACTACAACTTTATCTTATCCAATGAATTAGGCAAACAAGAGTTACAACCCTGCATGGAGATTTTGCTGTAACTTTGGTAGATTGGTGGTACCTAGTTAACATTGACACTTAGGGTTTGGAAGGTCTTACTCTGCCCATGCTTTTGACAGCAGACAACAGGCTGCACCTGCACTGATGCAATGTGCACCTGTGGGCCAGCAGTGCAAGCTGCGTGAGAACTGGGATAGCAGTGCCTGGCTCCTGGCGCTGAGCTCACCTCCAGGTGACCTTTCTTTCTAACTGCCAAATACAGAATCTTTTTTCTTCTGACATCTAACACTCCAAGATTTTGAGGAAAAGGGGCAGCAGATCAGGACAGTTAAAATAAGCTAAATGTAACATTGCTGGGAATCACAATGGCTTTACTTTGCCAAAGAAGAGTCATGCTTCGCATGCAAATGATTTTCCTTTGACCTGAACTTAAAAACCATGAGTTCAGGGAGCAACCATTTATAGAATTGGTTAGGTCTGTAATTCACTGTGTGAATAACAGGATGGTCTGAAAGAGAAAGCAAAGATCCTTGTTTCTCAGTGAAGATGCAGAATGAAGACTATCAAATTCTCTTGGGTTTTCATTACACTGGAGTGTTTTTGGTGGTTGTTTATTTTTTCCTTACGTAGCAGAACTGGTGGGGGTTCAGAAATACCTTCAATCAGTGTAAACCATTTCCTATTGTGGCAGGAAGCTGTTCTCTCAGCGTTTGCAGATGAGGGGCACAGGAACACTTAAGAAACAATTGCTTTCAAAAAATAGATGAGTATGAGGTTCTGCAAAAGGAAGAAAAATGCACCTCCATAAACTCCTGCATTATTAGATATCAGGAATACTTTCTTAGTCTGTCATTGGAGCAACCATTAAGTGGGATTCTGCATCCCACACCTGAAAATGATTCCAGCTCAGCCAAATAGTTGAGCATGTGCTTGAAAGCCTACCATTGACCAGCAGCTTGCTTAAGGGTTTGCTCAGGTTTCATGCTGGTCTGAAAGGCTGCTGGAGTCCTCACAACTGTTCTCATATGATACTTCCTCTGGTGAGAATGGACAGCAATTTTTGTGTACTTCCAGTGCTTGTGAAATGCAGTGATCACTCCTCCTTCCTGGCAATGTGAAGGAAAAACTTTGTGACTGGATCACTGAGGAGGTATCTTGTGTGTGTGCGACATCCACTGAAACAGTGGTGTTGATCTGGACTAAGCTGGCCCAAATTGCAGTTTGCTCAAAGTTCACAGGTTATGGTGAGTTGTGGTGCTGCTGTGTGCGTGGCACTGGGGACAAAGTTGACACGGAGCGAGGAAGTTCCGTTAACAAGCATAGCTGCCTCCTGTTAAGGAAGGAGGGCCAAGTCAGAAGATATGAATATGATTATTCAGGACTGAATAATGCTCTTGAGTTTCCATGCCACCATCTGAGTCTTGTAACATGTGACTACTCCCAAGCCTGCTAGGCAGCCTGCTTGCAGGGATGATAAGCCTTACTCACCATGCCTCACCCTGTATGGGCTGAGATGTGGTATTACTGTATTGGGTATGGATATTGTCATAATTATTCCACCCCCACCCTGGTCCCATCTTGTTTCATAGTGGTTTTTTAAGAGGAAAACCACTAAACCAGCCTCAATGTGTTGATGACCAACTGATATCCTAGAAAATTAGTTACTGGCTCTGTTGATGGTTGGGTTCTGTGCAGCAGTAGGGTAGGAGCCTGACAGCAGCCTATTGAGCATAGCTGTGCTGACTCAGGTTTTCAGAGATTGCTGGGAGATCAGACTCACCATGTATGTTTGCTTCTTCTGCATTGATTCAGCATGCTGAAGGGAAGACAGTTCAATACAGAGGTGATAAAGAGAAGAAACAAGGGCTGAGAGACATTTTGTCATTTTGGGTGGAAATTAACATACAGTTTAAATGATTCTGCAGAGCTGTACAGCCCTGCCTTTGTGTTTTGAGAGTGCACATGATTTACTGCAGAAATCAGCTTGGCATAGCACAGCTGTGCGGATTCAGCAGACCTACCATTATCTTGTCATGTTTTTTAGCAAATTGACTTTTACAAAGCAGCAATTCAAAAACATGAAAGAGAAATGTGCTGAACAACCCATCCCATCTTGTCCCCCCCATCCAGTGTGTGCTGGCAAATCTGTCACAACTGCACCCACGGGTCTAGCAGCGCTGGCCTCCCTCACTTGCAGGCTTTGGGCATCCTGTGTGGAAGCTGGTGTGGGTCTCGATTTTATTACTGTGTTCTCAGACTTCCAGGTTGCTGACTTTTCAGCTAATTATGGCAGTTGGGACCTGGCTTTCTGTCATTTTTCACTTTGCACGCTAAATAGCATTTTACTGGTACAAGGAGAGTGACATGCTCTCTTCAACATTTTGCAACTCTTGCTGCTTTTCAGCTCTGCTCACCCACAGCCTGCAATCTCAGGTGGACAAAGAAAAATGGCCTGAAAGCAGCTAGGTTCCTGGGCAAGCCCTGACTAGCATTGCTTTTGACTGCCTCTGAAGGTGCAGTATTGAGCTAGATGCATCACTGGTCTGACCCAGAAGGGCATTTCTCTGTTTTTAAAGTATGTCTGTATTCCAGTGTCAGCACTGAGCTAGCCATAGATACAGTATTTTTGTATTTTCAAGTGTGCCTAGATTTTTGATGATTTTAAGGGGTTAATTAAAGTGTCAAATTTTCCTAGCTTCTGGGAATTGAGGACATTCAGCCCATGTATACCTCAGCAAATGGCTTCTGTTTAATATGATCTTTGCACATTACCGTTGTGAGGTGGTTATCTTAGAGAGTTAAGTCATGTATGTACCTAAGGGTGAAAGAAAGAATAAAACAAAGTGAGATTGAGGGGAGGGGAGATGGGAGAAGGAAAGTTCTTTGTCTGCACAGAATTTTTTTCAGTGGATGTGTGTGAACGGTAGGGGTGGAGAAGCCCCAAGGAGCCTTATTAGATAACAAAATAGCTTGCTTAGCTGAACAGGGTGGATTGAAGTGACAGCCCTACCCATCCTTTTTTGCACTCTTCTGTGAACTAACCAGTGCTCAAGCAGCAGTGTTCAGGTGTGGAGCAGGGCTATGCTCATCTGCTTTTCCTTATCCTTTGTGGTTTGAGATGAACTGCAAAGCTAGTGGTGTTTTCCCTCCAGCTCCTGAGCTTAGCAACTTGTGTGTGAAGGAGTCTGACAAGCCCTTTGGCACCAACTATGCCTGTGTCAGCACACTCCATGAACCTGCTCCACAAACCCTGCCTCAAGCAACAGAAGTCTTTTTCCTGAAGACACAACTGTTTCCTCAACAGAACTTTCTTCCCTAGAAAGTACTTGTTTCCTTTCCTTTCCTCTGCAGAAATTACTTCTTGCCCAAAAGCCCTGTCTGGTTTTGACGGTTAGCCAAGCTGACCAGAGGCACTGGTGAGGGAAAGCTGTCCTGAGGCCACAGGTTTCAAACCCTCCTGCAGCTTGTGCAGAATTTACTTCTTGTCACAAGTGATGTCTTAAAGTCTTTTGAATGGCTTACCCTATAGAAAGAAACCTCTAGTCTCTATTAATGGTTCTTTCTAGCAGATGTGAAATCCAGTGGAACATATACAGGTTCTTTGGCTTTAACAGGAACAGATGATTTAATAAGCAGCTATAAATCTCTTGGGATGTTCAGACAGCACACCTCTGCCAGACTTTTCACTGACTAGACTTATAGCCCATGACTCATAGTGGTTTGCTCCACTCTCCACCTCAAATGCCTGTAGTTCTTTTGGCTTTTCGAGGTGCTCTGTGCTACCTATGGGGGTTTTTAGCACCTTCTTCTGTTTAACAGATGTGCTCTTTCATCCAGTAGACAGCATTCAAACAGCTGACTCTTCGTCTCTGTGTGTGCATGGCAGTGCATGACTTCTTTTTCATTGCCTAGCTCAGCTTGTGATTTCAAAATTGTATAGTGAAAGTGTTTCTGAGGATTCTGAGCCTCCTAAATTGGCTTAGTAGTGGGAATCTGGTTAAATTTAAAAAGAGATACAACCATCCTCTCTCTCAGTGCAGTGATGCTTTCCTTCCAGCAGCCTGTGGCAAACTTGTGATATTTCATAAATTTATTCTATTTCTGATAGATGCAATTATTATTAACTCTTTAGAGATAGGGAAACCAAGGCAGAAAGCTGTTTCAGTTACCTGTGGCTCATGAAGAGGAGGGCCATATATCCTGAAGTATGGAAGTGCCATTCCAAATGGATGTAAGATGGCACTGTGCTTTACAAAATGTTGTCTTTTGGATTGTGCTGCACTGCTGGCTTTCCATAAGTGTCTCAGATGCGTAGGAACTGGGGTGGCAAGCTTCTGCTCATTTTACATTTGGTTCACAAGCCACGTGAATTACACTTGGGAGCCACTCTAGAGGAGATGTGAGGTATTAGAATTACTAAGATTTGCTTCAGGTTCACACCTTTGTAAACCAGAGATGAAACTAGTGATAAACCATGAGATTGTGTGTGGAATTTCTAACCATTGTGGTTACCTTGCAAGGCAGGTGTGGTGCAGCTTGTTTTGAATGCAGCTGGATGGAGAGGATTTTGAATGGCCACTGTTTCTTAAAAAATTAAAAAATCTTGCAGTGCAGGTATCTAATAGTTTTGAGTGTTCTGGCTTTGTCATACACAGGCAGGAAAAATCAGGCTCGGGACTACATTTGTGTTTGTTGTACGCTAAGAGTCTTATTTCAGTGGTTGGGATGAGGAAGAAACCGTGTTTGGACTTTTTCAGGCTGGAGTGAGCATCAAAAATGCACAGATGTGAAGCACAGGAAGAAGCTGGGAACAGCCTTGGAGACTGATTAATGTGCAGAATTGTATAACATGATCAAAGATGTGTACTGTTTGAAGTTTATGGTGAGATTGCGACTTACTGCATTCTTCAAATCCTGCTTGCTTTTGATTTCTCAGCGCCTCCGAGGGCCAAGCAGGTATCGTGTTGCTAGGCGGAGAAAGCTATACAAGGTCACGTAACTGGATGGCGTCAAAATCAAGAACAACCTTTGATTCTTCTGGCTCCTTGATAGGCCCTGCCACATTGCACAGGAAGCAGAGTAGAGAGTTTCAACCTTATGTGCAAAACAAACAAGCAAACCCCAAACCCCAGCCCTATCAGCTCTTTCTGGCAAACTAAGAGTGCTGCTTTATGCTTTCAGTAATCACAGAGTTCTCACATTTACTGAGGGGAATTTCACATGTCAGGAAATCAGAAAACTGGAGTTGTAATCAGCATGTCTGTTCTTGAATGGGGAATTTTCCCCAAAGCAAGTTATGATGCATGCTTCTGATGATTTGAATACTATGGTTCAGACTTTCCATAAGCTGCTTCCAGCACTGTAGGCACTAACTCATGTTTGCAGCGAACATACACACACCCAGCTGCAAAGGTAACAACAGCTGTAAGTTCCATCTTAAAATCTCAGTATAACTCTGCAGTGAGCTGTGAGTGGCCAGCCCCTGTAGACGTTCAGGTGGTGATGTGGGTGCAGTGTTCAGTGCTTGTGCTGTGATGGCCAAATTGGGGCTAGCTAGAAATCAAGGCTTTTAGCAGAGCTTTGGCCAGCACTTCTTCACTGGCAACAAGGTCTTTTGCAGACTTTCTGGTGTGTGGTCTTTGCCTGCTAACACTCAACTTGTGTTGTGGGATTTCACCATTTGCATAGTAGGAACAGCAAGCAGTAGTATTTCCAGGGAGTTGTCCATCCCCTTAAAGCAATGTACATAGCAATGAGGAACATCATGTGACTACATGGACCTTATCCAGTTTTCTATTGGAAAAAATATCTATAACAGTGTCCTGGCCTATATAAGCTGTATAGTTTTCCCAGACTTAGAAGAAAAGCATTGGTACTTCCCCAAGTTCCATCATTTTTAGTTTGATGAACAAAAAAAGAAAAGATAAAGAAGTTGATTTCTGCTTTTCTTTTGTCTCTAAAATGGGAAATACTTTAATTAAAAGAAGAAATCATGCTTTTGCATGGCAAGAGGTAAAATCTTGTTTCTGAGCCATCTACTTTGATGAGAGTAAAGCAGAATATGAGGTTGGTTTTGTGGTGGTGTTTTTTTTCCTTTTCTCCTCTCCCCCCCTTTGCCCCCTCCCCTTCCTCCCCCCCCCCCCCCTTTTTTTTTTTTTCCTTCAATCATAGCCTCTACAATTAGTGTAATGAAGAGGAGTCAGATAGGTATGTGGGTCCCCAGCAGCCTAAAAGGAGGCATCTGGAGAGTTCTTCCAAGGATGTGAAGCTGTTTTCAGAAACTTCTTCCAACTCTGTTTTGAAGAGTGCAGAGAATTGGAGGAGGAGGAATACCCTTGCTTTCAAGGCATTCATCTGGAGCTTGGGCCTGGGAGCTGAATTCCCAGCGCTGGGACTGGCTTCCTCTGTGGTCTGCAGTATGTTGCTCAGGGGATATGTGCTTCACAATGGAGCTCAGCACAGAGAGCCCTGGAGCTGACTCCAGGAGGTCTGCATGGCCCTACAGCGCAGTGGGGCACTGTGTGGAGGCACAAACCCTTCCAAAACAATACAGCTGCAGTAGTTCAAGCACTGCCTTGTGCTCTTGGGGCTGTGCTGCTTCCAGTTCTGGAGTTAGCGTGGTTGTGACTCATTTGGGCATCTCTGTACCACACTCCATTTCTAAACCCAGGAAGCACTGAGGTACTGAGAAACTAATATAGTTTCACAAAATGTTTTTGAACTGTTTGCATGGGCTGGCTTTGGATTTCCTTTGTTTTGCACAAGCTCGTCCTAGTCCCTCTGCTGTCACTGACTTTCTTTTCCTCTGTGGCACTGGAAAACAGCTTGATGGAAAGCTTAATTTCAGCTGTTTCTCATGCCCAAATTATTTGCCAGGAAGAAAAAAGTTCCCTTGGAGTTCAGCTGGCCTTCCATATCCTAACTATGATATCAGGGCAGGTAGCCAGAGCCTGGTGCTTGGAGCTCCACTGACTGCATGGTTTCTGAGGTGCTGCTGTGTGGCCTCATGCACAAAGCCACTTCTCTTTTCCAAGCAACTGCACAGAAGTGACCTTCACCTGGCTTTGTGAAGCCATGAATCATAGAATGCTAGGGGTTGGAAGTGATCTAGTTTAACCACCTGCTAACACAAGTTTGCCTAGATCAGGTTGCACAGAAATGTGTCCAGGTGGGTTTTGAAAGTCTGCCGAAGAGACTCCAAAACCTCTTTGGGTAGCCTGTTCCAGTGCTCTGTCACCCTCAAAGAAGTTTCTCCTTAAGTTCAAGTGGTGGAAGCCAACTGCAGTAGTTAGCACACAGATAAGTCATTGCTTTTTGTCCAAAAGAACATCAGGCTGGCACTTTCTTCTTAAAGTCTCTTGGCTAATAGTCTTTAGAAGATAAGATCTATCCAGTCAGAGGGGGTTGCATAAACTTCCTGTGAACTTTCATAGCTGATGATCAAAAGAAATCACAAGACATGTTGTCATTATTTATCTATCTATTTATTTATTCAGAAGTTCCAAGAGTGCACAGCACTACTGCTTGTGATTCTTCTCATGTAAACAAGGTGACATCATACTGGATGCTCAGCCTTAGACCCTCATATTTTCCATTTTGAATTTAAAATTAAGAGCTCTTTTGCAGTGGAGGCAAAGATGGAGAGAATCCATCCACCATCCATACTCTGCTTCAGAAACCAGCACTGCATTATGGAATGTACCTGTCCTTGTGTCCATTGCTTTGCTAAGAGATCCTCTTCCCTTTGTTAGCTCCGTAAAGCCAATGTAACAATAGAGAGGGTTCCCAACAGCCTCACTTTCTTTGCCCCACTATCTGAATACAAGTACAGGAGAGGCTGCCTGAACAATAATTTGCAAAGTGCCTTTTCAGGTGGGAATTTGACTTAAAGGATCTGTGCTCTGAGAAGGATTCTGTCCCTCTGTTCTCACTAAGTCAGAACTTTTTAGCACTTGATCAGATGCGCACAAGATTTAGTCCTGCCAGAGTTATGTTCTTGAATCCCACTTGCATTGCAGATGCAGGTGTGAGGGGATCTGTTTGTTTGTTTTTTAAATTGTCTTCTAGTTTCATGTAGAGCATCTTGTGTCACAGGATGTAGACTGTAAACAAGGGCAATAGAAACTTGTCCTTCGGGGTTTTACTTGGAAGTAAATAATGAACTAAGACAAATGGAGATATCTCGCATTCATGTAGGGTCAAATCAGAATTCCTGTGGAATTTCCAGTAACTCATTGACATCTCTCCTGATATGGTTAGTTCCCAGGAGAAGCCTGCTTGTCTCATTTGCCTCTCTTCTTAGGGCATAAATCCATGCTTGATGGAGACATATACAGTAAAAAGAGGTATAGGAAGAGACTGATGCCTATAAAGGGAAAAATTGTCTTGTTTGGTGAAGACAGGACAAATAGTGGCCTCTCAGGGGCTTCTTCCCTCCATTGATTTTGTTCCTACAGCTTCCTGTCTTTCCTTTTCAGGCATGCCTGAGATACAGCACGGCCAGGCACAGAAGAGTGTTGACGGGCATGCAGATGGGTTGCAGACAGGGCTGGCTCTGGAGGGTTAAGGAGCAGAAGGACTTACTTACATGAAGTTCCCACTTTTGGTTATCGCTATGGCTTGGCTCTGTGTCTTGGCCTGGTGCCATCTGACACGATTTGCAGCACTGGGATATTGAGGGCTGGCTGAATTGGCTGCTTGGGCCTGGAGCCAGTTTGTATGGCTTGTTTGGCTTTGCAGTGCTTTCCTCGCAGGGTGAGCTGTAATATGTGTCTCCTGTCATGAATCAGACCATAGGTATGGATAATTCTCAAACCAGGCATTTACATGAGTTAATTCTACACTGCTGAGGTTTAAATTTGTTTTATTAAGGAGCTGTTCATCTTATTGCTCAGCAGATTTCCAACCTCATTAAGAGGTTTAGTGTGGGGAGCAAACCTGGTTAAATCACCAAGCAACATCTTAAAGCTTTAATTACCAAGTAAAAATGTTCTGTCCCTCTTTCATGAAATATACTACACTACTAAAGCACCACTTTGGTAAAATATTGTAACACATTTGAAGTTCTTTTGAAGTCAATGTTAAAGTGCTTTGCTGAATCAGGGCCTAAAATAATAATAGCCACAAAATTAAGCCACTTTATTTCTGAATGTTTGCACGGGAATTGAATGTGTGTTAGCTTCTTGTCACGACCCCATGGGTATAGGAATCCTCACAGTTTCATGGAGTCACTTAGCAACTTCTGCAAATTGCTGTCTTGCACCCAGTTGAGATGTCAGGGTCAGATCCAAGTATGGCAGGCTTTCATTTGCAGAATGAGATCAAACTGAAATGGGATATAGGGCCATGAAGGGATTGGCAGCATCTCAAAGAGTGCACAGCTATGATTAGTCATTTCCTATATACTTATAGCATGTGTGTGAGTATATGCACACAGTTGGTTTTCCCCCCCCCCCCCCCTCTTTCTTTTCCCTGGGTTATTGAAATCAGTACAGTGCTTCAAACGTAATCTTTGTTGGGCTATTAAAGAGGTCATGGAAATTTTTAATTTTCTTGCTAGAAGAGAGAGTTGTGGAAATAATGTGAGCAATGGATCTGATGCTAAAATGGGGGAAGAAAATCTGTTCAGAGCTGACTGATCTTAGACATACAGCTGTGCCATCCCCTTGCAGCTGGAGAGCTCACATGTTGGGTCAACTCCTTTGCTGTTGCTTGCAGGACTGCTATATACTTTTTTAAACAACTGCTACAGTACAATCAACAAAACATGGTGCAGTGAAGCAAAATTGAAATTAGTGTGCCACTGAAGTAGTTGGAAGTTTTGTTCTCTTCAGTTGAATGATGATTTTTGGGTCAGAGGTGTTATCTTGCACCACTTGCTTTATTGCTGTGCTCTTATGCCATTATGTTGGAGTGTAATGAATAAAGGCCAGTGCTGTGCACTGTTAATTCACAGAACTCAATGGTAGTGTAGGATTCCTTCAGAGTATGGTGGCTGCTGTCCTATATATCATTGTCTTGTCTCCCCTGGTAGTCACAGAATGCCCTGTGCAAACATATGGAGTACTGGCACTCTATTAAATAAAGAGTGAAGAGCACAGTTTTTGTAGCAGCTTACACTCTGAGCTGGTTGGGCCTTTCCCCTGATTTCCATACCTCTGCAAGTTGCTGCATGATGATGAGGAAGTGCTGCTGCTTAGCTCTCTGCCTCTCCCAGTGAGCTCAGCATGAGCTGCAGGCACTTGCCTTTCCATGGTATTGGGTTAAAAAGGTACTAGGACAGGATACTCAAGCTTCACTTTTTGCTATTGGTTCTTAAATTTATCTGTCTTTGAAACAATACTTATCTGTTGAGGTCCCTGGAAAGATAGTAACTGTGGTGTAGAGATGAGACAAGAGGAAGAGAAATAAGGTAGCCATCTGCTATGGAAAAGGGGCAGGAGCCTTTCTGAAGGTAGAAACTTATTTGAGGAGGGGAAAAAAAATCATAAATAATTTGATGAGTATTTTTTTTGTGGAACTTTATTTTATTTTAAAAAATGCAAAAGAAAATATTACTGAAACTGACAAAGTGATTAATCTTTGTTTATGCCTACCAGATACCTGTGCTGGTTTTGTGGGCAGCTTAGTCTGTAGCTCATCTCTAGTTTTGTCTTTTTAAATCCCAATGCTGATGTTTTGTTTTCACTTACTGAATGGGAAATTTTATTTTTTTGAGTTATTTAGGAGCAAATCTGATTTTTGTTTCCTCTCGTTACTGATGAGCGCTGCTTGATTTGGAAAGAGTTCAGTAAAGAACCTCAGACCACGCAGCTTGTGGAGAGAGCATCTCATATTTCCTGTTCCAGTCTCAAGGGCAGAGAATCCAGGTGTGTCCTGGAGGGAGCAAGAGGGCTCTCTTGCTGCTCACTCATCCTTTGCAGTTCATGTCTGCTCCTGCATGCATCACGTGGCTGCTGCCTCCTGTGCCTGTGACCGCAGAGCACAGAAAGGAAGGAGTTCAACCAGTCAGAACTGGGAAGTGTATGGGAAATAAGAAACTAAACATCAGCTGTGTGTGAGTAACGGATTGGCTCTCTGCAGGCCATGAGGATACATCTTCTGATGCTTTTTGATCACAGTGTAATCATGACGTTGTAGTTAGCACAATATCAGCTCTTCAGCCTGTATGCTGTTTATGATCCCAAATTCTGTCCTCATCCCACATTGTGTTCTGAGGTGTTAATATGCTCATAAAAAAGTCCAGGGAGAAAAAAATAAAAGGTGGGGATGGCTCTTGTTTCATTGGGGCCAGTCTGAGCAAAATATTTCACCTTTTGGTGAGGAATTGATTAAGAATGTCTTCATGAGGCTTAGAATAGACATGTCCTTATCTGGGGTCTTCTGTGGTGGTCACCTGTCCAAGATCTAAACCTGGTCTGTGCTTTGTAACCACTTATTTGTGCCTGCATTAATACACTTTTAGAGAGTTCATTTGCTTTGTTTGGAGCTTCAAACTGTAGCTGAGTGTATATGCAATGCAATGAGCACTTTCAGTTGTTTATAAACCTGAGCTTTTGTGCTCCCCTGACATCCTTGCCATGTATACAGATGTGGGAACCTCATGAAGGGTTATGGAGCCTTATGATAAATTCTGAAGTGGGACATGATGCAGAGGGTTGGTACATCTTCCTGTGCAACTAGTAATGCGGGTTCTATAGAAAATATGAGACTGATTTACCATGAATAATTAGTAGAGTTTTGCTAAGAGTTTAACTCAGTTATACACCAAGGTCTGTGTTATGTAATGTACCTACACATTTTCTTGGGGTCAGCTCCTTCAATAACATATAAAGGGTTGCATATGCTAATTTTGTTTGATATTTGTAATGCAGGGGCAGAATATCATAGCACCACAATCAATTGGTTGATAGAAAAAGAAGTTAGAATAGAACAGAGTTAACGAAGTTGGAAAAGACCTTTGAGATCATTGAGTCCAACCTATCACCCAATGCTATCTAATCAACTAAACCATGGCACCAAGTGCCTCATCCAGTCTCTGCTTAAACACTTCCAGTAACAGTGTCTCCCCCACCTCCCTGGGCAGCCCATTCCAATGGCCAATCACTCTTTCTGTGAAGAACTTCTTCCTAACATCCAGCCTAAACCTCCCCTTGTGCAGCTTGAGACTGTGTCCTCTTGTTCTGGTGCTGGTTGCCTGGGAGAAGAGCCCAACCCCCACCTGGCTACAACTTCCCTTCAGGTAGTTGTAGACAGCAATAAGGTCTCCCCTGAGCCTCCTCTTCTCCAGGCTAAGCAGCCCCAGCTCCCTCAGCCTCTCCTCATAGGGCTTGTGCTCCAAATCTCTCACGAGCTTTGTTGCCTTTTTCTGGACACCTTCCAGCAACTCAACATCTTTCCTAAACTGAGAGGCCTTGAACAGTACTCAAGGTGTTGATTTCTTACTCAATATGGCATAGTCAGCTTTGCAGTTTGATGCCCACTAGAGGGACTGTTGCTTGTTCTACTTGCAGAAAGCAGTCCTGCAGCCCCTTTATTATCTTTTATGAAGTTTTAAAACTTTGAACGACTGACTCTGGTTAACTCCTCTGCAGAGTAAGTCTTCAACTTATTTCTCCAGGTGTAAAAACTTAGCTTTTTGTCCGAGTTCAAACTTTTTTTCTGACTGTCCTTACTAAATGTTCTTTTTCTGTCTTTTTTATAGAAAGTATTTTCTGTTCTCTTGATGTATCAGCCCAGGCTTTCTTATGTGACATTGCTAGGGATTAATTTAGAAATTTTTCTTTTGTCAGGGAAAAAAATGTTGTGTGTCTTTATGTTTGGAAAAAGTTTTGTTTTGCAACCATGGTGCCAGCGAATATGGTAAATTAATCAGTCCTTGTATTTGCAAACGTCACTGAAATGGGTTTCTCCTTTAACTGGGAGATAGTGAATTTTGGGCAGGAGGCATGTAAACTTAGAGTCAGTGTGAGAAAACTTTCAAATGTATCTGCTTTTTCTTATATAGCTGGGTGATTTTTTTGTTCTTTGCTGCTTGTTTGTCAGAGTTGCATGTCCCTGACCTGAACATTTTTCTTCTTAATTACAGAAACATGAAAGAATACAGGAAGTCCTGCATGACCACGAATACTTGTGCTAATTAAGTCACTGGCTGGATAACTGGGAGAACAGCAAGGTAAGCAGTCAGGCCACGCCAGCAGCATTTCTTGTAATCTGCATGATTGTATTTCAACAAAGCCTTAGTGCTTTCAGATATCAAATTCATAACAAGTCGGGTGAAGACAAACAGCCTGCAGGTTTGAACGCAATAGATTTACTTTAAGTTCAAAGATTTGGCAAGCAAACTTGTCTTGTTTTCCTTCCTGGGCGGGGAGGTGGGGCGAGGGAGAAAGTACAAGTTCGGCGGTGGTTTTCTCTTTTAAATAGGCAATAGCTCTAATTTCAACAATCGATTCATGACCAAAGCTGAGCTTCTTGGGCTGACTCTAGGCAGGGCTTGGAGGAGGGGTGGAATGCTTCAAACACGTAGCTGATGAAAAGGCATGCTGTTTGGTGGATGCCTCCCAGAATTGTTTAAATCTGTGTGTGTGTGTGTATGCGCGCGCAGGAGAAGAGAGAGCGAGGTCTCCATGACAACTGGCCTGGCCACTCTGTGCTCTCTGCAATCATTTTAGCTGGAGTCAGTGCTGCGAGAGGTCATATGAAGGAGCTGTGGGAAGCACAGCAGGTATTAGACGCTAAACGCCTGGGTTTCTGATTGCCTCAGATAGTAACAGAGGTTTGTCTGGGAAAAACAAATCTGAGAATGGAGTGGAAAGGGAAATGCTCCAACTTTCAGGTAACAAATATTGACTTTTTAACATTATTTCCTCCCATTTTAAAGTTTGGTGGCCTTTTTCATTCCTCCCCTTCATTTTTCTTTCCCCCTCCCCGTGGTGTTTACTCCCAGCCGAGTGTCTGAGTGAGCTTGGATTCCCTAGCTCTGGGGAATGATGTCATGTGGCAACAGTTGGATTCTATTAGCCAGGGAAAGAAGAAACATCCTGCATTAAAAAAAAAAAAGAAAAGAAAAGAAAAGGAAAAAGAAGATACTTTGGCTCTTTGTTGAATCTTTTGCAAAGGCTGGAAGAAGTGCCTTAAAGAAAAAGTTCCTAACAAATCAATTCCCAGAAAATTGTCATTTAGGGCTTTAAAACTTCTTCAACATTCACTCTTCTATGCAAGAATATAATCATGAAAGTGTTACAGAATTCAGAAGACATTTCTTCTTGTGTGCTCCTATATTACTCTTTAATGAGAAAATTAATTGCACTATAATTAAGCAGAGGATTTGGAACCTCCATGTGCTTGGGATCCTCTAGCAATTGTTTGTAGAATGTGCTTTGAAGAATTTCTCCTGGGCTGGGCTGTGTTTGAAACTGCTACTTATGAATACATGATGCTGGCAGCATTATTCTTAATAAGGTTTTCAGTCTTGGACTGGTTTATAATAGCTTTACATCGTCTTTCTGGGGAGAGTAGCAGGGTAGAAAGCAGAAATCTAATAATTACAGCAGGATATTTCCCTCCTCCTCCTCCCCCCACTCCCTCAGAGATATTTGACAATTGCTGT
This sequence comes from Dryobates pubescens, assembly GCF_014839835.1. Taxonomy (NCBI): domain Eukaryota; kingdom Metazoa; phylum Chordata; class Aves; order Piciformes; family Picidae; genus Dryobates; species Dryobates pubescens. The sequence goes on from NC_071633.1 coordinate 10,850,596, forward strand.
ATTCAACACTCAACATTAAGGTAGTGTGCAGAGCATTTTAAGCGGAAAAACACCTAATGATGGATGTACAACTGTTGTGTCCTAATGAAACGACTTAGAAGATGGATATGGTCCCACTTCTTCAAACACCACAAAAATACACTGTACCAGTAACCATGATTAGAAGAGCAGGTTATCCCTACGCTGTTTAAACTCCAGACTAGCTGATGCTTTTCTGCTGCTTTGCTCCCTTCTGCGTGTTTCAGACGTGATCCAAAACTTGCTGGAGCTTTCCCTCGACTTCAAAGGGCTTCAGATCAGCCTCTGCCTGAGAACTTCTCAGTCTCTGTTTTGGTCTTTTGACTGCAGGACCGGGCCACAGGCTTTCCACTTTCCTTCTTGAACTTTCCAAACAGAAAGTCTTTTGTGTTCCTCCAAACAATACCAGGGCTGCTGACTGGCTTTAGCTGGCTGCTAACACATGCTGGAGATAATGGTGATGTTTATTTCCGCTTTCTCCTAAAATTGTCCTAGAGGGGGGAAAGTGCAGGGAATCGAAATTGGATCCTTCTGTCCCACCTCCCCTCCTCACAAACGGCTGTTGTTTATGACTATGTGTGTCTGGGTGTGCAAATTGTTCCTTGATTAAAGGGCAATATTGTCTGTGCTTCAGGAAGGAGTTCAGGACTACAGGGGGAAGACGCTGCTATCACTGATCTGCCAGCAGAGCACTTGTGAGGCTGTCCACGGGGTTACAGAACTGACAGTGCAGTATAACATTTTGCATCCCCCTCTTGCCTGCCAGATTTGACTAGCTTGATTCTATAAATTAAATACTGTTATTAGTGAATATCAATAACCTAGTTAAGTGATTGGAAAAAGTAGTATTTTTTCATCCAGTTGACAGTTTGGAGCAGTTTAATAAGAAATCCCTGTGTTGTTCTTGACTAGAAATGAAATATTTGTAGAGCTGGTGTGTTAATTTGAAACATCTTCCTTCTTAAGAAAGAACACTGTGATGTTTGCCCAAGTTTAAGGCTTGTTTATGGGAAAATGCTGTTAGTCCCTGAAATTTCTGCAATAGACACAGATTATGATTTCCCAGCCCAGAACTACTGTTTTTAAGTGCTTACATTTTATAAATGATCAGCTTGAGATGTCTAAGAGGTCTCCACAAGGTGCTGCAAACTAGACATTCCAAAGGCAACAGCTGCTCTTTGGTGTTATTCGGTTGTGTGCTGTGATGCACCAGCAGGAAGCCTGGTGAGTTCTCTCCTGGTATTTCTGGCTGAGTGGCATTTCCCATAATAGTCTGTGTGGCAGTATTTACATGTTCCCTTGAAAAGTGGTACAAGGCATCAGTCTCCTAGTCCTTTAATGTAATTTCTATATGTCCAGTTCCAAATGAGATTTGCATATGTTCTATACTGTGTATACCTTATCAGAAGGAGATGAAAAGTAAGATCTATACATCAGAACATATTTATAACTACACTCACAGCAAAGTATTTTATAGCTGACCACTATTGTTGTGCAGAAATGTAATCAGCAGCACATATGCATTGGCGGCTGCTGCTATACTCCGTAGCACATGTGAAGTTCATGCAGCAGTCCATGCTCCACCCAGCTCCTGTGGACAGGTCCTTAGCCTACTGTTTGCAGCCTGCTGTAGTTGTCACTTTATGAGTGTATTCATTTCTTCAGCTTAAAGAGGGCTGCTTTATGTTGTTGTCCTGCCATAAATCTCCTGATTGGTCCCATGTGTCCATTATGTTTCTGCCAGAGTGGCATTCTGTCTGTGGACAGTCAATGGCCAGGGAGTCAAGTTCCAGGGAGATTCATGTGGTTTTCTGTTAGGATTAGTTGTGTCCTGTCTCATTGCATTTAGAAGGAAAGTAAAAGGACATGGTAGATTGATTCCACCCCACATCCCCCCTGACCCCCTTGACTATTTAATGAGTAATTTCTGTATTCTGAGTTACAGTGTTTTAATCACTTGTTTTATCTTGCATAAAATCATCTTTTGTGCTTACCTGCAGGTACTTCTGCTGTCTGTAGGCTGGCAGCATATATGTCTCTGTCGTCTCTTGCAGTGAGTTCTAAGTTAATTGCTATGTTGACATATTTGTCTTTATTACTTGGAAATACACCACTGTGCTTGCTCATGAGCTGAAGCTGTCTAGAAGCCTAGGACTGATTTTGTGTCATTCAATACTTGTTTCTACTCTTACTCCCTTTTAGAACAACTCCAATCCCTTTGAAAAACATTATACTTGTCTGTTTCTGCTGTTTTCTTTGGTTGAGTGATTTTCAGAGCAGCTGATGTTACTGTCATAGACAGATCCATCATTAAATTCTTGAATGTGAGATCAATATTCTCTGTCTGTAATCTTGTGTTCACAGTAGATAGAGTTAACTGATTAAGAACAACAGTGCTGCATATTTAGAGGAGCTGCTCTTGAGTACACTCAACTAATTCCTTATAAGAATTATTTTATACACAAATAATTCATTTCAATTCCAGCAGTATGAACAAGTGGTTCTCACAGACATTTCTTCTCATGTTGTTTTCTAGTCAAGGTGACTTTGAGTGACTTTGCAAGGTGTAAAATATGACACGAAGAAGGATTTGCTCTGAGCAGTTCATGCTGTGTTAGAGTGTAGTAGCTATGTAGCTACCTTTAATTACAGCAAGAACCTTGAAGTGATTGCACTGTCATTCTGCTCTGCAGAGCAGACTGTCATTAGTGCTAATCAGTGATTTCTGTTCTGTGTCTGCATCTTTGACCCAGTTACTTTGCTGAACTTAACACAGTTACTGGAGTGACACAAAGCAGACTCTTGGCACAGCCCTGATCACAGAGCAGGGGGAGATCTGGCAACTTTCACACAAATCTGTTATAATTAAAGCTTCCGGTATGGGATTTAAACTTTTTCTTTCTCTTAAAAGCCTGAGAGCCTTTTAAAAATATTTTTCAGAATGAAAATGAACCTAGAGGCAAGTCCCCAGACAATACTAGCTGCAGGCAGACCTGGAGGAGGCAGGTGCTCCTACATTATGCTTTGCAAAATGCGCTTCCATCCTGAGCATTTTTTTAACATAGCCTCCCAGTTTTTCCTTGTGATAACAGAGTTGTTTCACATGATGACAAGAGTCTTCCAAGCAGTTAGGTTGTTGCACAGTTGGCTTTCCTCTAGTGCCAGCTCTTAGGCTTATCCAACCCTTACTTCACCCACTTGGAGCCAAACTGCAAGGAGATGTTCAAAGGAGTCCCAATTTCCCACCTTGCCAGAGGCAGTGCTCCCCCCTCTAAAACTTTTTACCTCGTCCTATTGCAGTTTGATGACAAGAAGAAGAATTGCAAGCTGAAACTTCTGCCAATGGCAACAGCACGATCTGGCATCCCTTGTGCAGCTGGCATCCAAAGGATGCAAGCCATCAAATTATTTGTGCTCCTGGTCCAGCTGAGTCTGTTGTTTGTAACTAGAATATCCCTTCTTTCTCTAAAGCATACCTGAAAGTTAAAAGGCATCACTAAGTGGTACATTATGGATACGCTGAGGACGGTTAGAAAATTTTAACAATACAAAACCTGCTCCCTGCAATGTGATTCCATTGCAAAAAGCACTCTGAGATCTGCAGCAGTATGGAAACATTTGCAGCTGAACAACTGGCATTCCCATGTTTCAGTCTCTCACAGGCCCATGCAGACCTTCTATTATTAGTTTTAAAAGGAGAATAGCTGACAGCAGATTAATTTGAATGGCATATTCCAGAGAGAGCTGTTTTAGTCTGAGTTGTCAAGAATGGCAATCCAAGAAAGTATTGTCTGAAGAAAAACCTATGGTGTAGAGCACAATCCTGTTTATCCAAAAGATTTGTAGGGGGCAAAGCCATCTTCATATCACTCTGCTGTCAACATGTTCAAACCCGACCTGGGGGAACTGAGAAGCTGAGCAGCTCAGCCTGTTGCCTTCATCTGTTAGCAGTTCCTGGGAGAGCTCCCCTGGTGTTCCCTGGCACATTGTTGCAGGGAAAGGCACATATCCCAACTCAGTCTTCAGAAACCTGCCTGAAAAGTTACTTTTAAGTGACTCATTCTGCTGCTGGTTTTTGGAGTAAAGTCGAGTTGGTATCAGAGGGAAGAGTGAAAAGAACCAAGCCACTTTTGGACAATGGATGCACTTTGTGTAATCGGCAGATGCTCTGGACTAGAGCTGCTCCTTTGTGCATTGGGCTGGGTCTCACCACTGTTCTGACCCTGCTACACTTGGGCTTGGGACAGCAGAGTGGCTTTTGGGAGTTTGTGAAGACCTAACTGCAAATGCTGCTTTCTGTGCTCATTTATTGGCAGTGGCATATTACAGTAGGTTGCAAGTTGAACAATATCACCTCAGGTAAGTGCAGATGGCTGTCTGGCCTCCCCTCTTGTTTCCTGTGGAAAGGACTGCTCACCTGTAAGCAAGGCCCCCTTCTTAGCCTGGGCAGCTGAAGCACTGCTTGCTTTTCCTGATCTGAGGCTTTAGTGGAGGAGAGTCAGTCCTACTCCTTAAGCTGTGTAAGATGGTCCATTTAGGTCTTTCATCTCTTATAATAAACCTCTGCCACGGTGCTGAAATGTTAACTGCTTGCATAGGACTATTCCCTCTGCCACTGATTGGGATGGTCTGGGGGGCAGGAGTCACAAAAGGTGAGGGCAAAGAGTGACACTGGAAGAGAAGGCTAAAATGTCTCCAGCCACCATGGGCTGGGAGGACAGTGCATGTTTTTCAGTGCAGAGAGCTTGAGTCCTTGGGAGTGGTTGGGTGAGCAGCTGGGCAGGAATGCTGTTCCCTTGAGCCACCTCAGAGCTACTGTCAAAGGATGGAAGGGATAGTCCCAAAATATATGCAGAATGGAGGTCCTTACGGACCCTGCCTGTTGCCATGTGCTGCCTACGCCCTCCTCCTCACTTGAGGGAGCGTGGAAACAAGAAAAGGGTAGCAATGAGAGTGGGGCCTTTCAATTTTCTATGCAGCCTTTGAGTCCAGGTTCTTATTTCAGCAGAAGTCTCCCTGGAAATGAAATTTGCTTAATGTAAAGGTTGGGTGAAGGCAGATGTTGAACCTTATTGTGTTCAGAAATGTTCGTTTTACATTCACATGTTTGGAGCTGTTTGTGTGTGGTGAGGGAGATGCTATATGAGTTGGTTGTACAGAGGACCCCATGGGCAGCAGGCTATAATTCCTCCTGTGCCAAACTCAGTGGATAGTATAATATACTGTCAAATTTGGCATTTGCATTAAGGTCTGCTTTTCTCTCCTGTGGAGGCATTATCCAGTTTTCTGCTGAGACCCATCAAGAGCGGTCCCTGCTGTGTTTTATTTACTGTTGGTTGATATGCATGGAGAGTAGAAACAAATGTAAACATGACTGGGTGGTGTGTACTACAACATAATTTCATTCATTTCTGTGCACTACATAGCACAGAATGCTTGCTGGAGATTTATGACCATCTGGAGGAACAAAGTGTCCAAGAGGTAGCCTGAGGCTGTCAGCTGCAGCACTTTGTCAGCAGATCCCAGTGCAGTTCCTGTGCCTGTGGCACTGATGGCTCTGACAATGTGGGTGTACCTACCTGTTTTAAATGTATGGCCAGATACTTAGGTAGAGGAAGATGAAGCCAGTGGAATTATGCTAAAGGTTCCCACGATTTTTCTGAAAAATCTTTGCAGTTCATGTCCTAGATAGGGCAGACTGATTGGTAGGTGGCCATTTATCTGGAGATTTCAGGTGTCAGTAGATGGCTGCTCACGTTAGGCTGTGTGATGTCCTGAACAAATGGTCACATTGCTTTCTCCGCCTTAATAAAACTTCCATGTTCAAAACCAGGCAGGTGAAGCTCTCTTGTGCATTGGCCTCTTGCTGAGTTGTTTCAGGTGTGATGTAATTTTGACAGATGTATGGCCTTGCCTACAGTAGCAATGCACTTGGGCTTACTGTCTTCTGAAAGCTGGCATCACATGTGCCCTTTGGAACGGACACCAAAGTGAGCTGCCGCTGGTTCTGAGCAGGATGAATTCCTGCTGCCAAATGGTATGCTGGCCTGTGGAATTATCACAGTGTTTACTATTAAAAAAAAAAGATTTGTCATGAGAAAAGGTGAAACCTGTTACTGGTAGTAAGGGAACGGTCAGCTACTCCTGAGTCTGGTTAGAAAAAGGAGATGCTAGGAATAGGTTGCGGGAACAGTGCAGAAAAAAAGGCTGTTGATTATTGGTGAAAGCAGGAAAAGGGGGAAAAAACCCACAGTTAAAAGGTAATTATTCCTCTGGATGAGTGGCTGGTTTCATCAAGATAGGCAGAAGAAGAGCAAAGTCAACCCCCAGACTTCTCGTTCAGCATAACAATTATAATTTCAACATTTGTTTGCAATCTGGTTCAAGACCAAACCAACCAACCCACCCATCTCATAGACTGGGAATTCTGTAAAATAATTTTTTGGTCATATGGACACATGGTGTTCCCAGAACGCTTGCAGTGGTGAGGTGAAGTTGAGAGCATGCTGGGCTGTTTCACTGCTGCCCACTACTGAACAGGAGCAGCAAATCTGTCACCTTGGACAGGCTGCCCTTGTGACAGTGGCTCATTAACGGTTGTCACATCAGTTATGTTTCCATGACAGCCTGACAAATGTGGCAAAGCTGTGTTTTATCAGCAAATCCCTGCTGGCCCTAGCCAGGAAAGCATATGGATAAGAAGAGAAATTTTTTCTTCCTGCTCTTTGCTACTGACTGGTTGTACTCTCTGTATATGAACAGCCAGCTAGGTCTAGCTGCATTCCTCTGTAATTTACAGTACCTCCTCTATGGGACTGAACTAGTGATGAATTAATGCCTTTTTCCATTTGTCAGGAAGCTTTTTTGATTGTTTCATCAACCAAGGAAACTGTAAAGGTCAGGCTGCTTGAAGAGAAACTACAATGAGAATAATATTTTGGTTTTGTTTATACAGCATCACTGTGGAACTGAATAGAATACTGAATTTTTCTATCTGTAGATCTCCCAAAGATACACATAACTGAAAGACCCATTAATTAATTTTTAGTTAAAAGAAAGGTGCAATAAGTCAACTATTGATTGAAAATTCCCAAAGTGTTGATGAAAATTTTGTCAGCTCTATTGCAATTTTTGGCATGGTCTTTTTACCAGAGAAATGCTTTAAGACACTGTGTAGGACTGGAAACATGCTGCAAAAAGCAGTGAGCCTATAGATGGAAATTGGTCATACTGACCAAACGGAACATTGACGAATAGTAACTCCCTTGAGAGCTTGGAGAGGCTCCTGAGACAGCTCTGAAAATGTAAATAGCTCTGTACCTTTGTGGTGCATTTCAGCTGCAGAATATGCAAGAAATGGGAAGCACTGGTTTTTGGGGGTTTTTTGAGGTTTGAAGTTGTCAGGGAGCGTTACTCTGATGTTACACAGCAGCGGTGGAGCTAGACTGCTGTGTAGACAGTCTAGTGGTGAGAGGCAAAGCTGAAGCACATTTGAGCCCCCACTCACACTGTTGTTAATGAAAGGACTTTTCTGATGACTTTCCAGCTTAAGCAATTGAAGCTGTGTGTATGCAGTAGGTTTCCTTTTCCTTTAGTCATGCGGGCCATAACTGGACTTGTGTTTTTTGTGTCTCCGGGCAGTTGGATTCTGCTGCATTTTCCCTTTATGGATGATCCTAGTTGAGAGGTCTGCTAATCTCCATTGGACTTGACAGGGAAAAAAAAATTAAGGATACGGTTTTGAATCTGAAAAGTGCAGCACTATAATAAATTGTGGCTCTCTGGTTGAACATGAGGATAAAATTCATTCCAGACCTTGTGTACGAATGGAACAGTTTATGAATGGAGACATAGGCCCTGGATTGTATTTCAGCATTAGTCTCTGGTTTGGAATTGTACTGTTTCCAACATGGCCAAGGATATGTATTTTATAAGGTTTTATTCTTCCACTGTTCACATTGTTCAACTATGAAGTTTCTTGTCCTAGAGATGGCTGTGGAGTATGTGCCATAGGAAAAACATTGCATTTTTTTGAAGGAACAGGTAACTGTTGTCTGCAGTTTACATATTGGAAATAGCTTTATTTTTGGCTGAAGGAGAATTGGCTAATGCTCAAATCTATCACAATTGTATTTCTGCTTTACCTCTATTTCTAACTATCTCTGTCATGTTTTATGGTCACCACCTCTGCATCAGCTCCATCACCTGTCATGCAGGGATAGCTCTGCTAGATAGCATTGCAACTGTGTATGCTGCTTACTATCATCTGATAAATCAGATGTTTAGAAAGCCACTAGCTGTGGTAAATATGAATTAGTATTGGTTATATTCAGATGGACAAGCTGGAAGACATTACCATTGTAATTATCAAAGAAACAAATTAAAAGGAAACATGCTTAAATACCATGTATTAGGAAATCAGGAGTTTTGGACTGAAGTCTATAAAATTTCTTGTTACTAATGCTGAGAAATGGCAGCTGAGAAATAGATGCTTAAAGATGGAGAGGGAGCCAAATCTTCCTGTCAGTTAACATACTGTGGTTTTACCCATTGCTTAAAACTGTTCAGTTTTAAACCTCTCAGATGAATTACGTTATAATGTTGATAGAAACAAAACTGAGATGCAAAAAGAAAAGCCTGGGCAAAAAGTTTGAGGTGTGATTTATTTTTTTTTTTAACATTTGTTAAGTGGATTTTAACTTTTTTTTCTCACTGTTGTAAATGCTGACCTTTGTCTGAGAAAAGGTTAAGTGTGTTTTAAGGATATATTTATGTCTGTGTTCATTCTTGCTGCCTTTGCTAGGCCGGTTTTAAAGCATAGAAATGTCACCAAGCTTTTGGACTGACAGTTTTATGAGCAGGGACAATTCTCTAAATTAAAAATCAAGTAGTTCCCACTCCCTAGGCATGATGTTTTTCTGTATTCCTGGTCATGTCCTTACCCCATCTTCATATCTCTGTAGCTGTTGATTTGTGAAACATGAACCTGTACTCTTAATCAATAGCTAAATGAGTAGATGCCTTCTGTACAGCCCATTTCTAGACAAGCCTATTTCTGATTCTGCCTTTGTTTTTCCTTAGGTGGTTGAGTTTCCAGGTGGCTGGGCAAGTCAGGCAGTAGCAATAACAGAAGACAGAGGTTTTGCAGTATGTAATGCTAGATAAAACAACAATCAGAAGTTGATAAAATTCTTGGGTTTATATGAAACAAGTCAAGCTTTTGACTAAATTAGAACTGGATAAACACTTTCTACTGTAGTTTACCTTTGACCTTACCACTGAATTTTTCAGACAGATCACTGTGTTAAATCTTCTGTATGATTCACTGACATCAAAGCAATCTTGCTGTCTAACAGAACAATGAATTATGGGGCATGGCTGAAGATTTAGCTAGCAAATAGCTTTTGTTTCTTCCATGACAGAAAGAAAAGTTTCTGTGTTTCTCCATCACATGAGTAAAGTACCTTGCTGGCAGTGTTTTGACAAATTTCTGCAGTAAGTTTAAAGACATTTTGTGGTCTGCTGAATGATACACACTTGAAGACTCCCTCTTGTTTCTTGTAGAGAAGTGCGATTCCTTCTTGAGAGCTGAAAGCCTCATTCTGTGAGGTGGGAGTGAAGAATGCATTTTGAGAAACATGAAGCTCAGCAGATGCTCCCCTAAAGATGCTGATGCACTATACCCTGGGCTGATTGCTAGCTTAATACTATTGCATTGAGTGAGTTGCCTGCTTAAAGCAGAAAACATCCAGTCTGTATGAGCTGTGGTTATGGTGATTCACCTTTTCGGAATCACCTGAATGATTCACACAGTTGCATGCTATTGCCTTTCAGTGATACCTTGGCTCCTGACTACACAAACCATTGCTAAGCATGGGAATAAGCTTCTGCTAGGGTATCTGAGAATTGTATGGAGACAGTGTTCTGTAGCTGCCTGGTGGGAATCTTATTTTCAGCAGAACAGATGTCATCCACCAACTCAAATGAGCATAGAGGAGGTAAAAAGGGGAGCCTGTCTCTACTTCCTCTGTAGGCAGGTAGATGCCCACAGGCATTCCCTTGATACTGAGCTGCTGTAGTGACCTCTGGGATATTCAGCCCATGCTGTAATTCCTGTACAGAAGGGCCATTTGCTGCTTTGCAAAACTGCCTTTGAATTGTCCTGCATGGAGAGGGTTCTGTTTGTATCAATGAGTCAGACTTCCAGGTAGTGTGTGTTTCCTCTTGGGGATCATCTCTTTTGGGGGGCACCTCTAGTTGGCACAGATATAGTGTGCCACTCACACAGCATTTTGACTAATGCTCATTCTAGCACTAGTGTATCACCATTATGTAAATAACATGCAGACGAAGAGACCATCTCTTCCCTAAAAATTATGTGTGGGCAAAGGATGAACTGATTAATCTCAGCAGAGTAAAACAGAAAATGCTGGATATATCATTGTGCATTTAATCAGCTTTAGTTACAGATTTAAGAGTTGTGCTGTCCTGTATGAATGTTGCTGTAGTTAGCATCTGAAAGAACTCGCTGTCAACAGGCTGTTCAGTTTCAGCTGTGTTATTCATAAGATTCCTTCCTCCCTCCAGCTGTTTCCAGAAATTGACTTTATTTCAGTTTATAGAAGCTACTTCCCCATTGTTTGTGCCCACAGCTATTTTCCAAATATCTATCCCCCCAAGGAAAGCAATCCCAGCTCGATGAAAGAATCTGTGTGGAGTGATGCTTTGAGGAGAAAGTCCAAAATGGCACAATATTGGAGTTGCCATCTGCAAAGCTTCAGCAGCTGGTATTTCTCTGTTGTGTATCTCTGGCAGGATGGGGATACTGGGCACAGTGTATGAGTAGGGTGTGGTTGCGTCGCCAAAGGGTTCTCATATTTTGTGCTGTGGCTCCAGATTTTTCATTAAAACTGGAAGGTCCAAATCTTGCTCCTGTGAGAACTGAGTGGAGAAGTTGCTTGATGTTTTTGTTGTACTGCTACAGCATGAGGGGATGATCTCCAGAGGCCCCTCCTGACTGCTACCATTCTGTGAATTTATCCTTCTCAGAAATTCCAGCTGTACTGGCTTTTTAATAGGAAGACTGGTCAAATGGTTAAGAAAATGCAGATGCCTGAGAGAGCAAAGATAATACCTTGAAACTGTGCCATTAAATTAAAAATGCTCTTTGAAAAAAAGCCCTCAAACTTCAAATTGTCTTCAGACATGTATGTTCTTTAGGATCCCACCTGGAGTATAGCTACTGTGAAGATTCAGCTGAAGTGAATTTTGTTATTTGCACCTAGACTTCCTAGGATCTGAAAAATGATCCCTAGCATGACTCTTGCATCTGCATCATAAGGCAAAGAAAACCTGGTGTGTATGGATGTCCCACTGTGGATTCTTCCTTCAGGTTAAATAAGAAAAGGTTTGTATGAGGAAAATGAAGTAGGAGTTTAGATTATCACAGATATTAGGCTTACACCAGAAAAGAGATGCAGTTATTCCTTCAGGAAACTGCAGGAATTTATGCTCTGTAGGAACCTGTGAATCCTGGTGTATTCATAACACCTACAAATTTCAATGCAAATTATCTGTCACATACTTCAACCCCAAATCATCAGATAGTCACAAAAGATCTTTGAAGTGTACTCATAATATCGTAAATCACTACCTTTTGGAATTGCAAAAGGCATTTATTTTGTTCCAGCAGGAAGAAATCTACTATTAGTCAGCTTTTGCCCACTGAGTTCTAGGCACAGGCATGACTCTGTCTGCCTCCGTAATCCACATCACTGTCCTGGCATCATAAAATGCTTCACAGGTATTTACCTACTTTTTGGAAGACTAGGAATGAGTTTTGATTAAACTTTGCCCAAGTTTGTGTTATTGACTGGAAACCATGTGAAGTATGGTAATGCAGATTCATGCAAGACAGAACTGATTTATTTTTCTCTTGGATGTTTAGATTTGTTTGTTAATCAAACCCAGGAAGAAATATATTCACACGGAGCTCATACTGAAGATTTTTCTAAGCCTCAAAGGCTGTATTTGTTTTATGATGATGAAATTGTTAGTAGGAAAGCATTATCTGTTGGTTTTATTTTTCTTTTTTTTTCTAGCTAGTTTACTGGAAGCCAAATTTTGTTTGTGAATTTCTTAATTGTGTGCAGTATTGTGCATATATTATTGGGCATAACTGCATCTCTAGGCCTGTAATAATTTGGCTCTTTGCAGATGCACATTTTCAATTCTCTATTTACTAGTGGTGGAAAGATCAGTGTGTGTTCAAGTGAACTGAATGAAGAACAGTGAAGGAGTGGGAGACAGGAGAGAAGTCAGAGGTATGATTTAATTTCTGATATTCTCTATGTATATTAGCAAAGAAGTGTCTAAACCCAGAGTTTGGCTGAAAACTGCATAAGCATAAACTCTGTGAAGTAAGACTAGCCCTTTTGCTTAGTGAATTTTATGACTGACCATAACTAAATCTATTCTGACAGTTTGTTGATAAATTTTCTTGGGGGTAGAGAGTTATAATTCTGTCTGGTTGATGCAGACGTACTAATATATAAAATCACACTTTAAAAGAGACAAAATACTCTGTTATTTTGGAGCAGATCCAAATTAGACCTCTGCTGTGTTCAGGATAAATCCATAAGAAAAGAGAAAGGGAAGATGAATGCCAGCTTCATTGCCAAGCTACCATTTGGAGGTTTGCTCAGATATGGCCTCCCAGGAGATGGGGAAAGTTTGAGTCCAACATTGCTGTAGGGTCATTCACTTTTGGAGTGAGAGAGCACGTGTTCAGGTAATAGTTTTTACACCTTAGCCTTGTCTTGAAGAAGATATTTCCATAAGGGTGCGGTACTAAATTTAGCCTACTGTGTGTGGAATGCTCTCTGCTTGGCAAGGGGCCAAAACATTCCCTGCAAAGGAGAAGGGGATGAAATTGTATCTGATCTGAGTGTTAATCTCTGTCCCTCAGGCTTATTCTGTGGCTGTTTCTGTGTTGCAAGGGCAATGCTGGATGTGCCTTTTCAGTGAGGTCATTGCAAAATCAAATTGTTATTAAATTATATTTTACTCAGTTTTGAGTTGAGTTAAAGTAGGAACACCAGTGCTAAAACTTTGGGTGGAAATGCTGGTGCTGCAATGACACCCCTAATCCTGTCTAGATAAAATTAATCATGTCACACAAATATTTCAAGTTCATGTTACATGTTTTGATGTTGTTAGGTATAAGCATTAGCACATTACAGCAGTGTGGCCAATCTGAAAACAAGGAAAGGATAGCTATTCTGGAATGCACTTGTTCTTTCTGGACACATCTAGCTGGCTGGAAGGGCATGGCACCATGCTTTCTTCCAGACATGTTTTTGAGGCTGCATACTCTTGTGCCCTCTCTGCCATTACAGCTGTTAAGACTTGCAGTGTGAGCAGAGAAGTGGGGTTTGGAAAGTCTGAATCTCCTGTTCAAGGTGCAGTGTGCATGAGGCAGTTGCAGGGCTCACAGGTGATAGCCTTTGTTTGACTGCTCCTGTGGGTCTTAGTCCTATCTGATAAAAGTGAAATGGTTAAGTCTGTAATGCTGCTCTGCTTCAGGTTTACCCAGCTCTCCAGACTGTGAAGAAAGATTGTTCCCTCAGCAGAACTCACCCATACAGTGGGTCTATTCAGGCCTGCATCTGGGAAGATAGTTAGTGCCTTCATTTATGAAATTCCTATCATAGAAGCGCAAATTCTTTGGAACAGCGGCTGGTTTCCCTAGAGGTCTCTAACATGTCATGTACACAGCAGTGTCTAAATCATTTTCATAAAATGGAAGAGGAGAAGCTCTTTCAAATCATCAATTATCATCTCAAAGCCTGGGAAGATTTAAAAGATATTCAGTGTCATTCATGGTTGGTTTGTGGGTTTGTTTTTGTTTTGCTTCTGTCCAAATCCACTTCATTCCCTTCTGCCACTCTGAATGCAGTATCCATGGGAACAGAGCTGGCACATTTGTGGCTGCTGCCTGGCTACCTTGCTCTGCTTAGAGCACCTGTTGCTTCGGGAAGACTTAACAGAAACCCTCTGTTGGCAGGAGCCACAGTCCATAGTGGTTGGGTGGCTGCAGTTGGCTCTGGTGGGTAGGTGTGTGTGTGTTTGGCTGCCTCTTACTACAAGAAATGTTAAAACAGGTTTAAGTGTTTCCAGTTGTTTCACTGTCTAGTGGTTGGAGGCCTGATGAAAGGAGATTTATAACACTTGTAGTAGTTTGTGGAAACTTTCCTTTCCTGCAGATGACAAAGGTCAGTGCTGTGGCAGCTGAACCCTGTTCATGAGAATCATGTCTCTTGTGATGGCTGCAGACTGGGTGATAGGTGGGAAGATGCTCTTGACAAATTCACCAACCAGCTTGTAGTAATAAGGAAGAAAGCTCATTCACACGGTAGTTGTAAAGCCAGTGGATATAACTGAGGACCATGGTACCATCTCCTTTGCAATAGATACAATTCTCCATCATTTTATCCTTCAAAAATCTCTGTTCTAGGAAGCAGCAGCTCCTTCTCCGTTGCATCTCTTTGGGTTTTTTTTACATTTGGGAAGGGCAGCTCTTGAAATTCTTTACATTTCTTCTAATGGCTTTTCAGCGTCGATTCACACTTTTCCCTTTTTGTTTTAGTGTGGAAGAGTGAAATTCCAGCAAGGCTGACTTAGTGAGAACTGAATTAATGTTGATGGCCAGAGAGAAATGTAACTTGATCTTCTGTCTCCAGTGCTTGAATCAGGAACTGAAGTAATTGTTCTAAGATCCTGGTCCAGTTGCCAGAAAATGGAGTGGTGCTTCTGCCAGATAGTCACCGCAGAAGTGCCAGACATTCCTTCTCTCTTTGAGCTTCTGAGTGTGTGTGTTTGAGAAGGAAAATACACACAGGCAGCAGGGACCAAAAGGCTTTTCTCTCTGGGGTGCTAGCTGAGTGTGAGGTGGGGTGCTGTGCCTCAGGTGGTGCCCATAGGGATATTGGCGTGACTGCTGGCAAGGGCTGTGGGTGTGTGGACAAGGACTGGAGTACAGGAGCCTTTCCCCTGATTTTCTGTGTTGAGCAGTGCCATTAGTCACTGTCACAGGGCTTGACAGAGGATATGAGGTAAAGCCATCAGAAAATAGGGCTGAAGGGCACATCATGCAGCAAGAGGAGATAGTTCAGTTGTGGCTCACTGGAAGAGATGATGTTGTCTGCCAGCTGCTAAGTCCAGCTGCACTGGTTAATGATTTGTGCTTTTAATTGAAACCATTGTGCACTACTATAGCCCTGCCTTGGGGAAGCTGCTGGTTCAATAAATCTTGATTTTTCCATATTAGAAAGGCTGTGTTCTTTGGGGATTTGAAGCCTCTTTTTCTTTTTTTGTCCCCCTGCCCTTTTCAGTTGCTATAGCTACTGCAATTTTTTGTTAACAAAGGCAATAAGAAGTGGTTTGCTGTGCTTAGTTTATGCTATTGTGATTCTGGTACAGCTGCCAATATTCTCTCCATCCTTTCTCCTTTCACCTCTTTTTCTCCCCCTAGAGACAATTCTCTAGAGAAACTGCAGGAGTCAGGGAACTGCTAGTCTTGCAGTTACTCCAGGGCTGAGGCTTCTACCCATGAATTAGGAACTTAAAAATTGGAGTTTGGGTCTGAGTTTCACCTTGTGTATCAGATAAGCAGCTACCTAGAGTGTGGACACTTCCCATGTAGACAGAGTCATGCACACTTTGCAGTACAGAAGGAGTTTGTCCCTTTCAGTCTCATGTCAGGTTAACATAGTATTGCAGATCCATTTTTCCTGAAGTATCTTTGGGAAATTTTTCATGAGGTAAGTTTTCCATGAGGAAGATCTCAGCCATGGAAAGAAAACATCCCTGAACACGAGGGAAGATGGGAGGGGACAGAGAGTGCATTCCCAGTGTGGAGAGGAAGAAGGGGAGCATATTTCTCTTCCCTCCCAGCATTTCTTCTTGCCCTGCTTTCTTTCTGAAATTCTCTTCTCTTAACTTCCTGGTTTCTCACCTGTGCTTTTCTGACAAAGTTAACTATCCGTCCTCTTACTTTTTCTTTACTAGGTTTAAATTCTTCTGATGTATGCCTGGGGTGAGGACCCCTCCTCCCTGTTTCTTTCATAGTGTGCTTCATCTGTTTTCAGCAGCAGGGCCAGGAGGAAGGCTGAGGTTTATTCATTTTGCTGGTGCCTTGCTTCTCATTTTGTTTTCTTTCTGTCCATTCAGTAGTCTGAGATGGCAGCAGGACATGGAGCATACACTCTGAGTTAGCCTCCTCACACTCTGCTGTGGTTTGTTGTCCTGGGAGCACAGGAGGCTTGATTTAATTTGCTTTGGCTTAGAATATGTAGAGTTTGAAGAAGATGGAGGCAGTATCCAAGAGGTTCATAACTATGAAAAGAATCTGTATCAGAAAACCTCTGTGCACAGAAAAGTTACAGATGCTCATTGCCATGAGAGATGCCAGTTTGCATGGCAGATGGGAGAGGGTGGTTTTGCTGGCTGCAGAAGCTGGTGAGAAGTGGCTTGGCTCCATTTTACTGCTAGTGATAGCCACATGTCTGGGCCCCATCATGTTTCTGGAGAACTTGAATTTTATAAGGAGCATGTCCTCACTGCTTGTGTGTGAGCTAAGTCATGAAGTTACTCATGGTTCATTGGCAGGGCAGTGATTTTTGGAGAGATCAAACCATAGATTTTTGAAGTAGAGTAGGAAAAATAGCAGCTCTGGGAAAATGGGCCACTTGACCAGATTCCAGAATGTGGGCGATGAGGTTTACTCTCTGGCATTTAATTTGAGGATCTCGCCTCTAGGCAGCTTTCCTAAGACTACAAAAGAAATCCGTGTCAAGAGCTCAAACACAGCTCAGAGCTCCTGCATTCTGCAGATGTTGCTTTAAGTGCAAGAACATAATGTCTAAATGTAAACAGATACCTCTCCTGAATGGTTTTTGCATCCCTAATACAAACAGCAGACTTCCTTGCCAGCCCATTTGCTTCTGTGACCCATCCAGTGTCACTTCTGGATGTACTTTGGATACGGGGAAATGAAGATCTCTGTGCATTTCTACAGGTTCCCTGGGTAACTGCCAGGAGCAAAAGAGACAGACCCAATGTTGTTCTAATTTCTTTGCACAAGCCAAGACAGCTTTGGCTAATATTTTCTTTTTACATCTATGAGGTCTCCAGCCATTTCCTCACCCTCCCAGGATGGTTTTATATCATCATATTGAGACAGTCCATCCAAATTAATAGTTGCTTCTCTAGAAAAGTGTCTCCCTGGCCATCCTGGTCTTTGGTTGGTGTCTTTCTGTCTGCTCTCAGGAAGGCCTCTGCAGAAGGAGCCTGAGGCAAACATACTAAAAGAAATTTCGTGGCTGCCTGAAAGCAGATGAAAATAGTGCATCCAGCTGCAGTGGCCAAGCTGGGCATTTAAATCCTTCCATCTCCATGCTTTTCTCAGTGGCACCATTTCTATTTCAGTTCAAGAGGAAAGGCAATTTCTAGGGCTTTTAAGCTCTGAGTGTGTCAATTTCACTGCAGTCTCTCAGGGAAATGAGGGTAAATAAGCTCAAGGGTCTGCTTGTGCTGCCAATGGGAAGCCAAGTTACTAATTTATAGCTCATTGCCTGCTCCGAAGTAATTCACTGGTTGCATTCTCACTACTGAGCATGCCCTTATACAAGGTAATTTGGGAAGTGTTACAGACCTTAAACCTGTACTAAGAACATCTGCATGAGTTTGTGTGGACTATACATGATGCTGTAAAGTCTCTGTACACAGAGAAGTTCTGGCTTGTTTCTGCTTTACGTAGGGTAAAAATTGAGAAATGAAAATTAGTAATTTGTCTACACTGCAAAGCTAATTCAGGTTTAAAGTGCAATAGAGATCTTGCTAAGCCACCCTCTGTTTGGCTGAGTGTGCTTCAGACATTCCTGGGTAGCATAGCTTGCTTGTAGAAAAGATGTCCAGAGACAGAAGCAGTCAGGAAATAGCTCAGCTCAGCTGAAGCCATTTACCCAGTGACTCATATATATGGCAAAAAAAGGACCGAATCCCTCTCTATGCAGCTGCATCAAGATTCCCATTCCTCCTATCAGTTGTTGTTATAACCTTGTACAAGCCATATAACTGCTATTCATTTTGAGTTTGCACTCTGGTGGTGCTCTGAGTGGGAGCCACCTGTGTCTAGTGGTAAGGGAGGGAGGTGCTAACAACTCTAGGAACAGCAGCTAGCTCTGTGTTGTAGCTGTGACCCATGTTTTGCCTCACATGGTGCTCTAAGGAATAAAGACCTGCCATAGTTTCAAAGTCAGGATGTTTCTCAGCTGTCTGGCAGAATTTGTCAGTCAGTTTTGGGGTGGAAAAGGTTCAGTCATCAGTGTCAGCTCAACAGGGAATTTCCTTTCACTAAGACTTTCTGCTTGCTTTCTTCACTTTGTTTTTCACCTGCAGCCTGTACTCCCAGGCAGTGTGCACTAAGCAGTGGCCTGCTCTTTGGATTGTATTATCATGGCTTTAGGGACTGGTCACACCCTGTAGGAATACTGAATACAGGAATACTGCTTCTCTGTTCTCATACTCTTTGTGATGCAAAAAATATTCATGAAAAAGAATCTTTGCTCCTTAAAGCTAATATACTCTCATTCCTTAGCAAAATTGTAATCTGGGGTTTTTGTGTCAGAGGAAGCAATTCATTGTTCTGAAAATAATGGTGATGCTGCAGTTAGAGGACTGTGACTTCACTGGGAAATAAGCAACAGGAGTGGGTGAGCTCCTGAGACTTGCACAGGTGTTTCCAGAGGATGAAGGGAAAGGACAGAGGAAGACTAATACCAAGGAACTGTGACATATAGCAGGCACAATTTGTAAGTAGGCTGTTTTGGGAGTGATGGCTGATCATCAGGGAGATGTTGGTGTTGCAAAGGCCAAAGTACATATGCCACTGATTATTTTGTATTAAGCCTATACTGCAAAAAGTGATTACTGAAGGCCTTCAGCAAATCAGTGTTCATTATATTTACTATAGGGCATGCTGAGAGGACTTGACAGATTGTGACTGACATTCAAGTGCAGCAGAAGGAAACCAGGAGTCACTTTTCTGACTTTTTTAGGCAAAGTGCATTTAGCTGGTTAACCAGGAAATGTGAAATCTGTGTGATGTGACTAGTTTTGGATTTGTTCTTGACAGTATGTCACAATACTTGAGAGATTTAGTTTTCATTGCTCTGTGAAGAATAATTTGCAAATACTGTGATGGATAATACTCTCACACAAGCCCAAGAGATGTGGCACAGTGATTCATATAAACTTGCAGGGCTGTCAGACCCATTAGAAGGCAGTGAAAAAACTTGATATGCAACCATAAAATGTAGTTTATTTTTTGTCTCCAGTTTTGTTCTGGGCTTTTTTGTTTGTTTTTGTTTTTCCCATTAAGCCCTTGCTTTGATGTACTTCTATAAGTTGTTGATTGACTGATTTTCTGCCATGTTTAAGTTACGTGGATTTTCCCTTCATATGCTGGAATGAGACCAGTATTACCTACACTAAAATATTCATGCAAAATAGGCAATAGAGAAAAATTGCCTGTAAAAGTCAGTTGATATCACCATATACACAAGAGTCTCAACTGCATGAGAAGAAACATTGATGCAACTAAATTTGATATGCCTTGAGAAATTGTCAGCTCCTCTTGCTGAAAACAAATCAGTGTTAGTGTGCTTTTATGTTCTTGTTTCCTATATATATATTTAATGTTGCAAGTCAGTATCCCATCTTTTGCAGTGTCTCCTCATCTTGTTTTGGTTTTGAATATAAAAGCAACACATGATAACAGTTATTCACCTATAGCCATGCTTATCTCTCTTCTTTTTCTGTCCTTAATTGCTAATAAGTGATTTAGACAGGTTTAGCACAGTAGAAGGATCGAACTGATGAATGGAAAACATTAAAAAAGCTGCTGGCTCCCTGTGGAATGTGCAGTCCTAGAAAGCTTGGCCAGCATCAGCGGGTTTCCTTTCTTGTCCCAAGTGAGCCCTTTTGGTCGGAACAGGCAGTTCTTTTACAGTCCTGTTATCTTGATAATGTTACATTAACAATAACAACAAGACACTGGAGGAATTTCAGGAGCTTCAGTGTGGAAAAAAAAAGTTACAAACTGAGGAAAAAAAAAAAATCTCACTGATCTGGGAAAATTGATGCATGCAAGAAAATTGAAGGAGGACAAGTAGACCTAGGATGTGTGGTTAGTATGACTGTGCCTCTGGTGCTGCAATCTGCAGGAGATGTTCTGACCTTATTTGTGGCATAACTGTTTGGAATAAAGTGTTTTTTAGAGAGTGTCCTCTTCACCATGATGGGTAGCACAAAGATTTTGTGTGTTGTCAGTACCCAGATTATTTTTCAGCATCACATTACTCTTCTCAGGCAGTCTGGATTTACTGCAGGTTTGAGTAAACAAGGTGTTTTGCAATACTCTTTTTTTTTCTTTTTTTTTTTTTTTTTTTTTTTTTCATACGCTATGCCATTGATGGTCATAAAAATAAGTAGATCCTGGGTGGCAGAGCTGCAAACCATAGTAGATAATTTAGCCTATAAACTCAGGAGTATCTCTGAAACCACCCAGAGCACAGGCCAGCAGAGCCACAGAATCCTTGATGAGTAAGTCCTATAAAATAAGTGGAATAAGTACTGGTCCATTCCTTGCACAAGAGACTCTGCTGGCATTTTAGAAATCTTATCATGACATGAAAATACTTTTCTCCCTCATATTGCAAAATATTTCTCCAGTGATTACAATGACAGAGGAAATTGCCATGAAGAGCTGCACTCTAAACCAGAGAAACATGGGATATAGTCAACAAAGGGCCACCATGTGAGAGGTTAAGGTTTTGCATCCTTTAGATTATGTCCTGGCCAGTATCCTTATCATTGTATTCTCCCTTCAGTCACAGCATGGCATTCATACAAAGATAATGGAATGAAGACAAAATAAATTGTGCTGCTGGGCTTTTTCATTGCCACTGTGCAGCAGTGTTACAGAACTAAGGCATCTTTCAGGTGCTTAACTGGATGTATATCCAGGATTTTTGCCATGGCTGAAATTAAATTTTGCAACCTCTGGGTTGTTATCAAATTACTAGGAAGTAACTGGGATTTGTTAATGGCTCTTTATGTTACCCAAGGTCTTAAGGGTCCTAAGACAGTTTTACATAATATTTGGACCAATAGAGAACACCATTTGTGGATATTTTCATATCACAAGCAGATTTAAAAATGATATTCGGTGTATTTGCTATTGAATTAGGAAATACTACTACAATAATTCTACTACAATAGAAAATATTACTACAGTAGTGCTGCACTTCAAAATCGAGAAAAGTTTCTTCATTCCTTGGAACAGCTGTTAGTGTGGCCAAAATGCCAGTCATAGCCACAGTATCTGCAAGTACCACACAGTGCAGTTACTGTGTTCTCACCATATCCTGATGGATGGAAGAACACTACCGAACCTGTGACATTTTGTGAACCTGCTATCATCCATCCCGCTTCATCAGACATGCCAGAACATGACACATACATCTAATTCCCATATGATATTTCGCTTTATAGCACTCAGCTCTGATAAATGTGGCTGTGGATGTGAAAGAGCAGCAGAGAGAGATAGGGTTTAGGTTTTTGGGGATCATAACTAGACTGATTACATTTTATTGAAGGAAAAGCAGAGTTCTGCACAGCATATAGTCTTGCAGTTATTTGGGCTTGTGGAAGCTTAATTGATTTTTCTTCTTGCAGATATCCACATTTCTAGAAAGCAGAAATGACCATGACTGCCAACAAGAATGCCAGTGTCAACAGCAGAGCTGGAGGGAGTAAAGTGCCTCAGGACACTCTGGATAGGTAAGTGGTGAACTGCAGGCTTTGTAGATTCTGTGAAAGGTTTGTCTGTGTTTGGAACAAAATCTGTTCAAAGGTAAGTGACCTCTGTTCTGACACACAGAGAGCTTTGTGGGGACTGGAGGAACAGAGGTATGGGAAAAGGTTTGTTTCTGGTACATTTCTGTCAGGCTATTGCTGCTTGTGGCTGCCTATGACAAAAGTAAATAAGGAAAATATCTTTTTACAATTCAGAACTAATACAAATCAAATGAAACTAGAAAATGGCAAATTGAAAATCAGTTGCAAAGAAGATACTTCTCTGCAGCATTTCTTTTAACTGGGGAACTTACTGCTATAGGATGTTGCAATCAGACAAATTCATGGAAGAAAAATCTGTTCAAGGCTTTTAGCCACGGAAGCAAAATTGGAGTCAATAGACTGTTACAAGATGATTAATAGCATTGCATCATCCAGAGTGTGGACTAGGAGTAGGTTTTGGTCCTAGCCAGTGAGGACATACTGATGTAATCTGGAAGAGGACTCATTTATAGGAAGCAAGTGTTAGAGAGTTTACAAAAGGCTTGTCATATACTTATGAAATGAGACTTTCTGCCTTTTGGTGAACTTCAAGAGCAGAACTTTAATCCTTGTGAGTCACTGAGGTGAACACTAAGGAATAGGAGGTTAGGAAAGCACCTCATGGGTAACTGAAAACCATCTCTTAGCAATGCTGGCAGGAAGCAGATCTGTGAAATCTTACTGAGTGTTCAACAAAGAAACCCCTAGAATGCTTGCAGTTAGTGCATGACTCTTGCATCAAGTGACTACTTGGCCTGATTGCACCATGCTTAAGAGGATCAATGTAGTTCTGAGGAAATCTTAGGAGAACAGAAGTGGGAAAAAAAAAGGCATAATGGTGTTTGTAGCTCTCTCCTTACAATGTGGCTTACTTTCCCTTAGCAAGTGATTTAGTATTTATCTGGAGTCGTTGTACTTTTTTGCAGAAACTTTATTTGAATTAGTGAATTAATTTAGAAAGTATTTGTCCTAATCCTGTGTTTGTTCAAAGTAGTTATATATTAGTGCATCATTATACCTTAAAATTGCAGCTTGGTTTGAGATGCTAGATGCGATCAGCACCAGTCCAGAACTGAATCCAAGAGTCAGTGTGGCTACATAACTTCTGTAAATCATTCCTCTGGCTAATTTGCCATCTCCTAACTCAGGATTTCAAGGCATTTTATACACTTGAACCTTTTCACCTGCTGCAGTACACTACTGGAGTTCAGGAGGGGTTTTGTTTTCAGAGGAGCTTATTGATTTAGATTTTCTTTTTTTTTTTTTTTAATCTGAAGATACTGTGTGAGGTGTGTAAATAATATCAGGATTTGGAGATACAGACTTCTTGCTATGCATTTGTGAGCAAGCATGGCAGTTTGGCCTGGGTGCCTCCTGCTGCTGCCACATGGGGTGCACCTCTGGTGCCCTGGGTGTCCAGCCCAGTGGATGGACACAGGAAGCTGTGTATTTCATTCCCATAATATCCTGCTCCCTATAAATCTATTAGCAAGGTCTCACACTTCCTCTTTGTTCCCTCGCTGCTCCCATGGGA
The DNA here is from genome assembly GCF_014839835.1 of Dryobates pubescens. Taxonomy (NCBI): domain Eukaryota; kingdom Metazoa; phylum Chordata; class Aves; order Piciformes; family Picidae; genus Dryobates; species Dryobates pubescens. Next base: position 10,874,108 of record NC_071633.1, read on the forward strand.
GATGCTCCCTATCTGGTAATGGAAGGGGAGTTATCTCAAGGCCTCTTGGGCCTAATGCCAGGAGGAGAAGGGGGAAGGGCAATCTCAGATCTGGCCAGCTGAGATTAGCCTAACAGTGGAGGGGGGGGGTAGAAAGAGCCCTGGGGGTTTTGGGTGTATCCTCAGGTAGGGAGAAGGGAAATCTTGGGAGGCTTTCTGGGTATGCTATAAGGGACTCTGTATGCTTTGGGATCTCTTTTGTCACCGTGCTTGTAGCGCTCTGTAAAACATTCACTGCTTTTCCATTTAAACTTTCCATCACTTCTGCAATCCATTTGTCTGAGTCTCATTTTTCTGCCCCAGTGGGAGGCAAGGGAGGATCTGCCTTCAAACTGGGACATTCTTGGTAGCAGAGGATGGTTGCTGTGGGTACTCTGCAGATTGGATTGGAGAAGATGGAGAAGTGAAAATGGAAATCTGGGCATTGTTGGTTTTGGTAGTTGGGGCTCAAGGTTTTTATTGGGGTGACCATGTGGACATCTTATGCATTGCAGGGGGACACCTGGTGCATAGCTGATGGCATGAAATCCTTCCTGTTGTTTTAGGCGGCACGGGGGTGGAAGAATGCTTGGCAAAGAAAAGGAAAGCCTATTTGGGCAGCTGATTTGTGGCAGGACTTTTACAGAGACCTCTTGAAGCTTGAAATGAACTATTATCTTGTCAAACAGCAAGTGACACAATTTCCCTTTACCTCCAATATTTTTTGTGGTGCAGGCATTGCCTGATGCACAAGTCTCACCTTGTGAGCTTTTGCCAAGCTGGAAATAGCAGAACTGTGCTCCTGCTAGGCTGTGTTGCCCTGTTACAGGCAGTGTTGTGATGAGAAACAGAACAAATATCATAAGGCACATTTTTACTATAGGATAGGATTCAGAAATAAATTATAGATGTAAGAATAGTTAAAATATGAGGAGTATGCTTCTGCTGTAAGCACAGACTGTATCCCTGCAAGCACAATTCCTTAGGCATTGGTTTGAAGTACTTTCTTGCTTTAATAGCTTTTGACTAAATTTCTAGTAATCTGTTAAAAAAACAAAAGCAAACCCACATTAATATTTATTTTTGTAAATGGACTATTTGATGTAGCCCAGACAAGGAAGATAGTTTGATTAATTAAGCAATATGCGTGTTTATAAGATGTCTCAGAACAATGTCATTACAGTTGTTCTCAGTTTCTTGAAAAGCAAGCAAAGGTGATTGTCCTCTAATTTCCTACAGACCAGAACAAATCAAAAATGAGTGCATATGGGCTTCACAAATCAAGAGTTGGTGAGCTTTTGAAAGCTTAAGCATGTTTGTATACCATTTACAGTGAACAGAAATCAAGCTCACTGCAAGCGCTTTACAAGGACAGTGGGTCTAGAAGTGGGTGATGGTTTTCCACAGCTTAGGGAGATTTGTGCATGGTTTGGCAGCTCAGTGGTTGCCATTTCATGCATGTATGGATGTAAGAGTTCTTGTTTCCACCGGACTCTGGCAGGGAAGGAGTGAGACCAGCTTGTAAAGGAGAGTGAGCTACATATGACCGAAGCAGGAAGCTAAGCCTTCTTTTTACACGTTTTAAAATAAAGTCTTGCTCCATCCATTGTGGGGTAGTCTAGGCTAGAACAGTTCCCTGTTTTCCCAGTCAGAGCAGTCCTCAGGGACTTTGTTAGAGCACCAAAAGGACAGTGGTGTGAGTTCAGCTCATGTACTCTGGACTTGTCCCTGCCTCTCCCAGCTGCCTTTCCCCTGTGACAGATGAGGCCAGGCCAGACTGCTCGCCTCTGCTGTGGGAAAGCTTCTGGCAGCCAAACCTGGCTTGAGGCAACCAGTGCCCTCACTGAACTGCTGAGATGTGTTTTCCTGCCAAAAGAATTTGCCTACTGCTCAGAAATACCAGTGAGAATCTCTTATGTTCTTTATGAATTTGTGAAACAAACCCCATAGAAGATGTTTGCTACTTTAAAAAAGAATTTGATTTTCGTATTTTGACAGTGAGCTTGAATAGAAAGAGTAGTAGTTCAATAAAATTCTGCTAGGAATAAGCAGTATGTGAAGCTATTTGAGCCATTATGTGACACTGGATTTTTTTTTTTTAGTATTTTGTTTATTATAATATTGAGGCTTAGAAAGCAATACAAATACACTTCAGCCAAACAACTTTGAAAATTGAATAAGTGATGTGAAATCTGTGATCAACATTGTGCTCCTTTAAAAGCAGAAACAGCTTGAGCTGTGCAGCTGACAAATTTTCAGTAGTTCTGTTCCCAGGAGTGCAGGATTACATTTGGTTCACAAAAGGATAAAAGCTGTTATTTACACTGTGAGGTTGGAGTGTGTTTGGGACACACAGCTCTGGTGGCAAAATTCTGAACTGGGTTATGAGAGGTAGGAGGGCACCCACTGTCATCTGGAACAGAAACTTCAGCAGTGTGAACATTTGGATTTCCAAGCACTGATTCAAATGACTCTGAAACTGGGAAGAGCTTGACTACAGGCTTTGACTTTGTTGCTGCCCTTTATCCGGGAACATGGTGTCAGTGGGATGCTGATTTCTGATGATCTGAGGCATGATGTTCTCTTCCCTTGCTCTGCTTGGCAATGATCTCAGGGCGGTGGATGAGAAGGAATACTGGAATCTCTTGGAATCTCTTTAGCAGGCTTGCAGAAATCTTGTAAGCACAGTGGTCTAGTGACATAAGAGAAGAGTGTCTTGTAGGAGGAGGTAACAGCTTCTAGTTAGACCAGGAGAGAACTGAAGAAGTGGACTTTTGGTTACAGTTTTTGGTCTTCCTCAAACAGTTGATGGTGGGGGGCAAGGAATTTTGCTATTCCATTTCTACCGTTGACTGATTTGTTTCACTTTGAGTTTAGATGTCTGTTTATGAAAAATCATCACTTACTACGTGTTTGTCAGTCATGCAAATAACTTTTTCTTAAAGAGAAAAAAACCCCACAACACAATGAAAATTTTGATTGTATTTTGCTTTGCACAGCTTTGGATCAAGTTTGCTTTATGATTACTTGGAGGCTGCAGAAATGCAGCCGGACAAATCACTTCCCATTATAATTCTCATGGCAGTTTGAATGCTTTATACTTCTATGTGCAGCAAATCAGATACCATCATTGAAATAATCCTTTTCCATTAAGATTTGTATTTGCCCAAACCACTGGAAACTAACTAAAAAATGTAAAGTAACAAGTCTTTTTAAATGCAGAGAGTTGTAGATCACAGGTTAGACTAAAAGTCGCATTTTTAATGTCAACTGTGTTCTGTTCCAGTACAAAGATTACTTAGACTAATGCCGCAAACTTTGTTTCATAACTACATTTACATGAGCATACTCAGTAGTACTAATGCCTGAACCAAACTGTTACATGTTTTGCAGAACATAATTAAACCAGCATGGTTTTGGAAACGTTTTTGATGTCTTGCTAGTGCTTTTACTGCACTGAAATGTAGTGAATAAAAACAAAGAGCAAGATACTTGTTAAAACACGTACAGGACTCCTCATCAACGCAGCATCAGAAAATCAGAGCAGGAGTCTTATGTGAATTAATTCTTTTGGATGGTGATAAGAAGTAAGGCAAGCCCACAGGGGATATAGCATAGTAGTTATGTGCAAAACAATTTTTACATCACAATACAAACATTTCTTTTTCTGGAGCAAGTCATTCTTAAGAATGAAAATCTATTGCCTTCTGGACAGGAAGATGCTGGCACTCTCATTGAAAAGACCAACAAAGACAGAAGTCATGAGCATTACTAATGATGCTTCATGTCCATTAGGAGCTGGTCCAAGACCCTCATTGCTTTGCACTTGAGCTGCTGAAAAGCTATCAGTACCAGAGAACAATTTCTGTTCTGTGCCTTAATCAGTCCGGATTTGAGTCAGGGGTTTAGAAATAAAAGAGTCTGTGTTCTCTTACTAGTTTCCTGCACTGTTTAGTTATACTAAAATAAATATTTTCTGCTTAAGCAGAACAGAAAATGAAAGCATGCATAATAGAAGGAGTAAGATTGCAAGGAAGATCTGAACATAATGAAATAAAGATAAGTGAATGAATGATTTATCTTTTTTTTCCCCTGATCAGAAAAAAAAAGAATTGTCCACAAAGCCAAAGCATTGACATAGCATCCTCACAGTCACAGACTTTATCCTCTAAATAGCATAACAACTATTCCCCAGGTAATAGTGTACAGAAGCTGGGAATTAGCTAAGCGCTTGATCCAGTTTCCACATTGAGTGTCACCCTTTTTCACACATGTAGAATGTTAACAAAAAATGGCCTTTAAAAACAAATGAAATAGTAAGAATTCTCCTGCAAGCAGGAAAATAGGAGCTAACAGAAATATGTAGGTGCCCTTACAATGTATACATGCAAACATGCCCATGGTGCCCAGGAGACTGATCAGGAGAGATGTCAGTGAGAGCTCTCTGCAGAGGAGCATCCAGTCTGGTTTAGTCTAATTCCAACCTGGTTTATTCTATGTATTCTATTCTATGTATTCTATTCTAATGTCGCTGTCAGCATGCAGAAAGAAAATGTTAAGATTGCAAAGCAAGGCAGCTTCTCCAGTGTAGGCTGTCCACAGTGTTGTGGCTGTACAGCAAGTACACCTTTATGGCAAACAATTAGCAGCAGCTAATAGATGAAAATGGTATTTTGCATTTTGGATTCCTGGAATGTAGCTGTTTTGCATCTGGATTTCTCAGAAGTAATCTTTTTCCAGGTAACTGTGACAATGGAGCTCGTTGCAGTGGCAGTGTCATAGAAATGCTTTGTATTTCAAAACCTCAGCCTACCTTTTTTCAGCTCATGCTGGCAGGCAGGTGGACTGCTGGTACAGGAAGTATCTGTGGATTGGTATGGCAAAGTATTGATGGTATTCAGGTATGAGTAGTGTTGGTTACTCCTGTTCTGACAGTGTAGATTGCCAGAACCTGCACCAGCTGACCCATATTTACTTTTTCTAATTTTTTTTTGCACAGCAGCAGCACACTTGTCCAGGGAACCCTGCAGCTGTCTGTGCAGCTGCTGAGGCCAAAAGGGGACTTATCAGTACAGACAAGTGAACAGATGCCCAATAATCACACTGCTCTCATGTGAAACCTCTAACCTCTTCACTTGCTGCTGATTTAGAAAACCACTCTATATCAACAGAGGTGAACAAGGTAGATGGCAGCTAGCCTGTGTCTGTTTGAAACTGTTGGCAGAGACTTGAAAGCATTTGAATGTGGATTTTTAACCTCTCCCTTTCCTGTCAAACAGCATTGTCACCCATGTGGGCTTCAAGATAGGTGCTGAGTCTGGCAGGCCTGTTCACTGCGTCTGCATGCATGTGGTTTGGTACCTGATACAGTTCTGATTTCTTTAGCAACAGCCAGCTGGATTGCCTCAGTTTAGAGGTTTGGAGATTAATTGTAAACTGTTGCTCTCTGCAACGTTAAAATAAAAGCCCAAGTAAAACCAGATTTTCCCCTAGCCACGATCAACCTGGAGGAAACTTCTGGCTTGCCAGATTTCTCACACACCTGTCCTTTCAAAGCCAGCCTGTCAGATTGCAGAGAAAGGCTTTGCTACTGTTAGTTTTGTTAAACATTAATGCCAGTTTCCTCCCTTTACGCATACAAAGGGACAGAGGTTGGACAAACACACTCAGACTGTGTCATTTGTTGTTTGAAAGTGAAGCAGAGGCAGCATTCAGGAGGTGTGGAGGCTGCAAAAGGGCGTGCAGGGCTGAGCAGAACTTCTCCGTCTCCATTCTGCACCTTTCCAGGAGGGAAGAGCTTCTGAGTAAGTCTGGGATTGGTATGCTGAAGCAGATGCAGTAACCTATAGTTGTGTGCTTGTCAGAGGTATGAAAGGAGGACATGAAGTAAAGCAGAAGTGAAAAGAATGAAGTGCCTCAGCACTGAGCTCCATGTCCTTTTCTCGAACCAGTTTTGCAGTAGGTGGGCTTTCTACTCATACGCAGGAACTTGCCACCAGCCTTCTGCTCGCTAAAGATATCTTCAAGGGTAGCAATGAAAATCAACAAATGAGTGAGACACAGAGGGCTGTTGGGTGCAATTGCATAACCAGAGACTGGGAGGTTCTTGGAGGAAGATACTACCCTTTGTTATGTTGGGGGAAAAAAAGTCCAGGTTTTAAGCAGAGAGATCTTTGGAGATCTAGGCAGGTGGAAATCCATTTTTCTAAGGGACAAAGTAGAGACAGTGAAACTTATGGAATGAAGCTAAAGATTAAGAGCCAGAATACATTTTTCTTACCTTACCGTTCTAAGAGTAATACAGTAACAAACAAGAAGCTGTCAGACTACTAATGAAACAGGTGAAAAAGTGCCCTTCAGAGGACAAAGAAGCTTTCTTAGCATTGTGTAACTTGATTGTATGCCATTGCTTCAGCTTTTTGCTTACCTTGGGGAAGTTTGCAGAAAGCTGAATTGAGCCAGGGCAGTTAGACTTAATGACAGGATGCCATCCAGCTACTGGTCAGAGATCAGACCCCTCAGAGCACTCTTTAGACAAAGCGTGGAATCAGAATTACTCTTTTTCCACTGCCTCAGACAGTCCATGTTACTTGTTAACTGTCTTCAAAATACTTGAGCTTCAAGTTCATGGCAGTCACAGTTGGTTTAGAGAAGCTGCATTCAGACAGAGCTGATGTTGAGTTTGTTCTGGATGCACAGGCATAATGCAGGAGCTTCTATTCTGCTGGGATTTTATTTTATTTGGTTTTATATTATTTTTACTTTAATGTTTATTGGATTTTTATTTCCTATGTAATGCAATAACTCCAGAAGCAGCGCAGACGTATTCAGATCTTTTCAATCTCTTTGGTGGTATCCTGCTGTGACAGACTGTATTTTCTCCAGATGTCTCAGGCCTCAGTCTTGCTGGATGGTGATACTAGTAGTTGAAATGATGACAGAAATTAAAAATGTCTGTTTCATAGCAGACAGATGGATAATGGCTTTCAGTTTTATAACCTGCTCTTCTAGGAAACATTCTCACTGTGTTAAATAAAATACTTTACAAAACCAGAGAACTGGAAAGAGCAGATGTCTATGGAGAGACCTCCCTGGACATTCTCAGCATGTTGGGGACAAGAGCTGAGCTAGTGGGTGTGGAAGAAAAAAGTGGATATTGGTAGAAGAGAAAAAGAAATGATTTTGCATTTACTCTGGAAGCAGCTGTCTCTCCATGGGTGAGATTGAAAATTGCTGTTAAAGATAGGATGGAGTCCTGAATTCCCATTATTTTTCTGTTCCTATTAGATATGAATTCTCAGGTCTATTTGGTGAGGTTTTATGTGACCTAGAAGTTGATTTATATGTAAAGCTGAGAAAGCAGGCTTGGCTGTATTCTGGATTAGTGTTTAGACACAACACATGACTTTCTGGCTTCTAGATCAGTTCTTTTCCCTTTGGGTATAGGTTATTTCAGTAAAGTATACACAGGGACCTCAACGTTTTCTGACTTGTCAGAGCAGAAAAGGGAAGGACCTATTTTACAACAGCTTTTCTAAACCAGAATTCCAGAACTGAAGGTCACCAAACCCAGAATAGCCTGAGATATTAAAAAAAAACTAAGCATCACAATTTATAAAAGACACTTTTGACCTTTCCCAAGTTGTGTTCCTCTAAGTGTAGAAAACTTGCAAAGTTCTGGCAGAATTAGTTCCAGAGTTTACTGCTTTGAGATTCCAGGGCAGATAAATAAGCATGTTGAAAAATCACCTGTGCTTTCAAAAAGCAAAGCTGAGAGCTTTCATGTGTGCTGGGAATTTGAACAGTCATGTTTAGACATGCTGCTAAAGAAGAGGTTTCAAGATCTGGCAGTTCAAAAACAGACAAATAAGGGCTTGTGTATCCTGCCTGATTTAAGACAATGCTATCATTTGCTGTGCTGCCACTCTCCAACAAAACTCCCAAGATCTTAAGAAAAGCAGGTGACACCAAAACATGCTGAAGAACACATTAAAAATAGGTAACATTGGTGATATAATGGTGAAATATCTGTTGCATAAATTATTATTCAGAACATGTAATAGGAAAAGAGGAACTGTGAGAGAGGGTTCCATTTTTCAACTTTGGACCCTGTTATTTCTTCTGCGGAGAAAATGAGAGCTGGTCCTATGAAACCAGGGCACATTTGTTTGTTTTTTCTTCTCCTGTGAGTGGCCAGCTTCTGATCACTGTGATGGAAGGCACAGCACAGGCTAGTCAATCTTCTGTGCTTTGGGTAGTCATTTGTACCTGAAAAGATGGAGTGATAAAAGGCTTACACATGGCATGAAGTAAAGACTACCCTGCACTTGCCTTCTAACAGAGCAGAAGGCTGCCATAAATCTGGAGTGGCAGGGAATGCAGCCCTCTCAGTGTAGATAATGTCACAATTTCTTATCTTCACCCTCAGAAATTTTTTGGCAGAGGCATTTACCTAGTGAATGTTGATGGATCACATTTTATTTTGTGGTCATTTGTCAGTGTCAGATCTTCTTGCTGTCTTTGCTTTACAGATCCAGCCTAATTCAAGTATTTAGAATCTCAGTCATCAGCTTTGATTTATCTACCCTCTATTTTTTCCCCTTTTTCTCCCCGAGTTGCAGAGCATAGTTGCCACTTCACGTAATTTCCTTTGGCAGAATAACCCCTGAATTTCACTGGTGTAAATCACACACTTTGCTTGTAAGCCATAAAAACAGTTCAGCAGGAGTCGGCTGTGTATTGGTGTGTCATGAACAGACTGCAAGGACCCAGAGCTCTGGAGGGGTTTGGTATGCAGGTTTTCACCACAGCACCCTCCAGCACCCCACAATTGTTATCATTAACTTGGTACATCTTGGGAGCACTGAAACTTTAGATTTTACAAAGGGCACACAGTGCTTGATCATCCTTTTCTTTCACAGTCATAATTTTGTCAGTAGTTCTGTTATGGTCTCAATTTTTATGTAAATGGAAAGTATCAAAATTCCTCAGGGGAAAACATTTAGAAGTAATTGGTGTTTCTATTTTTGTTCTATCTTTAAACATTTTGTGATATTCATCTACTTTGATTTTATTGCTTCACTCTCTCTAAATGCTGGGACTTTTCCATTACTAGCATGTGTTCATGACAATGAGCAGTCTTATAATGCAAATTCACTTTTCAGTTTTGTCTTGTTTTTGTCACAATCCCAAAGTTAACGGTAAAGGGAGGAGGTTATCTGGAATGCACACTTTTGGGGATTTTGAGCCATACTCCTGGTGAGACCTCAAAAATCACAAAGGGTCTGGTGGAAAAGGGATTGGTCTGTTGCCACTTACATCATTTAGCTTTCCAAGAGAGAGGCAAGATGTGACAAGCTGTACTGTTTGTTTCATTACCAAGCTGAATCAGCTCAAAAACCACCCTACTACCGTGTGCCCACGGTGAAAAGTTCACCTCCTCTACTCACCATAAGCTGTTATGTAGATTAAAAGTAATTAACTATCATGTGTAGTTACCTACTTGAGTTATTTAGAAAATTACAATACTGTAAGGTATGGCAGAGTGCGTATTTTGAAAGAAAAATGCACAAATGAAACAAAATTAAATTTAGATTTAGTAGTGTTGGAGGTCCCTTTTGTCTGGTCTTAATGTTCCTCTACTCCTTAGTTCCAAGAAGTAACAATAACATAGATTTAAAACTCCTAGAACAACTAAGACAATGAAGGATTCAATTTGTCTTCTGTGGTGGAGTGCACAGGGCAGTTGTCCAAGCCCATATCCTCACTTTTATTTCGAAAGAAAATGACAAAACACAAAGCATCAATACATGGGTTTGACTTTAGCCACCTCAGCTAAGCAAAAAAGCTATTTCAGACTATGTATTTTGGTGATGGTTGTACATTTGGCTCTCATGCCAGTCACCTTGTAACCCAGTTTAGACCAGTCTGACTACCTGCCTTTGCCCCTGAGCATTCCCTGTTGCTTCCTTACAGTAATGCCTTACTGAGTGCTTCACAATTGCTGTTCCCGCCTTTCTGTCCCCACTGATGAGGATGTAGCCAGGGATGAAGAAATGAAAGGCGAGCAAGTATTTGCTTCTCTGTCTAATGGTTTGTTTCATAACTCATCTCAAAATGCAACGAATTGCATAATTGCTGATGCTTGACAGCTAAAAGTGGACTTCTCATAGCTCTTTGGAGGAAAGCACAGAGGATATTATGCCTCGTTCTTGTATAGAGAGGAAGAGGGAATTTTTTGGGAAGTGCCCTTTAGCATTGCCTCAATCAAAGTCGTTGAGGCTTTTTTGGCTGCCTTCATATTACTTTGCATCTTTAGAGATACAGCTGAAAGATTGCTGTATTGCAGTAGTGTGTTCAGGTGTTGTTTGTGCAAAAGTATTGATTGGCACCAGGAGCTTTCACAAGCGTGAAGTGTCTGAGGCAGAAGAGTGCTTTTGTGTTTGTTTACTGGGTGGTTGCTGGGCAGCAGCCCTCTTAGGGTAGCGTGAAACTGTACTAGTTAGAAGGAGCTGTGAGTACTGAACCCTACCAGAAGTGATTGTTTTGTCCAGGTCACAGAAGTAGTGGCACACAAACACTGGTTCTAATTTGAGCTTCACTTGGTCTCTTACACATTTTTTCTCCTCTGCTTATGTTGTCAAATCGAGCAGAAGCACAATGAATGCCCTAGCAAGCCATTACAGCTGCTCTCAGTAGTGCTGCATCAATGTGTGCATGGTGCATTTGGTCCCTGTGTGCAGTCTTTAGCTTCAGAGACCTCCTTTAAATAAAGGCCTGAAGATCATTATTGTCATTATTAATTTGTAATGCCATATGAAATAATATGAAAGTTGGTATCTGAGCATTTCTTACAAATTTCTGGAGAATTTTGAACTTCCATTCTCAGTTACCTGAAATCAGGATAGCTATAGTGCCTATATTAAAAATTAGTTTTGCTGTTGTTGCAAGGAGACATTTCTGCTGTTTTTGTTTCAAATCTCTTTAAATACTGGTTAGAGCAACAAGAAGTCTCTAGTCTTGTGGGGTGGGCCAAAACTCCTCAGTAACATGCTTATGGTTATCATCATATTCTGACGTTATCATCACTCTGACAGAGGTTAGGATGTCCTTATGAAATGGCAGAATGCCCTGAGAAAAATCAGAGATAAGCAGAAAGCCCACATAAAGTACTAAGAAAGCAGTATTTTCCTAGCAGAAGTGGAGAGAAAGTCCTGAGGAATAAAAACAGTGCTGTGTGACTATGTGTGAGCTCACCAGACATTAGTCTTTATGTGAAATTACGGGATTTCATCAACAGGAGCCTGGAAAGACCCAGTACCTGTCTGTCAATGTGCTTCTTGCTCTTTTGTTTTTTCAGTAAATGGGCTCCCAAGCATGAGCATGTTGAACTGGGAAATTCCCTGGATCAGAGTGCCAAAGCATCTTTTTATTCTGTAAGCACCAATTTAAGCAGGAAAGATGGGATTTATTAAACTGAAAGATCACTGAACAGCTTCTGCCAGCTTGCCTTTCCTCAGAACAGGATGATTTGTGGAGTCACTCCTGACACTTCAGGAGAGCTAAAACTCACAGCAGCAGAGCTATGCATTGTCTGGAGAGCTAGAAACCACCTCTCAGGTTCTGTTTATTTCCCCACACTGTGCACTGGGAAGGTAGTTTTAGAGTCTGTGACCTGTTTATAAGACATTGTGGGCTGCTAGGCAGGTGATTTGCCTTTGAGACTGTAATTCACTGCTGATTTGCTCATGGTTTGAGAGCTGCAGTCCTAAGGCGGCATGCCGGTTGAGTACCCTTATCAGACAGGCAACTGGGGCAACTGATTCCAATGTGTTTTGTAAAATGCTGATGTTCCCAAAGAAATGTTTTTGCCCAGAAGGAAGGTAGGTGCCTTTCAAGTGAACTTGTTAAGAAACATAAACTTGATTCCATAATCTTTATTTATGCTGTTTATACATCACATTTTGAAAGTGTATGTAATGATGTGCCTTGTAAGCTGCTGCAAGTATCACCATGTATGAAGAAAACTTCAATAAAAGCATTTTTCTTTACAGTCTTTGTATTGAAGATTGCAAGTTCTTTAATTATCTGCCTCTGCCCAGTAATACTAGTTGTAAAGTCTGTGGGATTATTGTGCCTTTGAGAGACTATTCTAACAGAAGTGGGTTTCCTGGGGAAGGACCATGTCATTACCCACCGATCATTATCCACTGACCTCTGTCTATAGTATTTTCTATGTAATGAGCCAAAGGCAGAGAGAGTTGCCAGCATACCCTTCACCTCTGCTGTTCCATTACTGACTATCCCAGGAATTTTGTGTTTTATTCATGCTATGGTCAATAAAAATAAAGTTTGAGCATGCTAAAGCATTCTGCAGGGATTCTTTACAGGGTCTGTATCTATGCTCTGGCTCTGTGGCTGAATGGTATTTGGTGTCTTAGTGATGCTTTGGGATAGTTTTGCAGTATGCAGTCATCCTCTGCTTTACCTGCAGCCAGAATTGGAAAGTTTGGCAAATTACTCTGGTTTCCCTAGGCATTTGATTTGATTTTTTTATTTCTTTCTGCTTCTAGGTGTCAGTCAGTCTCTCCACTGCCTCTCTTGTCCCCACGCCGAAGCCCAGCCTACCCTCTCAGTGACAGTGAGGACTCTTGCCGCTCTGCTCAGCTCACCAGAGTCTCCAACTCCAGACTGCGTCTCAAGGACTGGAGCAACCGCACGTCCACGCTGCAAAGCACCTCCACAAGCCCATCAGACACCGACTCCCCCAGCCACCCTCTCAAAGCCATCAGTGTGGGTGCTTTGGATAAAAGGCTGTCTGTGTTCAAGGCTGAGGACCAGCAGGAGAGTTCAAGGGAGGCTCAGGATGGGGATGCAATAGGGAGCCATCCACTAGCCAGGAGCACTTTGTCCTTGGGCACTGCAGCCAACTTGAGGAACCTCTCCCTCAGCCGGGCGAGCGTCCGCTCCCAAGCTCTCGATATCCGGCAGAAGATCACAGAATGGGAGTGCCGCCGGGAGCTGCCCCCCAGGACGAGCACTTGTGTGGACAAGAGGGATGCTGGGGAGAGGTCAGGCAGTGAGAGCTGCCCCAGTGTTCTGACCTCTCCCTGCAGTGAGAAGACGTTTGATTTCAAAGGCCTCAGAAGAATGAGCCGAACGTTTTCCGAGTGCTCTTACCCGGAAACAGAGGAGGAGGAACTGCTGGACAGGGATTCCTGCCATCGGTTTGAAAAGAGGCTGGGCAGGAGTGAGCCTCCTGCTGCTGCTTTCCTCAAGGGCCACACGAGGAAAGAGTCCTCTGCTGTACTCAACAGAATACAGAAGATTGAGCAGGCACTGAAAGAGCAGCCTGGCAGAGGCCTCCCCCAGTTACCAAGTAGCTGTTACAGTGTTGACAAAGGAAGGAAAAAGTCTCTGACTCTGAGTACTGTGGAGGGACTGAGTGAAAGCCTAAATGATAGCAAAGGAGGGAGTGTTATTTTGGGGAGTGAACCAGAGACACCTGAGGCTGAGAAAAGCAGTAAGACAAAACAGGGGATTACTGCAAACTCAGCTGGCCCTAAACTGCTCCTTGAAAGCCCAGATAACAGCGCAGTGAATCCTGTCCCCAAACCCAAACGCACCTTTGAATATGAGGCAGACAAAACCCACAAAAGTAAACCAAGCAATGGCCTACCTCCATCTCCTACACCTGCTACTTCTCCTCCTCCCCTCCCATCCACCCCTGCACCACCTGTGACCAGAAGACAGAAGAAAGAGTCACGCTTTCACAGAAAATCCCAGAATAGGTAAAATTCACAGAAATGTCTTGTGCTTGGTCTTTAAATAACTAAATGCTGCTGTATTGTCTTAGTAACAGTGTTTTAAAATTTCACTCTAATGCAATGATTTTAACCTGAGAAATGCAAGAGATTGTGTGCAAGACAAGCATTTTTCTGCTGGGCTGCATTGATAAGATGCACTGGTTTAATGCTTTACATGTCTATGGCGTTGGAGTTCTCCAACCTGTATTCCTTGATCCCCAGAAAATGCTTTAGGTCGTGTTTGCTAAATGTTTTCCTGCTAATTCTGTCACAAATGCCCTCACCTGTGATTTTTAATGGAGCATAATTTCATTATCCTTTTGTAGTGGGACCATAGCTGATCTGTTGTAGTCCTGTTTTCCTGTTCACTGCAAAACATACCCGTGTTTCCAAGGCTTGCTCCTGCAGCAGTGTGGTCAGTTTTATGGAATGTTGGTGATTTTTTTTTTATTCAGTGATTAGAAATGTTGACATTACTATAATAGCTGTAGAGGATTAATGGTGAGATTTTAGCAAAAAAAGACCTTTATGTCCTTCCTGAGTTCATGATCAGCAGACTTTATGGATATTTTCCCCCAGCAGTCTGTGGAGCTTGATGTGTTTCAGTTACATGATTGGTCTTGACTTTTGGAAAGGGTAAAACTCATTCTGCTAATCTCTTAGAAAAGTATAGGCATAGTTGTTGATAAGCATTTGATGGGGGGCATTTTTAACAAGTTCACCTATCTGTGCCTGTGTATGATGCACATGCGCTGTTGATATTGAGTGGTTAACTTTGCAAATAACAGCATCTCAGCCACATGCTATCAGTTCAGTATCTGGTGCTCGATGTTGGCTCAATTAATTAAAAGTTTAAGTCAGCACAACCTGACCTGAAATATGCTGGGGCAGGAAAAGGAGAAGAGGAGCCTTCAGATTCTGCTCTTTACTTCCAGGAGACACCTGCTCCTGAAATGGATCAAACAGCTCTGCTGATGTGTGTTGTTTCTCTGAGAAAGGCGTGGGGGTGAAGTGTAGAAAGCCAAAGTCTGATTAGCTGTGCTTATCTTTGAGTTATGGCCATAATCTCAGAGAAAGTAAATCTGTTTTTTAACAAGAATTTGTGAAATAAACCTAACATCATTTTGTTCAGCACAGCGTTTCCAGTGTGCAGAAGACAGTAATTTTTAGGTGTTCTAGCATAAAAGATGTCCTTTATTGCAAAATTAAAGGGCAAGAGGTAAAATTATCTGTATTGTGTGGACAGGAGTGAATAGCAAGAGCTAACTCTTGCACAGAACCACTGTATGACCTGCAGCTAACTGATCCAAGTCAGTCTCTAATTACATGTGTGCTCTGAGTTTGAGACCATGTAAGTCATCTGAGAACCACAGCATTTTGTAATGATGAGTTTCTGAGATGAAGTTTTGAAACTTCTTTCAAGAAGAGGTACAATTCAGCTTGCATCTGCTGTTCTGCAGGTTCAGTAGCCCATCACAGTGGGGTGTTAGATGACAGCATAGTTCACCAATGGGTTCTGCAGGTTCAGTCTCCCACCACAGTGGAGTGTTAGATGACAGCATAGTTCACTAATGGAGCCACAGTCCTGGGTGGGGCCAGTCGGTAGGAGCCCAAAACAAACCCAATATTTATCAACTTCAGTTGTGATGAGTGGAGTATAATTTGTAGAATTTACAGTGTTACAATGTGTACCTCACGAGCCTTGCAGATCAGTTTGATGTTGCACAGGGTAGGTTTCCATTTGTTTGTAACAGCTTTACCCTGCTGTAGTTCAGTAATTTCCCTGGGCTTACTTTTATGAAATTTTAGCTTTGTCTTTACTACCATCTGTAAGAAGAATTCCACCATTTACCAGGAGCTTGAGACCATGCAAGTCATCTAAGAATGACAGTGTTTTTGTAAGTTATTGAAGTCTCAGTCTTGAAACCATCCTCTTTTTGAGAACAGACAGAATTCATTATGTCTACAGCTCGCAGCTGTGTGTTTCAGAGTGAACATACATGTCGTTTGCACACACTGGCATGTCATGAGAATGGACTGTGGATATTTATTCTTCTAATGTTGTGGTTGAAAACAGTGATTTTCTTTGGCTAAATTAGACAAATAGTAAAATGGGGGAAGTCTCTCCTATTTCCCTGCTAGCATAGAGCCAGTTTGTATTCACAGGACATGGTTGCCCATGCAGCTTTTATGTTTCAGATTGATGTGACCTGGGTATTCCCTAGTGGTTAGAGCTTCTCTGGCACAGACATAGTACAGGAATGTCCCAGGATAGGCTTGGGACTACAGCTGAGCACTGTTCCACAGAACCATTCTCATGGTCCTCTGCAGTCCCTGTCCACATAATGGAGATAACAATGCTTCCAACCTCATAAAACTGTCACAGATTGCTGTGAGACTGCTGTGAACACAGGCTTTGAGGTCCTCTAAAAGTCCTGAAAGCATGATGGGTTTTGGTTTGTTTTTTTTTTTCAGTTGGTCATTTAATACAGATTTCTTAGCAAATAAGTGCTCAGCTAAATGTTTGAGTAATTTTGAATTCCAGTTACTAAATATGTATTGTTTTAAACTTTAGAAAATCCTTTGAGTTTGAAGATGCATCAAGTCTTCAATCCCTGTACCCTCCCTCCCCAACTGAAAATGGGACTGAGAGTCAGCATAAATTTGGATCCAAGAGCACTTTAGAAGAAAATGCTTATGAAGACATTGTAGGTAAGAACATTTTGCAGTATGTAGCTCACAGTGGGATGTTGAGCAGTTGTGGTCAGACTGTGTATCGTTGACTGTGTATTGCCCTGTGCAAGAATGTTCAGTGCTGTCAGTACAGAGAGATTAAGTGGAGGGTAAATGGATTCAATGCATTAGTGCAAACGTAAGCCTCAGTCTGAATGCAGGAGGTCTTGATTCCTTTGGACTTCATTGGGTGGTAGTGGAAAAGGACTGTTTGGTCAGCTTTTTGCCATGCTTTCCAAGAACCAGATCACTCTTTTTTATCAAGGCCTTGGCTTGAAGCCTTGGTTAGTGTTAAAATATAAAGAACTGAACTGGAGATAGTGTTTATAGAACTATCAAATAGCAAGATTAAACTCTCAGGCCATGTGTAGTCAGCCTGAGCTTTTCAAGGCTCCTGTGTGGACTGCCCAAAGCAGTTGTTTGTAGCACTGTTTCTGGTCTCCCCTAAGTCCCAGTTGCTGGTTAAAGAGAAATTAATTTCCTCTAGCTATACAGCCATCAGGAATGTGCAACAAAACCACTGTTTTGATTAAGCTTCACAAGAA
The DNA here is from genome assembly GCF_014839835.1 of Dryobates pubescens. Classification (NCBI taxonomy): domain Eukaryota; kingdom Metazoa; phylum Chordata; class Aves; order Piciformes; family Picidae; genus Dryobates; species Dryobates pubescens. Next base: position 10,891,209 of record NC_071633.1, read on the forward strand.
AAACATGTTTCTTTTGGTCTTAGAAGGAAATGTATGGCCTATGCATACATTCTTTTAACATCAAAAAGGCTTTTATAATTATCAAAAATTGGGCAGCCCTTCAGAGCACAGATTTTCCAAAGAAGTGATGAATATCTGCATTGTTTTTAACTCTTTCAGTGTTGTATTATTACAACAGATACAAAGACTATTTCATTTTATTTTGGACAATGAATCTCTATCTGCTGAAAGCTGGAGGGCTACCAAGATAGTCAGGGGCCCTAGAGCACATGTCTTCTGCAGAGACACTGACAAGCTGGTATTGTTTAGTCTGGTAAAAAGGAGGACCAGAGTCACTCTAATACTTGTTTGAAGGACAAACAAAGATGATAGAACAAAACTCCTTCATCATCAGTTGATACAGCAAGGAACAACGATCACAAATTACAGTGTGGCACTCTTTGACCTTACACCCAACTGCTGTCTCTGGCTTGTTAGCCTCAGTGGAAATAGGAATCTGCTCTTTCCATTTTCAGCTGTATTCTTCCACTATGTCACTTTAAAAAACACTGTCAGAACACACCAGAAAATGCTGTTGCTATTCAGTGTTAATAAAAATGAGAGTTTATATAGCTACTAACCCCACCCCCCCTTTGGAACACTTCCTTATGTGATCATCAGCCTTCTAAATGAGCACAGACCAGCATTTCATTTACATATGAAAAAGTATTGTGCATTAATTACAATGTTCATCTCTACTCAGGACCTGTCAATGTATTGACAGATGTTAGGTGGTAATGCTTCTTTTCCTTGCTTTGGTTTGTTAAATATCAAAATAAAATGTGCAGGAGTGGTAAGAAGCTTTCTCAAATGAGAAGAAATCTTGGGTTCAGGAAAACAAAATCATAATGGACTGCTCTCTCTCATGGGAACTATAAACCACCTCACTGCAAATTGTAACTTGGGCATTTTGGTAGGTCAGTGGGAAGAGAATGCAAAATTTCAGATCTGTGGACAAACACAAAACTTCATTGTTTTGTACTTCTTTTTAACAACCTCTTTCCAAAGCACTTCATTCAATGCAGACAGTGTAGGGGGAATACCAAAACAGTCTAATTCTTATAAACTGTCAAGCATGATTAAAGACAAGCCAAAGTAGTTTGATCTCCAGCTTTAAAGAAACTGTCGTAGTTTTGTGTATCACATCTCCATAATTTATACCAGTAGTGCTAGACCAATCCCTAAGTAGCACTTTTGTACTCATGTGAACCAGGTGTCTGTAAGAGTGAGTTTATAGATTTACATCTGCTCCAAAACCATAAAGTACTCTTGTTAGTGCTGCTTTGGGTTTTCTTTGCAAACAGTTGCTCTAGAGGTGATGGTGTACTGAGTGCTCTCACTCGGACTAGGACGATGATCAAAATACAGCTCCTAAGCACACAAGAGTAGGACTAGAGCCCTTGGAGTTATGTTTACTATGTGACCTCCTCATGTGGAGCATATCCACACTAAACCTGAGCATTCCTCCACCCGTTTCCTTTTTTAATGACCAGGAGGGTGATGAACTGAACTGCTAAGGCTAGTTTATGTTATATTGAGAGCTGATTAAAAATAAATGTGCTTTGAAATCCAGTGGCACCACAAACCAAATGCTTTGTTTATTTTTGTAATATTTGTGTGCTCTTTGGTAGATGAAATAGCTGTGTTCAGGACAGGGATTGGACTGGAACATAAGTATCCATTCTGCATTTATCAACAAGCAGCTGTATAAAGGGGTGCATATTCCTAACAGTAATCAGAGCTGTATTCCTTGTGCAAGGAGCCATGTAGACTTCATTCATCTTCTGTACTAGCACTCACAGGAATGTGGCAGTCATAGTAAACTTAACATTGTTTTGCTTCTTGTGGTTTTGAATGAGTTTTTAATCAGACCAAAATTGATGTGGCTTTATGAATTCAATTGGGGAAACCATGCTTGGCTTTGTGTAAATTCACAGAACTATCATAGTATTAAGAGATGTCTGAGACGGTCTCTTCTGCTGTGTTTGTGGACAGCAGTATTTTTTGTCACATGCACCACATGGTTTCAGTTTTCCAGCCTCTTCCCCTAAATGCAGTTGAGAGATTTTACATTGTTATTTCAGGCCTGCTGTCTCTGAGGCATTTTTCACCTGACATCTAGAAGAAAGCACTTGTTATCATCACCAAAAAACGCTGAATGAGTAATGTGAAGGCAAGGTTAAGGGACAATATGAAGTTTACCTTGAGAAAATCTAGTAAAACCATGTAAATGATAGTTTGTGTTTGCAAGAGAAATTGCACTTACAGTTCAGAAATTAAATCTAGTGGAAGAAGCCCTTGACAAGGCCAACCTTCTTGCTCTGTAACTTCTGAGAGAGTGTTGGATGCAGAAGAACAGGTGGAGACTTTTTGTAAAGGGTACACTACAAAGATGTGTAGGAGACCTATTGCTGGGCTCTGTGTGTTGCATCATAGATTGAGAATGTTTAGTTTGATGTTGCACAGGTCCATTTGCCTTGTCCAAGCAAGAACCATTTGCTCTTATAGCTGTGCTCATTTAAAACTTCCCCCCCAAGAAAGTGATTAAAATGCCTTTTCCCCCCTGAAGATCTGTGACTAACATGGTCTTGCTTCTCTGCTGTTTTTTAAGTCATATTATGTATAGCCAGGCCTGGTCTATGCCAGAAGTTAGGTGGAGGGCCAAAGATACAATAGGTCCCCAGTGCCAAAACTTGTTAGAACTGCTTGGTGGCAGGTCCCAGTGCTGTGTAGATCACTAGGCCCTATGTCCCTCCTTTAACCTTGTGGATAATAGAGTCAGCATCTTGGGGCTTCTTTATTAATTAAATCCAGGTACTTTTTCAACTGACATTTTGGAATATGCTGTGGAAGATGGAGTCCATCAAATCTTCACTGGCTGAGGGAATGCTCTCCAGGAAACTCTAGTAGCTGGAATGTGAACCGGGGCAGATGTGAACGAGGGACAGAACCTGGGCAGGAGAGAAATAGTCAAAAGTGTACATCTCAGGTAACTGGCACAACTGCTTCTTTCACAAGAGAGGAAATGGAGCAGTAAGTCTCAAATCAGTATTATTAAGTGGGTGCCTGAGCAGTTGCAATAGGCAGGTGGGGACCTACATGCAAAATCCTGAGCATGGAGGAAATGTCAGTGACATAACTTTCTCTGTAGAGCCCACAAGAGTGTGTCACTCCATTTATCCCTCCTGGTAAGGCACCTCTTTTCTCCTAAACTGATTAGTCTTTTTGAATTCTGATGTAAATGGAACATAGTGCATGTCATGTAACAAATGAGATGATTTAGCTGTTTTACTGAACCTTCCACTGTGTGTGCCAAGAACTTCAGAAATGATGACCGAGGTCCAGTTGGAAGATGTTGCAGCTTGACATTGCTTTCAAATTAGAACATTCACAAAGTTTTTTCCAGTAAATGTGAAAAAAGGTTAGAAAGAGAGCAAGCTGATCTTTCCAGTAAAATCCCATCATCACATGCCACATTATCGCCCGTCATGCGTTTGTATTGCATTATTGTCTGTCACATTATCATCTCACATCACAAGAGTTGTACAAATCTGGGAGAAAATGGAATTGCTGGGCTGCTGTGAGGCTGAAACAAACTTGGAGACTGCACCTCTGCCAGCAGTGTTGTGTAAGTTACTTCTCTGAAAACTACTCTGAAAACATTTGGGGTTTTCTGTCAGACTGTTACCAGGAGGTCTCTGGGTAGTCATCAGCTACAGACAGAGCTTGGATTGATATAAAATAATGGTGCAGGCAGTGATCAAGGAGACATATGCTCCACACCCCCAGTCTGTTTCTCACAGTCTAAAAGGCACATGATTTTTTGAAAAGTGACAAACTTAGTAATAGATCCTGTAGAATAATGGCAGCCAAAGCACATTAAATGAAACAGCATCCACATGGGCCTGTCAAAAAAGGGCAGATATCCTAGCTGTCTGATCCTATAGACCATCAGCCTGCTGCTTTGTTGCTTCATTGGGATACATGGATCTCACTTATTTTTAATGATTATCTCATGCTTTATTTAGACCTGTTTTTTTTCTCTGTAGACTCTGTCTCACCATCCATTAGAGCTCCTTTTGACAGCCTGTCAGCTTTATTGCCTGGTTTCCTAGTCAATGCTGCAGGGTTAGTAAAACAGGAGTAGAATGATCATGAGACTGCTCTCCCAAATTCTAGTTTAAATTCAGAGACTTTGTTGAAGTCAGCAGGGTTGAACTTCTGTGAAGCACAAGTAGTTTAGGCATGCTGATGCTGTAGTGTGCTCATAGATGCTCATCAGAGGTTTTCACACACATGATTTTTGAAGCATGAAATTTCTTACTCATTTATCAGCCACGTTAATTCTTCTCCATCTAATACTTCATTGTGATTACAACTCAAAGCTCTTGCATTACTTGCAGACAGCAGGGAGATGAAAGTATCTGTAGTGCTTCTTCCACTTACTGCAAGGTAAAGCACAACTGTAGAAGTTCAGAAAAAAACGGTAGGATGGTGGCTACAAACTCCATGGACCAGAACTCAAAAGGCTGATTGCATTTTAGACTTCTCTCTCTGCATGTTGCAGATGCTCTTCTACTTTTCTGAGAACGTGGTACTAAGCTGATAGGATTGTAAGAGTGTAATGGCTTTCCAAAGCACCTAAAATGTATCTTAGCTGTAATTTGATATTGAAGTAGTTCCTCTTTCTACAGATTCCTGGGGTAAATTCCTCAGCTGAGATGCAGTTGCAGCTTCTTTGATGTTGAAAGATGTACTAAAGATCTAAGCTCAGATACTTTATGGGAGCGTGGAGATTTTGTGGTTTTCTTCCATTTGATCTGAACAAGCTCGTAAACATCCCAGTGGCTGAGTTTCCCCCGCACTGGTGGTGTGAATCTGGTGTAATTTTATGAATAAAATGAATGAGTAATGTACATGCATTGCAATGAGCACACCTGGATTCCCATCACTCTGCAGTTCTTTGGACTTCAGTGCCCACAGATGCTGGGAAGTTGTAAATCTGCACACCACATGAATGCTGTGCTGTTCCCTCATGCAGTGCTTGCACTCAGAGGCTCATTCCCATTGATTCCTCTTCAACAGCAGCAAAAGCAGAATTTGCCAACCACCCTTCTCTGCTGGCTTCTTCCGTAGAGTCCTAGAACTGTTTTGGTTGGAAAAGACCTCTAAGATCAAGTCCAATCACCAACTTAACAGCATCATGGTCATTAAACCATGTCCTGAAGTACCTTGCCCATTTCTGTTTTATCTTAATCCTCTGCAGGGCATTGTGTCCATCAAATATGTGTGAGTTGGAGGAATTGGGCTAGATCTACGTAGTTGGAGGAATTGGGCTAGATCTACGTATCACAGAACACAGAATGTTAGGGGCTGAAATGAACAGAGCACAAAAATGGTAGTCCAGAGGAATTATGCGTTGAAAGTAATTGATATTGTGACTTGTGTCTGTTACAGAAACACTGCAAAATGGTGAGGGTATAGGTGCCACCAGCATCAGAGGTTTTTACAGACTGCCCACTGAGCGTTTCTATTTTGTTATTCAGTCCAGATTCTGCCTACCTGGCTGTACACCTGCTGTTGAGTTCCTCTCACTTTCTGGCAGTGCAAAAGGCAGGAGTTATAATCAGCTGTCAGGGAATCACTTCAGTCCTCTGGTAATTATTTCTTCTATCTAGAAAGAAATTATGCATTTCCCCTGCTTTCTGCCATTTACAGGGAAGTGTCTGCCTGCATTTTACTTGTTTTCCCTCAGCTTTACTTTTCTCTCCTTTCTCAGTGTGAGACAGGACTGCTGAGCCTGTCTCTGCTTCCCATTTGCCACGTGTTAGAGGCTGAGCAGAGAACATTGTGTGCTGCCTTAGGCCTCAGTGGGCCTGGCTTGCAGAGCATCACAGCGTAAGGAATTGCAACTGCTGAAGGGGACTCATCGATGCTTAAACTCAAGGTCTGCATTCCTCAGGACTTTTCTGAAGATCACTAGTTATTTCTAATTTTTGTTTTCTTTCCCCTGTGGGCCAATCATTAAATTGCCTGTGAGGTCTTCTGAAGATAAAGGGCCTGTATGTAAATGTCCTGGGAGAACTCAGCAGCTGGGCAGATAGAACTCAAGAGAATGGGAAACTTGCAAGACATGCTTATAAAGAAAATTGGGAGCTGGGATGGTGATCAGAGACAGTATTTGCTAAAGACTTGCTATTTCATGTGACCATATGCACTCTGAGGGTCTGATTCAGCTTTCTTAGAAGCTGGCAATAGTCTGCTGTTGTCTTGTGTGGCAGTCAGATCAGTGTCACTAAGACAAAGTCTGGCCTCTATACTGTGTAATGTTTTTTCTTTTGGCTTCCAATAGAGACATCCATATGGAAGGAACAAGGATGTTTCCTTGCTCTTTCACTGTAAATGTAGTTTCCTTTTGCAGCAAATCCAAATGAATGCAAAAGCACTCTAGCTTTGCAGATGGTGATCATTCTTCGCTTTAGACTAGAGAAGTGATGGTGGTGTGGAGAAATGCAGAGATCAAAGCTGTGAGTCTCTGAGTCAGCCCAGCTATATGGAAATATTCCTCATTTTTGTGCTGCAGCAGCTGCCATTGCAGCACTTCTCCAGAGCCTTCCTCTGGTGTGGGATCCTCACCTGCTGGTGGCCACCAGCTCACAGGTCTTTCTTTCATGGCAGAGAGTCACTGTGCAGCCAGATGGGGTTAAATGCTGCTCTAAGGCAGTTCAGGCTATCTTCACACATCTCTTTAGCTTATTTGATGTCTTTGGTTTCTTGTCACTTCTACAGGAACTAGTCTGGTCTGTCTAAATACACTTTTTGTTTATGTGGTCTTTTGTGGCTTATCTACCAGGGGGAACATACATACTAAAAAATGGTGGTTTCAAGGCTTGAAAATTGCTGAAGACCTGCAAAAAATAATCTCATCTAGTTCATTGACTGAACCAAATACACGGTTCAAATGCCATTTCAGCAAGCCCAGATTGTTTTGGATTGATCAAACTATTTCACTATCAGAGATCTGTTGTGGAGGAGATTATACTTTGGGGGAAAAAAAAAATAAAAAGAAAAAGAATGATTGAGGCATAGCTGGCCTCAAGGCATTATTTAAAAATAATAACACAAAGCCCAAGCCCATCCTGAAACAATCTGATATTTGTGCAAATGAGAAAAAGAAAAGAAACAAGTGTTCTTGAACAGAAAATCAGTCATCTCAAGAAGCTCTCTCAGCTCTAGGGAAAGGGTTAAAATTGCTGTAGTGTCTCCACTGACCTCCACATTACACTGAAGAGGAATTTGGCCCAAGCTTTCTTTTGGTAGAGAATATGAGTCAGAAAAGCAGCCTCTGCTCACAATTCCTCGCTCCTCCCTCTTCTCTCATCCAAGACTTCTCTGGTCCTGTTTCTGTACTTAATATTTTAGGTCAGTATTAGTAGTGCTGACTTTTAACTGGGTTCAAGGAATTCTGTTTTACTTTGTGTCTTGGAAAGAGAATCACCCTAAAACTTTTAATTGCTTTACATTTTGAAAAAGGTTTCTTTTCAACTGATGGACTTGTTTCTTCTCAGGAGTTTGGATGCTAGGCAGATGAATGCATTGAAATTTCTTTTCACAAGGAAGCATATGTTTAAGCACTGCCTCATGTAGCTGGGTATTTTGAAATCTGTTTAGAATGGATTAAATGCTTGCTTGACCTACACTTGACTTGGGCTTACAAGAAATTTTATTATGCTAGTACAGTCCAATTAGCTGAGAGTAAGTAACAGCATTTTGCAAAGTTGACTATTTATTGTTGTTATGGTTGTCATATCTAGAACTCTGGAGTTTATGAGAAACAGAATTAGTGTGCAAGGCCTATTTATGTTTCTTCCTACAGAGGGAATCAATCAATTCCATAGTCCTCCCAGGACATTTGCAACATTTTTATTTTTTAGTAATAATTTTTGCTTAAGCTGTATCCTGTTCATTGTACTCATCAAAAGCTCTTTCTTCTCAGTACCCCATACACCTGAAGGTGTTCTCTCCACGTGACTTGTGGGTTGACTATAATGATAGTGCAGCCTTCTAGAATCAGATTCCCACTGGATAAAATAATAAGTGGGGATTGCCAATTCAAACATTCCTCAAGAGCAGCAGTTATTGAGGCTTCTAATTAAAACAAAGCTGATACATTCACTCCTGTGCTTTTATTTGACTGGAAATCTCAGTACGATGCCCTACTGAAGCAAAACTGTATTTTTCACTCATATTGTGAATACGTGAGCTTGCTAAGCAAAAGCTCTGGTCACCAGAATTAATGAATCAACCAGTCTCATGCTTCCAGGCTTAAACATGAAGTAAAAACACGAGATGCTTTTGTTTTCTTTTGTAGAATGAGGAAATGTAAGACACTGTCTAACCTCCCCACCCTACCCCAAGAAAACAAAATCAGTCCAACAAGATGGGCATTAGTGCAGGCTTTGCTTTCATTTAAAACACCTATACCTGAACTGTCATCTTTGTAACAGCAGTGAATGTTTTCTGTAACAGTGTGAATAAAACCCTATGCTAGAGCTTTCTGCCCTCAATTCTTAAATGACACAGTACATAGTAAAATCCAAATTTCTTGTATTCAGTAGCTTGTATTGCAATATGTATTGCACTAAAGCCATAAGCTTTAGAGTCATCTTTAGATATAAAACCAAAAGCAAGTTGGTTCAAAAGCTTTAAACTTCCTTCATGTTTCAAGTTTCTGCAAATGCAGGTCTTGATTTTGAGTAGATTACTTTCTTTGGTTCTTTGGGATAATTTTCTGTGTAATGTGGTTGAAAAACTGGGATAACCCTGTGTTCAAATTCTACAGGTGATTCTGGTTAGTGATTATGAACTGTCTGAAGAAATGCATACAAAATGTTCATTCTACTGGTAGCATTCATTCATCTTCATGCTTCTTAGCTTAGTGAGGGTTTTAATGAGTTTAGGAGTTTTGAGAAGAGGGTGGGTTATTCCACTGGCCCTTAGGCTGCTGAAGGGTATTGGATCTCACTTAAATCTGGACTCTCCATTTTCATTCTTGTTTTCAAATGCTAAATTTTCAAAGACTGCAGTCTTCTTTTTGATGTACTATTCATTTATGTCATATTTGGTGATTAACTGTTCAAGCCTTTATGTATTACTGGCAGGATGAGATTCTGCTGGGAGATATTAGTTGCACATAAATTGAAATGGATAGCTGCTTAATTAGAAGGCATGATGTGTTTTAAAGACTGCCTTGAGGATGCGGTATGGCTGGTGCAGAAATTCTTCCCTCTTCTTTTACACTTCTAATCTTCTCTCCTGGCACTGTTGAGCTGAAGTGTTTATTCTTTCTTTGCATTCTTTCAGGGGAAGAAAAAGATGAAGGTAGCATCAAATAAAAGTTGTCTTATTGTGTGTAAGGCTGGTATGTTGAGAACATTTATTGCTATGCACTTCACCCTCTGAGTGGCTGCTATAGATGTATAAATTCTAGTGATACACTTTAAAGTAGTTCTGCGCCTTAGTTTTTATATATCAATAAATTTTCCACAGCTGTGGATGCTCAGAAGCACATCTTGTGAAACCTTTGCATTTTATTGAAGAAGAAGAAAAAAAAAAAAGGGCAGTGAAAAAACCCCAAAGAAACTTGTCGACCTCATAGCCAAGTTCTTCTCCAAATACTTCCAGCTGCAGCTAGAGGGATGAGTCATGCTGAAAGCCGAGGAGCTTTTCTAAAAGCCTTTCACTTGGTTCACGTGATTTTTTTTTTTTAATTATTTTTTATTTTTTTTTTAACTTAACATTCCTGTCTGTTTTTCTTTTCCTAAAAAAAAAACCAAAACCCAAACCGTGCAGGCGAGTCACCCAAGGAAAACCCGTACGAGGATGTGGAGCTGAAAGGCCGTCACGCGGGCCGAAAATCCCATCAGCTCTCCGAGAATTCCCTAGATTCTTTGCACAGGATGTGGACACCGCAGGACAGGAAATACACATCACCTCCCCAGGTAACTGCGACACAGCCTCCCTCTCTGGGTGCTTGAGGCTTGTGTAAAGCTTTAGCAAGAAAATCAGTCGTAGCATAGGAGGAAGAGCAGCCCTGCTGAAGGAGGAGGAATATCTGGTATAAAAGAGTGAGCAAATGCATAAATCAGTGCTGGCGGTGCTCTTGGCAGCTGTGGCTCGGCTTCTCAGCGCTGCACTGCAGAACCTGGTGGCCTCTTTGTGCTGGCTATGGCCTGATGACTTAAAGCAGAATCCTTCCACCGGTTGTTCGTGAGCTGGATCTGATCCTGAATTATTTGTTTGGCTGCATCTCCTTGTGAATTGTCTCTGTGTTTGCTGCTGGGCTTTTAGTTGGGACAGGAGGGGAGAAAAAAAGCTGCTTATTCTTGCCAGCATGTTGTTACGTGAGGCCTGTTGTGACTTTGTTCTTGTGAAGTATGTAGCCTGGCATGCTTTATTGTAAAATGGAGATAGCCAAGAGTGCTCCCCTCAGTAAATAATTTAATAATAAAATAATCAGAAAAACCTGAGTGTTTGCATTTAACAAGGCTGTATACCTTGTGTTCACAACATAAAGACCAGGAGCTCTGCACACTTTCCATTCTGCAGTGAATTTTCCAAAGCAGTCTGTTTTTTGTGAATGCTGTGAAACACCAGGTTGCTTTGTTGTTTATGGGACTGTTGTGTTCATAAGGAAAAAATATGTTTCATCACATACTGAATTTTGAGATTCAAAGTGTTTTTTGAAGGAACTTTATTTTGCATGGAATCAACAGGGAGTTTGCAGCTGAACAAGAGGTCACAACAATTTACATTTTTGTTTTGTAAAAAGATGTAGAACAATACTGGATATATCTTCTGGCTTTTGTGTGCATGTGAACATCACAGCCTAAGAGACAAGAGAAATATCACCAGGATTCATAGTGTACACCTAGTAGATAATTTGTAAACCAGGAGCATTTTCAGCAAAGCTACTGAAAAGGGAACAAGGGGAAATTAGTAATCCAGCAGAGTAAGGACAAACAGAAACTGCAGCCATGAAGATGATCTCCTAGTATAAGACATACTCTGCATAACTATTACTTTGGCTGTTAAAAGGAATTGTGCAGCATCTAGAGGATCCAACAGTATATATCACCAGGGCAGGAAACATCCAGGTCCATAGGAAAACACTGTTCACTGTAAAACACAAAAGAATATACAGATTAAAATGGCTTCTTTAAAATTGCTCAGTAAATAAGTACTCTCCGGTATCTTTGTAACAGGGCTATCTTTTCTGGCAGCCTGTTTTTGACATATTGCCAGGAGTTTCCTGCCAGGAGTCAGTCCTGCCATAACTGCACTGTCATTGTGCTGATATTTAAAGTGGAGAGACACTCAGTGCAGGTCAGCTATGGGCCTGGGTAATTCTCCAATGACCAGAAATAGAAAACTCTCAGTTTCCTGAGGAATGAGAGCTTTGGCAATGATTTATCACCCAGTTTTTCCATCATAGCAACATAGCTGGATTAGCAACATGACTTTTTGGTCATGGATGATGACAAACAAGATGGAAGAGATCAGAAGGTCAGCAAAGTGGCAGCAATCATCTTCAAAAAGAACCGATTTCATTAAAGTATAGACTGCTGCAGATTTTCCTGGCATGCTAACCTGCGGTAAGCAGAGACCTCAGAAACACTGGTTTGTGGTCAGTTTGAACTCCACTGTATCTTCCCCTTTCCCATTCATTATTTTCAGGTTTTGAAGTCATCAGAGATAAAAAGACAGTTTTACTGATGACATTGTATTTGTGATGCAAAATGCATACAGAAACTCCTATGCTTACCCCCAGATAGTGGTGCTGTAATAGGTAAGCCCTCCAAGCAGAACAAATGGGACATTTATTACCTCCAGGTTTACAGCTTGTAATACTGCTGATAGAATATTGACAGCTATTTGACATAATACATTTTCTAGACATGCTGGTTAAGCTTCTCACAGCGTTTGTGTTTGGGAGAAGGCAGGGACCTGGCCTTGCCAGTTTGCCTTCCTGAGAGCTGGACAGAGCTGCTCAAAGGACTGCTCCAAAAGATCTCCCATTTTCTAAATGTAGCTTTTACTTGGTGTCTAATCTTGTTAATAAGACTTTTCCTTCCCTCTGCAATGAAAACAGTTTCATGTTTCAAAAGGAATTCTTTGGGAATGCAGGACAAACTGTAACTATGCCTCTGCATGTTGGCAGATCTAAGAATATCTTAATACCAAGGAAATACGGCAAGTTTGATTTTCTACTTCCTTTCTCTAGGATATAAAAGGCAATTTCAATGTAGTTGCACAGGAATGCACCAAAGCCAAACATTCTATTGTTTTAGAACAAGCCTTACGTAGTGATCCCTGTCCCTTCGTTTTGACCTTAAACCATCTCTTAGTGCATGTCCTGCAGAGCAGTGGCTCACCTGGCTTAATGTCCTTGTGAGGCCACCACTCACAGAGAGCTGCTTCTGCACTAAGTGTTGCTGATTAGAGAGAGAGCTCAAGCTGTTCTTGTTCCTGCAGCTACCTTCGAAGCCCAGCAGCCAGTCTCTGCGCATTGGGAACTGGTCAGAGAGGAAGAGCCACCGCTTACCACGGCTGCCCAAGCGGCACAGCCATGATGACATGCTGCTGCTGGCTCAGCTTGGCATTCCCTCTTCCCCTTCCAGCCTCAATGAGGACAGCCTGAGTACCGCAAGCGAGCTGCTGTCTACACGGCGGGCCAGGAGGATCCCAAAGGTACTGGCAGGTGATCAGGCTTATGCTGAGGATAGGGCACCTGTGCAAAAGACCTTGCTTCTGTGCTTACTTGAACACACTAAAATCTCAATTCAAGAGAGGTGCTAACACTGAATTTGGATATCTTCTATCCAAATTCAGAATATGGTCTTAAGGTCCATGAGAGTGTGGCAAGATTGGATATGGCTAATGGGTTACTGTTACTGCAAGTAAGAAGCAAACAAAAAACAGCACAAAGAGAGAAGAATGAGGTGGTAGAGGATAACATCTACCTGCAAATTCTCAGGCTCATGCTTTTATTGCAGACACTGACAAGACTTTTGAAAATGAGATTTACATTTCTGAGCTATTTAAACAAAATATCCATAGGTAAAGGATTGAGATTCAATATACCTTTCAAACAAATGGGATTCAAAATAAGAGAGATAAGAAATGCACTTGGAAATAGTAAAGGCTTTGGTTGATTTAGCTGGCTTATCATCTGTGGCCAAACTCTTTGTTTGGATAGATTAATTCAAAGTGTCCTGGTAGAAGTGTCTTTTGTCTTACTGATTCCTCACTTTCTTATTTTGCAGCTTGTCCAAAGAATCAATTCCATCTACAGTGCAAAGAGAGGAAAAAAACGACTGAAGAAACTTTCTATGTCAAATATTGAGACAGCATCCCTACGAGGTATGACTCAAGTGTCACATCATCAAATCCACTTGAATGTCACAGTATTAACAGATTCCCTTCTTTCCTCCACATCTACATCAGGCTCTACTTCGGTTAGAACTTGCTTCAGAGGACAGTGAAAACTTTCTGTCTACAGGAGAACAAAATGGGGATGAGCTTAAAATGAAGGAGAGTAACAGCATTGTTTGTGCTACCAATCCCATGATCAGTTGCTTCTTTATTTCACCCTTTCAGTAATTTGCTACTGTGAGTTTTGTCCAGAAATCGCAGTCTTGACCTTATAATTAATTCATGCTTTTTGTCCTGGCATGTGAACATAGCTCAGACTGCACTTCAGACTGCTGCTGAAAAAGCAGGGTCCAAAAAGAAATGCAGGCCATGTTTCTAATAGGACTACAGCCTGAATGCAAGTAATACATCTTGTCATAAGATTACTTTTGCATATTATTCTCACTCACTTTGGTGAGCTCTGGTGGTTGAAAAAGTTGCCCAGAGAGACAAAGCTGATAAGGTTTCCTCTGGCTTCTCAAGGGCTGCATAATGTTTTTGTTTGGGGTTTGGGGTTTTTTTTTTTGGGGGTGGTGGTGTGTGTTTGTATTTTTTTTTTTTCTCTACAAAAAATAAAATGAAGTCTGCAAAAGAAGTGGGAGAGTTAAAATCCTTTTTCCAAATGTCATATTCATCTCTGTAGCTTAGCATAAATGGAGGGGAGGCAGGAGGTTCAGTGCAACCAGTTGCTCTAATGGAGAATGAATTTCGCAGTTTCATCAAAACAAAGCCCTTAGTCTAAGCAAAATGGAAGCTTATTCCAAGCAAAACACAATCTAAAGAGCTATTTGAACTGCTTGTTCCAAGATATTTTAAAACTGAGGAGAGAGCATGCATGGATCACAAGGCTCAGTGTGAGACACGATTTTTCCCAGTTGCACCACACTAAACCAAGTTTGTTTGCTTTGGTTTTGCATTAACTGATCCTTCTATCTCTCCTGCAGATGACAACAGCGAGAGTGAGAGTGACTCAGATGACAGGTTTAAAGGTAAGGGATCAGCTTTCAATAACTTGTAGTCAGCCACTGTCACAGACCTTATCAAAGTACATTCTCCTCCTACTGCATGTTGTTCCTGTCCATGGCCTTTATTTTCATGCCTGAACTATACTAACTCCTTACTGCAGAGCTCATGGTTTCCAACACAGGAGCATGAATGTGGAAAGCAAGGACAAAATGAGCTGTGAGGATCTAACAAGGATTTGGCAACTGTGTCATATAATGAAGAACAGGACCTTTGATAGATTTGCTTTGTCAGCCATTTCTCAGATGCTGATGTTTTCCAGACTGACTACTGGGTGCAGACTTAGAGGGATGAGATTGGATAAATATGCTCTCTCCTTACTCATGCATTGCTTTAAGTGTTTACTGCTAGCTGCTATTGGGGGCAAGACTTTGGGTCTAATCCAGTGTAGTTATTCTTATGCTCTTTTATAAGTCTGCAGTCTCCAAATTGTAGAAATTCCTTTATCAGTGCACAGCACCTGCACAAACTCTGCTTGAGCCAGGCCAATGCATTAGTCCTTCCTTTTCAAGAGTCCTGATACACAGAACTGTAAAAAAACCTGAAGGCAGCAACAACAGATTTTATTACTAAAAACCTTTTGTGTTGGTAGTGACGGGGGACAAACCCCAGAGGTGCTGCACTGTGGTTATAAGATAAGGGCCAAGCTTTTCTATCTACTGCAGATGTCATCTGCTTACTGTTCATGCAGCAAAACTTGCTGGAAAAAATTGTCTGAAGGAAAATGTTTGGTGTTGGTAAGACCACCCAAAACAGGCTGTATGCAACGTTGTACAGTGATGTGTAGAAAAAGACTCATTGCTCTTTTGTAGACAGGTACCAGACCAAAAGCTCTTTCAGATCTATTTCTCTTTGTGTCAAAAAATATAAGGGTCTCTTTTGCTTACTCATAGCCTATGACAGATAGGGCCTGGCCTCTCTCTTTTTATTGGGAGGATATTCTGATGTCACTGGAAACTGGGAAGCATTTCCCCCTCATTGTTATGGAATAGAGAATCTTCATTCTGATGGCTCCCTAACCAATTGCATCTGTGTGACCTTCTAGTTACATTGATGCTCTCAGGGCATCCTGAGCCAAAGATCCAGTTGTCACGTATAGCATGACAAGATTCACTGAGTTCTCACCCATTAGGGTAGAGGGGGCTCTTTGGTCTCACCTCTTGCAAATATGAAGCACGGGCCAGCAGTCTGTGGCTGTTTCAAGGCAGGACAAGGCAGGTTATTTCTTGGGATTTAGCTTTCCTAGCTGTGCAGTCATGCCAAGCCCCAAGTGTTCTATCAAGACTAAATTTCTGTGTTGAAGCAATTGTATGATGGCTGGTCATGCCAAGCCCCAAGTGTTCTATCAAGACTAAATTTCTGCGTTGAAGCAATTGTGTGATGGCTGGTCATCAAGGGGTTTCCTTTTCTTTCTGTCAGTTAATTACTGCTGTGATCAAGTGCTTGTAACATATTTCCCTGCCACAAGGGACAGTCTGCCTTCTGCAGACTGTGGACAGTGTCAGTGGATATAGCCTTTAAAAGATTGTCATGTGCTGCCAATAATGAATTTGCCATTGCACAGAGATCCTGTTGTGAAGAGGTGGGGAACAGCACACAGGAAGCTGATTTTACTCGGCTATTTCCCATTATTGGTCTGCCAGAACTGGTAATGGTGTTACTGAACTAGTTGCCATTGACCTCTAGTGACAATTCACTGAGTAAAGGCATACCTTTTAATCAGGACTGGACATGTCCATGAATCTAAGGTTGTCCCTCAGTCAAATTGGCACAAGCAAAGCAATCTCAGAGCAGGCAATTTCTACCTCATTCCTTTCCTTTCCCCTTCCCTGGAGATAGTCTGTACAAGCCATGGAACACTGCCTGTGCTCCAGAAAAGGAGAAAACACACCTTCAGTGGTTCTTAGTATAAAGCTGTGCCATGTAAGGACAGGTCACACAACTGTTTTTCATCAATGTAAACCAGATTCAAGTCAGACCTGAGATGTGTCACCCTGGAGGCCGCAGTGCACACCCACATCAGGGCTGATAATCTAGTTTTTCATGTGAGGAAAAAGCAGACTTTTGGCAGGGTAACAATTACGAACTGCAAATTATTTCAGTGACTTACTGTCCCATCACTTCAATACTTGGAGAGAGTTTTGATTTATGGGTGTGATTAGTGAGGGAGACTACAGTGTGAAGGTTTGCTTTTGAAAGGAGAACATGCTTGGAATAGTACACTAATGAATTGAAAGGCCTTGAGAATGGCTGTGGCCTTACATATTACAGTTTCAGGTAATGATCTGTCTCTTTTTTTCTTTTTGTTTTAAAATGCTAGCTCACACTCAGCGTCTAGTACACATCCAGTCAATGCTGAAGAGGGCTCCAAGTTACCGAACCCTGGAACTGGAGCTGATTGAATGGCAGGAACGGGAGTTATTTGAGTATTTTGTGGTAGTGTCACTGAAAAAGAAGCCCTCTAAAAACACTTACCTCCCAGAAGTGACATATCAGTTTCCCAAGGTAAAATGAAAATTCTTGATCTTGTAAGATCAAATAAGTGAATAAGTGTGAAAACGAATAGAATTTTTTCACTGTGAGGGTTATGGGACACTGGAACAGGCTGCCCAGGGTGGGTTGTGGAGTCTCCCTCTCTGCAAATATTCAAAACCCATCTGGATGCATTCCTGTGTACTCTGGTAGAGGTGATCCTGCTCTGGCAGGGGGGTTGGACTGGAGGATCTTTCGAGGTCCCTTCCAGCCTCTAACATTCTGTGATTCATAATTGTTTCAGTGTTCTGTTACAAAGTGAAGACCATAGAAAAGGCAATTGAAAGATTTCCCTGTTTGCCAGTTTATCTTTTCCAGTGCTGGAGAATTTGGCATGGCAGTAGGTGCTTTATAAAGACTGTGTCGAAATTCAATTTCTAAGCATTTAATTTTAAACTTATTTTGGCTATATTAGGACTTGTTCCAAAACTCACTGAAGTCAGTGGAAAGATTTTTGCTGATCTATGGCATGTCTCTTGTGCTCTTGCAGTAGAAAGGAATTTGAGCATTTTAAGTGGCCATTGTGCAACAAGAGAGTTTGGGGCAATTAAATATATACTTCAATTTTTTGTTTATAAACCTAGCAGTGATTACTTCTGTTGTAGTAGTATCCATAAACCTGTCCCGGGGTCATACCTCACTGTCAAGCACAAATAAAGGACAAGCTGATGGCCCCTTGCTCCTCAGAGCTCATTAGTAATCCCCTCTCCTGAGAGGTGCTGTGCAGCTGTCACTACCAGGAACTGACTGAGCCTCACTTGCCTGTCCTGCAGCTAGAAAGACCAACCAAGCAAATGCGTGAGGCGGAGGAGCGGCTCAAGGCTATCCCTCAGTTCTGCTTTCCTGATGCCAAGGACTGGCTCCCTGTCTCTGAATACAACAGGTAAACCTTCTGCTGCTCCTCTGCTGCAGTGCTGATGGAGTGCATCTGGAGCAGCCACAGGCTTGCCAATGCCCAATTAAGGAAGCAGCAGTTTGAGTCTTGGCCACTTCAGGCTCAAGCAGCTGTATTTAATTATTTTATTCTTTTTTTTGTAAAGTGTTGCATTATTTTTCTTCCTTGTTCTGCCTGCCTCACAGGCTGATGTGGCTGAGGCACTGAGATTTGAAGGTTCCTCTCAGTGCTAAACCCAAAAGCATAAATGGAATTATTTAAAATAAATCTCAAAAGGGACAGGGCCCTGCCCAGCACCTGTCCTAGTGCTTGTCCCTGAGTGCTTGTCTAAAATTGCAGGATACTTCTTCATTTGGCTCAATAAGGGACATACAGTATTTGAACACTGCCCTCAAAACCTGGTTCTTGTGTTGCTTTTGCAACAGAAAGGGACTAAGAAGTCACTGACATTCTGCACTCATCTCATCTTACAATAAGATAGCTGGATTGTCCACAGCTGTGTGGGTATTTTTTCTGTACTGATGGTGGAATTTGTCCACAGAACATATCCAGATGATGGGCAGGGGGAAAGAAGACCTTCCAGTGGGTAGAATCTCTCCCTGGATAAGGCAGTATCCCTTTCCAAATGATCTACCTCTTAGCTATGCTTTATTTCTGAGAGTAAGATCTGGGTAATTTATTTTCTTCTAGTGAGACCTTCTCTTTCATGCTGACTGGGGAGGATGGGAGCAGGCGGTTTGGTTATTGTAGGAGGCTGCTGGTAAGTACATCACCTTCACCTCAAAAAGCAGAATTCTGTTAAACAATACCTCAAAGATGTAACCTGAACTTTGAAGGTGTCTCTTATGGTTTTAAAAGAAAATGAAGTTACCCATTTGAAATTTGGAACTGTACAGAGCTCAGGTGAAATAAGAACTTGCAGTGCCTGCCTCAATCAAACAGATCCCAACTCATGGCAATTCCTAAGGATGTGGAAAGTTTCTTGTGCATGCACTTACTTTTTACATTCTTTATAGTACGTGCTTTCAAGCAGAATCCAAAATACTGTAACACTGCAAACAAAGGCAAATGTGGTATTTCTAAACATTTGTGGGTTGCATTTCTCTCTTGGACAGCTGCTTACATCTCCAAAGTACTCTGCCAGCACTGAGTAGTCTGCAGCAGGTCTGTGATGTAGGTAAATAAGCCACCCTGCTGAGTTGGAGGGCAACAGTAGTGCAGGACGTGCCATCATTCAAGAGGAGTGTTCAAGAGGAGATTGGACGTGGCACTTGGTGCCATGGTCCAGTCGTGAGGTCTACTGAGACAGGTTGGACTTGATGATCCTTGGGGTCTCTTCCAACCTTAGTTATACTGTGATGCTGTGATACCATTTGCTCAGGACCGTGCAGTAAGCTGACTGGTTCAAGCTTGGTTCCCAGGCTCCTTTTCAGTCCTTGTGACTGGGAGCGGTCAAGTGGTGATGTGGGGACCAGACTCAGCCTACCAAGCAGTTTTGTCTCATCACCTGGAAAATCACTGGTCGCCTGATAAACTGCATTGTCATTGATAAATGATAGTTGCCTACACTCAGCTGGAGAGCTTATATGAATATTGGATGCTGCAGGAGCCTTTTGTGTACTTTCTGTGCAAAATGGAGCAACATTGCAAAGCTGAAAAGAGGTACACCTGTGAGAAAGGGACTCTGAACTTTCCCCTTCCTTCCCTCTTTGGCATGACTTCCCATCTTTCCAAGCTCCCTCCATCCTGCATGCTGCCTGTACCTGACCCGGCTCTTGCCCTGCTCTTTGTCTATGGGAAAGCTCCTTGTCGTGCAGACAGCAGATGCTGTATCTGGGAGGTATTGCTGTGTGTGGTTCCTCTATTTGTAAGAGGTTTCCTTTAAACTAACAGAACAGAAACCTTGTTTATCAGTTCTGTGGGTGGTATTTGCCATAGGTAGCATCGCAGAGACTCGCTCTGTGTAACACAGCAGTGGGCCACAACAGAGTTTGTATGTGGAAAGAAAATGTCAATGAGGCTTGTGCTGCAGTAAATCTAGAGCTGGTGAGGGAGTGATTCAGAGGGAAATGAGTGGAGCACCTAGAAGGTATTCTTGCTGGTGAAAATTAGCATAACAAGATATAGGGCAGCAGTACAATTCAGTTACTTTGTAATGTGTTGTGATTTAAAAGGATGAGAAGGTATATTTTGGGGGAAAACCCTACAAAACCTTAGAAAATGTTGGCTAGAATTAAATTATAGAATGTTTTCACTCTACCAGGTAGAGGTAGCTTAAGACTTTTATATTTCTGGAAAGGTTAGCAAGTTTGGAAACATGCAGAGCTCATATTTGTGAGATGCCAAACAGCTGATTCTGGACCAGGCTGAGACTGAAATCATCAGCCACAACACAAAAGATGTATACACACAAATGTTGAATCAGTTTGTCAATGAAGGCTTTTTATTTACACAGGTCAGTGAAATCCACCTTGCATTAAAAGCAACACAAAAATAGAACACTGAATTTCAGCTGGTGCAGAAGACAGGTTAGCATAGTAGGAAATACCAGGAGCAAAATTAAATCAGTACTACACACTTGTATATAAATGGTCTTCTGAAAGACAGCATTGGAGGTTGTTTTTATTCTCCACTGACTATGGCAAAAATCAATCAACCAGATAGCATTAAAAAAAAAAATTTAAAAGGGAAAAATAAATACTGTCTTGCCAATCTAATAATTAGATCACTTGATTCAGGATGTTTCATCTGGTTCCAAAGCCTGACATATAGGAGCTGATGTGTCTCATCTCTCTGGCACAGCCTACCCTGCTGTGGGGAAAGTGGAGTGCTACCAATGTACTTTACCAATGCGTCCCTTTCTGTGCCTTCTGAGAGCAAAACTAGCACAGTCTGGGGCTTAGGAAGAGGATGTTGGAAGCTGCAGAGAAACATCTCAGTATTTCTCTGTCTGGGGACCTGGTAAAGCTAGTGGAGATCTACTGTTATGTGGATCCTGCAACCTCCTTCTGTCTTGCTAGGAGAAATGGTGGAATTGGGGTCAGTACCTGAAGTGCCTTCTCCCTATGGTTCGGAAGTGCTCACAAGCCTAACCATTTCTTGTTCCTTGCAAATGTCGGAGCATGGGTGGAACAGCCTTGCCAATGTGTACCTCAGGGTGTTTCTATTCACAGTCGTGTGCCTCCTTTCTCATTTGAGGTATGCAAACACAAAGTTTGTACAGGCAACAGGGAGTGGGCAAGTTCTGCAGTCACTGTTTATATGCCAGAGGCTTGAGCTCTAAAATGGATTTTTATATCAGAGGAGTGTACCACATCTCCTCTGATTAATCCCATTTCTGACTCAAGTTCTGTCAAATGTAATGACTGTAGCTTGGGAACTACACAGAGTTTTTGGCAAACATTCCTGTGTAATATAGAACCATAAGAAAACTAAAATTGTTATAAACTTCTCTGCCTCAAGACAAACCAACTGCTGTAAGGCTAATTGCTTAGAAAATATTCCCCAGCTGTCCTGGTGAGGGATGCTCTTGTAAGAGAGGTGTCTCACACCTTCTAGAGTGTTTGGCACTCTACAGCAGCAGGCTTCATAGCACGATAGGCCAACTGGCGTGATCCAGTGAGGACAGCTGTCTGCGTCTTCTGCAGGGTCTGGCATTCTGATTCCTATGTTTATGAAACAACTATTTTTTGTCAGCCTTGTTATCTTTTGGCATGTTGGGATATGAACAAACTGCTCCACTTGTGCTTTTCTGCCTTCAGATTTCGGATTCTTCCAGACCCTTTTTTGGGGTGTGTATGCTAAAACTCTGCCAAAACCACCTCAAGGGATACAGTGACAATTATGTTCTGTTTGTATTACAAATCCTGTACAGTATCCCCTTTAAATGTATTTGTATTAGTTTGTTTCATTTTGGAACAGGATTAGAATGGAATGTAACCTATTGTACCACAGCAAATAATCTGCACTTCCATAGACAGTATGAAGTTTTCCAGCTACATCTTGTTACCTCCAAGGCAATCACGTAACAGCTCTCCTACTGACGTGATGTGAGAAGCATGCATCTTCACACAGAAAGAAAGGGGCTAATACTTAGTAGAGGTACCAACTCACTACTGTGCCATTTACCTGCACATAAGATTTTTCTTTAATAACAGTGATTAATTTAACTTTCTTTTCATGATCATGAGTCTTCACAACTTGCTAGGCTCTTTTCTAGAGCTGTTCCTTGGCTGTGGCACTGTGATACCCACATGTCAGCAGCAAAGGGGATTTGAGCAGCATCTGCTGAAGGCTTAGCCTCACCTGGCCAGTCACAGCCCTGTTTTACCCTCTCTACCTCTCTCTTCCCTTTCATGTACAAAATGCTCTTCCAGCACTTTTCTAAGCTAAGACAAGCTGGCCCAGGAGTCAGTGGAGGAGCAGATGCCTGAACATGAAGTGTGTACCTTAAAACATGAAATACAGCCACTAGGGTGGGGCTAGGTCATCCTCCATTTCCTGAGACAGGGGATTTTGTTACACTGTGAAAGCAACTTTTGTGGGATGCAAACCAATTTTTATGGAGCTGAAAAAAGTTCCCTGAAAGACCTTGTCTTCCCTTTGCCACCTTTCCTCCATCCTGCCCTTCCTCAAGCACCAATGACAGCCTTGTGCTCATTGGGTCCTCTGGCATTAGAAACTCGTTTCACATATAACAAGATGCCTTGAAGACAAGCTTTTGGATTTTAAACACCTACAGTTTTCTCCAAAACATTTTTCCAAATTTCTGCTTCTTTGAGATGGCAGATAGGACTGTGGTGCTTATTTCTTGCTGTTGATGGGTCTGGTTTTGCTGCCTATCCTGGGAGAGGAAGTGCAGAAGGGAAAACTTGTTTAGCCCCCATTGCTTTGGTTCCTCTGATGTCAACATGCTAGGACTAGCATTCCCCAGGATTTTTCCTGACACCCCACAGCCTTTTCAGTAACTTAAAAACCCCAAACCACCGAGTTGTGTGTCTGAAGGGCTGGTGAGTATGCATGCTGCAGGGACAGCCTGCTGTGCTTGGAAAGTAATGTGTGAGAGACTCAGCACTGTGCCAGACTGGGAGGAGATCTCAGAAGGCTCTCTTAGATTTCAAGCACATAGGCAGAGAGGTGTGATTTGAAAGAAAAAAATGGCAGGCTTATTTTTTGGAGCAAACCCCTCCTGTTTCTCCTGCCAAAGCAGGTTTTGGAGTGGTATTCAGTAAAATTCAGATTAAACTCACTATACAAAATACTGTCTGAGCCACTTGCAGACCAGCCCTAGGGCAGATCTCAGCTCCCCAGTCTCATTGCCAAGTTCTTGTCAGTTTATGTTCATCCTCTTGGGAAACAGTCTTGTTATCAACAAAACTCATTAGCATTTTCATTTGTGATGCTGCACTGTGGCTGAAAATATCTTGGGCTCCATGAAAACAAATGGAAAACAAATCAAAACCCAAACGTCATTCCCTCTGTCTTTCTCTCCAGCGCACCAAGGCAGAGTCACTCAGATGCCTCTCAGCTGTGTTACTTCACCAGCTACCCTGAACTGGACCTATTCCTTGTGTAGAAGAATGAGCTCTGGAGGACATGACTCTGAGGCTTTGTTAGCTACCATGTAGAGGACACAGCCTACAACTTGGAAGAATTCTCTTCAGGGAAGAGGGGAGATTAAACCAGTACTGTTGGCCAGACCCAGTACCCAAATTTTCCCTAGAGAAGAGAGATGAATCCAGGCAGAGAAAGGAGAGAGTGTCAAGTCCCAAACAATGATTTTCTAGGAAAGAAGCAAACTGAAGCACAATAAGCAGGTGCTTTTGCTTGCTGCTTTTCACAGGTGATTTGTGTGCATCTGTGAGGCTCTGCTGTCTGCAGGAAAAAGTCTCTGAAATAACAGAAAAGGATGTTCTATATGATTAGTGCAAGGAAGGAAGGAAGAATCCCAGCTCTCACAGACATGTAGCCTTTAAGACATTTGAAAGCAATGATATTTCATAAACGAGAATCTTTGAGTAAGCACTAAGCAGTTATTGTTTCTGGTCTTATTGATGACCCAGGAATGTGATGTTTTTATTGGCACTCAGTGAGACAGCTCTTGGTTGGGAGCTGTCCAAGGCTCCTGGCATGGCCTCGGCATTCCTTCAGATTTGACACAATGATTTTAACCAAAATCCCACATGCTTGATATAATCACTCAGTGCTTTTAGAAAGGGTTTTATACCTAATATGGACAAAAAAGGCTCTGCTTTTTCAGAGATGTGACGTATAGTGAGCAGGTTTGGATCCAGAAATAGACTGACTCATCTGTATTCACTTAGCTTTGGTATTTTTTTTTGGTGGTCTTTATTATAACAGGCAGGCACCTGCTGACTGTCCAAGTCTAGATTGTGATATTGAGATTTAAAAAGCACATCTACCCCTCAGTTTCTCTTGATTGATGTCTGTGTGGCAGGTGAATGTCAAACCCACCATGGGGAAGTTAATCACTGTATCAGCAGAGTCTGATGATGGGACAAAGATGAAAATACACTGGTCACTGATACAGAGAAGATGATCAGCCAGTTTGGCTGAATGTACAAGTGGGTAGAAGCTGATGGAAACAGCTCCTTTATCACAGTCGTGATTAATAGAGATGATTCTGTCACTGCATATCAATAATGTACAGCTGTGCAAAGAGGTTAAGTGATACCAAGAGACTCTTTTACAGACCCTTTTCACTCCATGCAGCACAAGCACAGCTGACTTCATGAGATGGAGGGAAGTAGGCAGTCTTGCCTGTTGTCTCAGTGCCCAGTTTCCACTTTTTGCTGCTGGGATACTGGGGTTTGCTTGTGTACCTGCAGCTACTATCTGGACATGATGGATGGAGCTCCAGGACGATGCAGTGTCAGGACTTCCTTGCTTTGTGTTTTGGGTCTATAAATGACTCAGTCTGAAGTCAATAAGCTACTTTGTTTAAAAAGTCCCTAGGAAGCATGTGCCTGCTGATCTGGTAAAAATCAGTTGCAACTACACAAAACTGGAATGCTGCATTGCAGTTTGTTAGAAATGAAGTGGGAAGTTGCTATGCATGGATGTCACTGCCATCTGCACACATGGTACACAGGCAGACAGCTTTCTGCACTCAGGACTTGCCGGTGAGGATGCTTTTTCTAACATGCTCAACATTGGCTTAGTTCTACTTGCTTTCCAGTAAATAAGTAGTGGTACCCTTCTTTCACATACAGCACTGACAGGCCTTTCCCTGAAGTGGTGCAGGCAGGGCTGCAAAGTCCTATGAGGGACATCAGTTATGACTATTTAAATCATTTGCTTCTGTAGGAAACACCTTCAACAGGATTGTTGTAGAGTATGGTCTTCATAGTTTTTTGGGTTTTTTTTTATGACAGGGAGGAGAGTGAAGGGGGTGTGTATTACTACATGTATCCATACTAGTGCTATTTACGAGTCTCAGGTTTATCACGCCTTAATCTGAGGAAATTAGTGAGTTAGCTCATGCAGTTTGCCTATGTTTAGGTCTATGATCTTGCTTTCTGCAAGTTCAACTCTCTTTGAATATCATGAAGTGAGGAACTAAGGCTGTCATAACTTGCCTTAGGATTGTAGTTCTCATCTTCCAGCACATGGCCCCAGGGTGGCCCTCATGCGGCAGCAGAAGCAGAGGACAATGATAGCACAGGCATGAGTTTCAGTCCGAGTGAAATGTGCTTTTATGTGAAATGTGCTGGAGTGATACTGGAATACGGCTCCAATATGCTGTGATTTCCAACTGGATAAGCACTATTTACACTTCTTAGTTTCCTGTCTTCTGGAAGAAATAAGATGCTTTTCCAAGAGGAGATATTTTGATGGAGAAATGGATAGCGAAAGATGTCACATGATGGCCAACTGTGTGACCAGAGAGAGAAATGTATTTCTGTGTGGCTCCAGATTAACATACAGTTTCAATCTCCTTTTTGCTGTTATCAGCCAAGTGGAAAAGGCCCACGCCTACCTGAAGTTTATTGTGTCATCAGCCGCCTGGGATGCTTTGACTTGTTTTCCAAGGTAAGATTATTTTCATTTATTTTTTCCAATATTGCTTTTTAATTCAGTTGTTTACTGAGGTATCCACAATGATGAACCAGATGAGAAGAATTTCTGCCTCTGACGGGAGACAACTGTATTTTACAGTTGCTCTTTTGGATATCCCTATTATTGGGTTCATCAAAGAATGTCTTAATACTTCTGTGGCTGAGGCAGCACTTGATTCAAAGAACATCTGGGTGTCTGTATGATCTGGCTGACTGAAGTTTTTTCCATTGTTTTCTAAAGCTGTTCTGTGCTGAGCTGTAATTCTTGGCATCCACAGTTTGAATGATGGGCCAGTACCACTTTTACTGCAATACCCTGTGGAATGATGAGGTTAAGACAAAAAAGATTATTTGATAAGCGAATTCTATATGCTTAATTCTATTGACTGCTAGGAGGCTACGAAAGCATGGATAAACTTTTAATTGGCCTCTGCATTAAAGAATCCAAAGCTGCATGGTACGCTGCTGTGGTTTACACAGCTAATACTTCTCTTGACAAGAGTTTTGAGACAATGAGCACACTGCAGCTAAACGGAGGGATTGAATAGCCATAGATACAGTTAACTGCCAGTCAGTTCCAGAGCCACAAGCATTCTTTTTTCTTTTAATAAAACCCCCCAAACCTATTAAAATTAACTATGAACATTTCTGATTGATTAATGTTAGGGCCTCCTAGTCCTCTGAAAGCGTGTCCTGCAAAATCCAGCGAGCACTCAGAGTATTGTATAGGATTTGCTGGTGATCTGTGGAGAACAATGAGATGTCAAATGGCTGCCTTCCCCTTTTCCAATTTCAGTACAGTGTTCACAGAAATGTCTTAATTTGCCAGAGATTTTCACTCAGATAGGACAAATGTTACAGAACTCGCACAGATTTTTCTTGTTCACTTATATAGGAATACAGTTGAAAAGAACATGTAAATCATTTGTGTTAATAAAAATCTTAGCATTTCTGTGCTCTAATAATCATACAGAATGGTATCTTCAAAGCAGGTTTCAAGTTTTTCTAGATAAAACTTGAACACTCAATTGTACCTTCACAGAATGACAGATTTGTCAGGGTTGGAAGTGACGTCAAGGGTCATCTAATTCCAACCCCCTCTGCCATTCAACTTTCATTAAGTGCTTCTTCTCATATGTGTTGTGAAGTTTGCTGGAACAGGGATATGACACATACATGGCCACCAACTCCAGCAACATAAAGCATCAAACGATGACTGCAGAAAAAGGAATATGTGTTGGGCATGTTACAACCAGTTGCCCCAGTGGGAAGTAGTAAAGAGCCAAGGCAACTGATTGTGTTTGGTGGGGACAGTTGTTATGCTGCAAATTACATCAAGAATGAAATTCATAACTTCATTTATAGTTATCTGCCATTTCCAGGGACTGGAATGCAAGCTATCTACATAGGGTCAGCTTTTCTTTAGTTAGATCTTTACCATGTTGCAAGAGGAGGGGGAAACTGTGCACCAGTGCATGCCTCTGTTGGCACTTGGTGTCACTAGCTATCACTGAGTCACCAGCCTGTGCTCAAGTATCTTTTAATGTTCTGTTTCAATGAAAACCATTTCCAAGAGAAACAAGGGAAAATGCCTGGCTCAGACACACAAACTTTTGTATGGCCTTTTCCTCTTAAGTGATGGTTAAAAGATCACCATTTCAGGTCAAACCACTAACTTCTTTGAAGCTTGCTTTCTCATCTTCTTTAGGTTTATCATCTATATGGTCTGTCTAATGTGGGAAAACTTAGCTGTGATATAATTTATGTTGGCCAATATGACCAAAGAGAGAAGAAAATAACAGTTCTCTCTGTCTGTAAAAAGTTCCATCTGCTTATTTCAAAACTAGATTGCTTGTTCTGAATCATATCAAACAGCAAATGACCTTAATGCAGGCACACAGTCTAAACAGCTGGGCATGCTTCATGAGGCTGCTCACGGCTGGCTCCAGCTCAACACAGGCTGCAATGTGACTGCAGCTACCATGGCTAGGACTCTTCCAGGAGCACTTTCCTAGTGGACCTCTGCTGGTATCATCATGTGGCAGAGTTTTTCTTGCTGGCCTCTCAGTTTAAATTGAAGAGCTTCTACTTAATACACATTTCAAGAGGTAACATTTGGATGTGATGCTGACCTGGCCTGTGATCGTGGGATTTGTCTTGATCTTTGTCTCCTTCAGCTCACACTGTTGTTCAAGCAAAATCCCAACCACGTAGATCCCTTTTACCACGCTGAGTTGTCTTTCTCCTTTACAGATTTTTGTTTATTTTTATCTTGTCTCTGTGTTAACTGCACTCACAAACAGCCTTCATTCTGTAACTGGAACAGGTACTGGTTTTAGAGTGTGATTGAATCTTAAGATTTTACCAGTAGTGAAGATATGCAAGGCAAAGAAAAATTAAGTTTAGATCTGCCATGTGTTTAGGCACATGTGGTTCAAAAGATGCTTCAAAAGTGTATGTGGTGCTGACATATTCTGTCTCCTTGTCTCTTATGTCTCACTAATGGATTAGATCTTGGATGAGGTTGAAAGGAGAAGGGGAATATCTTCTGCCTTGGTTTATCCATTTATGAGGAGTCTGATGGAATCTCCTTTTCCTGCACCGGGAAAGACAATCAAAGTCAAAACCTTTCTGCCTGGAGCTGGAAACGAGGTAAAAATCAACTGCAAACATTAAAAGCTGAAGGCTTCCCCCTCACCACTGCCATATCAAACAGCAAAAGAAAAACAGGAGGAGACACACAGAGCAGGGCATGTAAGGTGGCACACCCTCAAACTGAGAAGTGCAGGAGCTGCAGCGGTGTTGATATGTTAATGATCATTCCCATTGATGATTATAGGCCAGTTTATTGTTATGTATTTGTTATTTTGCATTTATTAATAAGCTGTATTTTACAAAAAAAGCTGTAGCACAAATGTCCTAGTATGCCTGGCCTGCTGTAGTTAAGAGACTACAGTGCTCCTGGGCTTTATCACACAGATAAGAGGCAAGTACAAGTTTTCCATGCTGACTATACTTGAATAGTTCAACAGCTTGTTGTTATTGCAAAGCTCATTACTGCTGGTCCTGGCATTAGTAAGAGGAGTGACCAGCAGTGCTTGGATGGCTCTTTTTGGCAATAAATACCCTTTAATTGGCCCTCAAAGAAATAGTCTATATTTGGAAAAGCATGTCATGAAAGTTTGTGTGTGCACACATATAATAGATTTCATTTCCTTTTATTAATGACTCAAGGAGCCAGAAGCCCAGCACTGTACAACATAAGCCTTCCTGGAAAATGGCAATATTGGTGCCTTGCCTAAAAACATTTTTGTAATTTGAGGCTTGCTAGTCATTTGCCATGTCAAATTCTGCTCTCTGGGTGTCCTCATGTAAGTAGGCATTAGCTCCACTCAGATGGACAAGCATATAGAGGAAATACATTATTGCTCTAGGGACAGAATTTGGCCCAGTTAGTGAAAGCAGGAAAAAAAAAATCCCCTCTAGGGTTATTTTACACTCCTGAAGGTTAGTTTTACAATGCTATTACTATTTTAACATTGACTCATATTCTCTGCAAGTATAATGACTTTGATAGAGTGGGCTTGTAACATCACTTGGTTTGAAAAGTAAAGGGTTCCTTGCAGAAGTGACTTGCAAGGCATTTTTAAGGCATGAGCATTATCTTCCAGAGAAGCAAAGGAAAACTGAAAGGCTGATTGCAGTAACAGTGATAAGATCTGATAATGCTTTTTTTTTTTTTGTTCTGAATATATCTGGGAACCATGGATCTGCAACTTCTCTATTCACTACTCAAGTTTCTAAACTCTCCTAGAGAAAAACATTGAGATAATTCCAAACAAACAAACAGCTCTTCTGGCTGAGCTTTGCTCTCTGTTATGCTAGTACAAACTCGTTATTTAAATGGAATGCACTAGCTTAATTAGGAACAGAATCTTGTCCTTCCATTGTGGCTCCTCTGGCCTAAACAAAGATGGTGATTAATTGGGATGTAGACAGTATATTTCTTTGTGATGAGCAGACTGAAGCAGAAGGCTTTGCCAGGCAAAAGAAAACATCCATGGCATTTGTAAAAGCTGCTATAACTTGCATTGCATCCTACCCCGCAGCAAGATTTTAGTGCTGGAAGTTTTGCAGTAAAACCAGCTTCTCAGGATTTGGCACATGAGCATGATCTGAGCTTGCAATCCCAGTGCTAAGGAATGGAAGTGGGCACCTTCCTGAATATGAGAAAGAGGTAGGCAGGCAGTGTTTCGTGAAGGGGTACTCACGGTATGCCATCATTCCACAAACTGCTGTTGGAGGCAACACCCAAGTGATGGGTGTCTAATACTCTGGCACCAGAATGTTTCTGCCTTTCAGGCTTAAAAGAAATCAATTTTGTACACAAATACTGTTCTAACTGTGATTTTCTTTTTACAGTCTTGTGTTACTGAATACAAACAATATTACAACTAAACTGGTATGAACTAGTTTTGTTTCCAGTACCCTGAGGTCTTGACAACATCCTTAAAACAGTGTGTTTGTGAGGAACTGTGAAAGGGCTCTCCCAGTTTAAAACCAGTACAGTATGCTCATGGAATGTGGTGTCATGGTCATGAAAATGTAAAAGTAGTCTAAACCAATAAAGTGACAGTTATTTTTAGGCATATGGAAAGGAGGATATATATGTATGTGTGTATATATATATATGTTCCTGTTACTATGTCTTCAGAGATTTCAACATAGCTTCAATTTGGCCAGCTTTTCCCTTTTCCCTTCTATTTCCTCAAATTCTTCAGCAGTTCATCATTTGCTCTCTTGCACTTCATATTTTTCTCCCTCTGTTACTCTCTTCTTCATGTGATTTTTCCCTCCTCTTTTTTCTGTCCTTTGCCTTCAAGTTCCACATCTGAGCATGTCAATTGCAGAGTAAAAGGAAGATATAATAAAGGAATCAAGCAAAAGGCATTTGAGAAAAGGAAGGAGAGGGCCTGAGGTCATGGATGAAGTATGAAAATTAGACTTTAAAGGGATGTCACAAGTCACCATCTAAGACCTTGTCCTGACTCCCCAGTTAAGTATATATATGTACATATCTTTATGAAAAACAAAAATGTTTTCAGTATTATCTAGTGAATTATGCATCACACAGGAGTGAAAATGAAATAAATTTGGTTTAAATTTTGCTTGGCCTCGAAATTCAGGCCCTGATTCCTATCTAGATGTGAATTTGAATTGCTAACCAAGTTTATAACCAAATTTGCTTTGTCTTTATGGTCGTTTTAATCTGGTAAGCTTCTGGCTCCACTGCTTCCAGTTCCTTGCTTCATATGCTTGACTCAGCCAAGCTTTACACCTCTGACAAGGTGTTATGCTTCCCTTGGAAATGATAACAGATTTAATGCACTCCACTGTACTCTGGCAAGCAGACTGACTCGATAGCAAATTGTATAGTGCTCCGTTTCCGTGGAGTCCTTTGCCTCCAGTCTCAGTTTGCAGAAGAGGATGGGGATCTTTCTATTTGTCCCCCCAACAGGAAAGCATGGAATGGTGCTAGAGGGCCAGGGCTGGGGCACCAGGTGCCCCTGGTGCTGTCAGCGCCGACCAGTGATGCTGACTGGTGTTTGTTGGATACGTTCAGGTCATTGAGCTGCGGCGGCCCATGGACTCACGCCTGGAACATGTGGACTTTGAATGCCTTTTCAAGTGTCTCAGCGTTCGACAGATCATCAGGATCTTTGCTTCCCTCCTGCTGGAGCGCCGTGTGATTTTTGTAGCAGATAAGCTCAGGTAAGGGGCAAAGGGACCTGAAGCACACGCTCGGGACAGTGCTATCGCTGCTTATGATATGACTTTATGATATGTCCAGATTGGTTGTCAGATGTGGGGATAATTGTTCCAGCAATGGAAGTGATTTGCCTTGGGTGTGGCACACATTTGTTTGTTGTCATTAGATATAAGCCTCTTGCTCTGACTTTCCTGGCAATACCAACACTCACCTGCTTCATAGTCAGCAAATGTTTGCACAGCATTTTGAAGCAAGATAGTCCTGCCAATATTTAATTTCAGGTTTTGGACAGGGTACTCATAAATAATAGCAGAGCTTGTCACAGAGGTGCTTCAACTTGTGGTCATGCAGTGCAGCCAGGCAGGGAATTGGGGTGCTGAGAGTTCACCTGGTTTACTCCACATGATACAGAGAGTTTATAATAGGCCTAGGTTTCAAATCCTGCACTACCAAACCCTTCCAGTGGGAGTGTTAAGAATGCTATTATGGTCCATCCCAACTAGTTAGGATATTTTTCTTTATGCTCACATGACCTGAAATTGTTTGCTTTCCAAGCTGCATCTTAGGCTCCTTGCTACATCCTTTCAACATGCCTCTTGCTTCCCTGCACTTACATTGCAATCTCCCCACTTTGGATTCTCTGAGGCAAGAACTTATCCCAAGGTATAAGAAGTAAAAGCAACAGGTCACAAGTCCATATGGTCCTTACCAAGGAAGTGGGAGCTCTGTGTGTAGGCTGCAGCAAAGTATCATGCCTTTTTTAGAGGCCTGTGTAATCTATATAGAAAAGTGTGGACATCGTAAAGAACACATTCTTAGCTAAATAGTAAAAGATGGCAGATCAAGACTGTAATTTATTAGACTTGGGAACATCCAGTGTCTTTTAAAAGGACACAAAAGACTGTATGGGTGGTTAAAAACACAGATGGATCTACCCAAACAAACTCTGTTAAACACTTTATCAGCCCCGACCTTCTCTGAATGACTGCCAGAAATAATAGCTGCCCTTAGTGGCCGCCAGTGTATATAATAGCACAAATACTTTGCATAGTAAAAGCTTTACAACCTTTAGGGGAGAATTTCTTAAAGCTGCAGACCCTTCACAGGTTATAAAGTTACTTCCTTAGCTGTCCTTTTTGTTCAGAATGACAGGAACATTTTTATATTTTTTTCCTCCCTTCCCTGTCAGTAACTCTAAGTTTGAATGACCATTTGGGATGACTTAATTTCCCATAAATGCCTGTGTAGCTAGACCAGGGCTTCTGCAGTACTTTAGTAGGCATGTGGGTTACACTATGAGTAAGGGGCAGGTGGCTTTTGAACACACAGTTGGTGTGTTCCATCTGACTGTTCCTACAGCATGCTTAATTGCCTCACCCTGTCTGTTTCTATTTTACCATTCATTTTGCAGAATTAGTGGCACCCACAAGTCTGACTGTGACTCAGAATGTTCCTTCCTTGATCTGAGTATAAAATCACAGAAATGGTACAGAGAAAATGAGGGCTGTGCCATGCTGCCACCAGCTCTTGTCCTCCCTCAGAGTTCTCAGTTACTCCTTTGTGGTTTGGCTGATCCATGGACTGCAGGCACAGCTCTCCAGGGATGGCTTGCTGTAGGAGTTATCTTCAGTTGTGAGGACAGAAAACAGACATTCCCTGGGACTTTCCTCTGGGACTGCTGGCCTAGACCATGACATGTTGCGTTTCTGGGCGCTGCTTGGAGAAAGCAAGCAACGCTAAGCCCACTTGGACACAATCAAAACAGCTTGGCTTGGAAAATAGCTAAGTTATCAATGCTGAGGGCTCATGGTAACCCAGGACATCATCAGGCAACTAGGGTTCTATACAAATTGCAAGCCTGACTAGAAGCTAAGTGCTCAGACTTGCCTGGGCAATTCCTTTTCTCCTGATGGCTGACTAATCCTACAGGCCTCAGAGCAGAGGATGGCAGCATCCTGCCTACAGGCAAAGCCCTGCTGCTCTCCCTTTTGGCACACAGAAATAGGGCACCAGGACCAGACAAACAAGAAAGTATGAAGATCCCTTTTGGTGAGCATGTATTCAGGCACTGCATTCTCCTGCAACAGCTCTTATTGCTGAGATGAGGGTGACCCATCTGGTTAGAGGCCACCAGCATGTACTTTCAGAAGGGAGAGGATTCAGGTGGATCCAGGGGCTTATGAAGTTCCATGGTTGCTCCTGTAATAAGGGACAGGACCCTTCTTATACAAAGGCTTAGAGCTGTATACTTTTTATATCTCTATGTACCCTCTATTATATACACATAATTTCTTTTGTTTAAAAAGAGTGTGACACAATCCAATGTGGTAGGTAAGGCCCTGGATTAAGACTTGTGAATCCTGAGCTTTCCTTCTGAACCCTCCAACCTGCTGTGTGAAACATGCTGGAAAAGTAGCTCCTCATTCTTGCGTTTTGCCTGATCTGTCTGGGATTCTGAATGCTCCAGGAGGGAGATGGCTTCTTGCTCTGTGTGTGTGTACACAGCTCTATTGGTACCGTGTGGCCCCTCTCAGCATGGAGATCTAGGAGGTACTGTAAAACAGAAACTAATAATGAGTCCTTTGACAAAGGCCTGCAGAAATTGATAGAGGATTTAAATTCAATACTTACTGAGGCTTTCATGGTTTAAATGGGGATGAAGTCTAAAATGAAACACTCTGGCTTTGAGCTAATAACTGTCTGTCTTGGACCCTTTGCCTTGTCTGACACAGATTTTGTTTATGGGCATCATGGCTGAAACTGAAGTTTACCAGTAATGTGGGGGTGGGAAAAAAAAAAAGTGAAATAACTTACAGGTCCAGTCTGTGGGCCCAAAGAATGAGAGCAGGAAATTAAAAAGATTTTACAAGGGTTTGATTTCTGCATGTACCCAAAAACTAGCTTAGAAATAAATGATGTTGAGGTTTAGGCTTCAAACAATGAGATCCAATGGGCTTTTGTGGCTGCCTGTTTAACAGGTCTCCAAGCAATAAATGATTTCACACATTATACAAATTTGGGTAAGTCATGCCTAGTGAAGTGAGATTCATTCAATAAATTGTTATTTATGGTTCTAACAGTATCTAGAATGTGAACATTTATAGTCTTCGACCTTTGTGCAGATGAGTTGCCATTTTTCAAGACAGAAAGTGATGCTACCAGCAATGAGGAAACAGTAGTAAAGTTTTGAGTGACAGGACTGTGAGGCTTCCTTGGGTAGGTATGTGGCTAGGCCTGAGGATTTTTTTTCCCAGTAAGTTGCTTATATATTTTTTCTGCTTGAAATTTGGTGAACAAATCCCTGATTCTATTTGGCAAATTCAAATTAAATTTTGAAGTTAAGCAGTGACCTTTCTTTTTTTTTTCTTTTTTGCTTTTTCATTACTGGTCAAGAAGACAACAAATTAATAACACTAAAGATGTAACCTAAAGCTCCAATCCCTTAAACATCTGCTGAAAGGACAATTTAGATGTCATGTCCCATCCCAGTTCCAATCCCCATCTCATCCAAGAGCCCCTATTTATATTCCCACCAATTTTCCTGTTCACCTCAACCCTGAAACAGTCCCACAACTGCCAGCTGCTCCAGTGCAGTCCTCTGGGGTTTGCAAGGGTAGGCAGCAGATGCAAACCCACTGGCTTCTGAGGCTCAGGGAACATTGGCATTGCTGCAGGCACAAAGGTAGCAACAGAAAATAAATAGAAAACAAACACTGGAAGAAAAATATTTATCTGCTTGTTTCAGTTTTATGCTAGGGAAACAAATTGGTGGACTTTTTTGCTGAGGAGGTGATGCAAAGTCTCTTTTTCTTTTCCCCTGGATCTTTGAAGGGGAGGAAAGCAAGACTTTGGGCATCTCAATGTCCCTTTGTTATAACCCCATTTTTCATAAATAAAACTCACTGTATTGTGAAGGACTCTCAGCATATTTTGCTTATATTTCACATGTGGGTCAAGACCAACACCAGCTGGAGTCAGTGGGAGTGTTTGGATGAGTCTTTTGCTGTGGGCATTAACTCTTAGAATATTCCTTTCAGCGGCCTTTTCTGAAGCTTTAGGGGGCATAAAATGCTTTTGTAGAGTCCCCACTCTGGTAAAATACAAAACAGTTTTTAATTGTTGTGAATTTTTGGTTTATATGACATATTTCAGCTACTTAGGATGAATCAGGAGATGAGTCTCAAGGGAAAAATCTCTCAGTTGACAGCAATGGGTTTTATGCTCCTAAACCATATAGGTGATCTTGGAAATGTACCCTAAAATGAAAGTCCTGGGAGATGGGTACAGCAGGGTGTTGGGGCTGGAGTTGGGCAGGAGCATTGAGATGGGCAGACTTCAGGCTGGTGTTGCCACTGAAAGGTGTCTATTGTGCACCATCCTTAGGTATGAGCCAGCTGAATTCACAGGACCTCATGAGATAGTATAAATTTTTGAATAAACACACAAATTTTCACCTGTGTGCAAGGGAGATCTAAGGGAATGAGGGTGAGGCAATGTTAGATGACCATAAACTTCAGTGCAGCTAAAGTTCTTGCATTTAAGTGTCTTCCTCCCTTAGGGAGGACCACAGATGACTTTGTCTACCCAAGGAGAGGTTTTTTCCCTCATTGTTTCTCTGCCCTTCTGCCAGCACACATCCCTAACCCTTCCCAAAGTATTTTGGACTGCCAGGAGGAATCTTATCTTCCAGTACAACTGTAGAAAGTCCAGGCAGATCCCAGACCTGGACAAAGGTTCTAGGCTCCAGACAGAAACATTGACTAATGCAGGACAAAGCATAAATATGTAAATACTGGGGGAAGTCATCCCACAGGCACGTCTCTGTTAACTTTGCAGAGCAAAAGGGGAGCAGAGTGTACTTGTGTTCAAGGGCAAAGGCTTTCAGAACAAACAAAGGCATTTCCCTAATCTCGGGGACAGAGACAGTTTAGGGCTGTCCATGTTATGCCCGGGATGGCTGGGGAGAGCTGATGCTTGTCCTCACATTTGACTCTGTTGTTTTGGGACTTGAGGCCATGCTAGAATGCAGCACAGTTAGCAGTTGAAAGGCAGCTTCAGTGCCTTCCCAGTAAAACAATATTAGGGATCCTTTAATCTAGCAGACAAAATCGTAGCATGATCTTGTAGCTCAAGTTAAAACATGCAGATTTAAATAGGAGGTACGTAGAAGTGTTTTAGCAGTAAGAGTAAACTATTGTTCCTCTGCCTTGTAGCAAGGTCAAGTGGAAAGGCAAGAGTAGCTAAACTCTTGAACAGATTGCTAAAGGG
This sequence comes from Dryobates pubescens, assembly GCF_014839835.1. Taxonomy (NCBI): domain Eukaryota; kingdom Metazoa; phylum Chordata; class Aves; order Piciformes; family Picidae; genus Dryobates; species Dryobates pubescens. The sequence goes on from NC_071633.1 coordinate 10,928,287, forward strand.
AAGGCTCATTCCCTATTTTCTTATTGCTTATTTTTTATTAACAAAAGTAGAATATAATTCTTATAATCAGGGCAAAGATAGGCCTAACTACACTCACCTGCTGCCTGGGAATGCTCCTTTCCAGTAGTCTGACCTATTGTAATGCCTGGAAAATCTGCCAGCCTGCAGCTTAAAAGATAAAAACATGTGTGTTAGAACAAAGAGAGAATGTATGCTCAGTAAACACACTGAACTTTGGCCACTAATAAAGGTTTCCTTTACTTTCCCCTGTCACAGAAACCTCCACACAAAAAAGGTGAGAGAAATTTGACAACAAATACACGCCATAAAACCACTTGAGGGAGAATTTACTGTTACCAGTCTGTAACTGGTCTGTACAGTTTCTGAGCACAGACTGAGGAGACACAACTATGTCTTTTCTTGGTCACATCTGGCACAGCCCTGTTTTGAGCTACAAGTCCAGTTCTTTGTCACAGGGAAAGCTTTTTTTATAGTTAATAGAGGTGCATCAAAGGGGGAGAAGTTTAGAGATGCAAGCTACTGTACCTGTGGGATGTGTAACAGCTCCCAGATCTAAACTCAAGAGAAGTATTAATGGCTGACATTTCTTCTGGTATTTTTTCATCCAAAGATCTTGCAGTGCTTTCTTGATACTGTCAGGATTCTTGTACTTGTATGGTCTGACATGCTGAACATAAGCTGGAGAATTTCTTCCATCAATTTCTGCAGAGGAAGGAATGAGTCCTTGTATAATTATCCAATATGTAACCATGCCTAGAAGACACCATTTAGTCTACAGCAAAAACATCCATTTCTCATGCAAGTAACCAGAGTTTCCATTCCTCCAGTGAGAGCCAGATCAGCTCCTGTTGAGTGATTTTGAACCTCAGACCACCCCTGCTTTATCTACAGGAGAACAGCTTGCAGCTCCCTTCATCTTTCATAGAAGCAGCATCCTCTGGAGTCTGAGTCTCTGTTGCCTCCCAGTGCTTTCCTTTTGTGAGGCTTTTTCTCAGTCCAGCTGCACCATGAGGTATCACTAAGTAGAAACATACATAGTGAAAAAAAACCCTTAAACCTTCTGTAACGTTTGAGTATTTGGCCTGATGTAGCTGGAATTTCTTGATATTGTGCTTCTTTCTTTCTGGCCAAACACAGCTCATAGTCTTTGAGTAGGACACTTGTGTGCAGCCCAGTGCTGCAAGATGCTGAGTGTCTTGTCTTATGGCCTGAATGCTAGAATTGTTCAATGTGATGTGGAATTGGTGGTTTAAGGTAACTTGCAGAGCTGTCTCTGAAGAATTTTGAGGTAAGTTTTGTACTTTATTCCCCCCTCTCAAGAGATTCTCACATTTTGTACCACTTGGATTGCACTTCTTTGGCACTTAGATTGTCTGATGACTATGCCAACAGAGGAGCTGTACATAGATAGCAGAAAAATGTCAGGCAGAAGACAGAGCCCAAGAAACAAAATGAACTTTCTAAGTCTCTGGCTTAAGATTCTGCTGTCTCAGAGAAAAGCAAACCAATAATAACATTTTAAATCTGCAATAACCTTCAATGGCATTTTTAGTATGCCATACCACAAAGGGGTAGAGCTTTGTCTGATTTTTTCCCCCTCTTTCCTCCTGCCCTCTTTTCCAGTGGCATTTATTCATGTCACTTAGGGCTTTGGCCAAGGCTCTACAGAAGGAAAAAGTAAGTTTTCCACTTATGATTTATGCGACAGAATTCCCCCTCCTTTCCCCTTTCCCATGGAAGTGAATGGGATAAGAATTCTCTTCTGGATTGCTCATTAGCGCACTAACCATATGACAGTAAGTTGCAACGTTTCCTCTAGCTCTCTATAACAGGATTTAGATAGATCCCCTCTCTTCAGTTTTTGAATGAGAAGGGTAAGGATTGGCTTTTTCTTCCTTTGTTACTACCTAGAAAAATTCTTCATCCTACTTTACAGCTATCATGTTGGTAATAGTGCAATGATTGCCTGCAAATCTGAAACCACCAGTCTGAACATTAACAAGGACTGGTGGGACCAAAGGTCCCAGTGTGGAAAGAACAAGTCACTAACATTCCTCTGGAGCACCTGGGCCAGAACCACTTTTGTTGTAGATTTTTGCTAAGAGACTGTCCTGTAGGACTAATTGGGTAACTCTGTGGGCACTAAGGATAGCTTTCCACTTAATTTTTATTTATTTATTTTTGTAACCACCTAACAAAGCTTGGGCAGGTGGCTGATGTGTGGAAGCAATGACTTTTTGCCAAAAATCCCGTTTGCTTGAGCTTTCTGGAAAGTACAGTTGAATGCCAGTTCCTTGAAAAGCCAAATCCTTGTTCTGAAGGGCACTTTGCATGTCTCTTTCTCCAGGGACTTTCCTGTGCCTCTTACACAGAAATATTACAGAAGCAAAAATTAATGTCTTTGTTAAAACCACATTCCTCTTTAATCAACTCTGCTTTCTTTAAAATTAAATACTTCAAAGTTGTTCTCCAAGAGAGAGATCTGACAGTGCATTCTCTGGTCTGCATCTCCCAGCTCTGTGTGATGCAACGTTGCGTGTGTGCCATGAGCCAGGATTGTGGCTTGCAGGCTATCTGTGGGACCTCAGACTGTCACTCAGGTGTTGCAGGAAGGGAGGAGCTAGATTCAGAAAATGCAGCTCTTAATGAAGTAACATAATTTACTAATTTGTGTAAAGTTATGGTACGTTTTGGGAACTGCATAAATTTTGGTTTGCAATATTTGGATTAAAAACAAACATAAAATAGCCTTCTGCATATTCAACATGACCCATGCACTACTTCTTTGATAACATCCCCTAATGAGTTACAGAATACTGAAAATCTGAATTACTTTGACAAGTCCAGAAACTGGGTTGTAACCACTGTGTTTATCATAAAAAAGTCTCCTGCCTGGCACCATCAATAGCACAGAGGAACTGGTGTCTGAGCTCTCTGAAACTCACCTTCAGCAATCACTGGACTGTGTCCCACAATAACTGCATCACTGGTGTCCCACTGATAAGGAACTGCAGTGCTGCTTTCAGCAGACAGGTGAAGCCATTCTGAAATTGTTTTATGAGAACTTTACAAGCTTGGCTTTTCTCAGACTGCACTGTAGAAAGCACCAGATAAAACCTGAAGTGTGACTCATTTCTTGGAAAACAAGGTATGGGTTTGGCCTGTTTTCATAAGGGAAAAAACCACCATTGAGGGGTCTGAGGGTTAAGTAGCTACGCTCTTTGAGTTGTAAGCATAGATTCTGCAAAAGACAATAATTGATAATTGGGCTGATGTGATGTGGAAAATATGCATTTCCCCCTCAGTCTGTGCCCCCCTCTCCCCGCTCGTGCTATCGCTGAGGCCTTGGTTGCACTCTGTTGAGCTATCACAAAGGTCACTTGCAGCAAACGTGTCAGCATTCACATTAGGACAGCCACTGTGACTTGCTCAGCCTTTCACCCCTGGCAAAAGAACAGTCAGGTTCTCACTTCTGTGTCAGGATGCTGCTTGTCGTGTCAGGGAAGCCTGGCTCTGGAGGCTGATGAGAATGGTGCAACAGCAGTATTCCTGGTTTGCTAAATCTGTTGTCCACCCTAGGACATGTTTATATCTGGAATAATCTTTTTTCGTTGTCAAGTTTCTGTGTAGAGTGTGGGATTAAGAGAGAGTCATTAGCTCACTGCTAAGACCGGGCAATACATACTACAGTCCATAGTAGACGGGAGAGATTTCTCATTTGTGCTCTGGAGACCTCTTTACCCAGTTGCAGAGATCATCTGTAGCAGCATTTGTTGTAGTGTGTGTAATGATTAAGTTATGAAATGTTTAGAACTGGCTGCTGCATTTTAGTTGGCCCAAATAGACTTGGCTCATCACGATCCTCCTGTGAATTATGTGTCTTGTGCTCAGCCACGATCATATTTACACTAGGGAATTCCCTGTTTTATTTAGACAGCAGGAGCAGAGTGTTCTATGGGCAGGTCTCACTGACATCAAGAGAAAAAGTATCCTAAAATATACACATAGAGATGTGTCCATATCCAAAAGATGGACAAATCCTTCCAAAAGAAGGATGTCAGATAGAGAGATGCTCAGAGATACAGTATTAGCTGCGTACTGTAGGACAGCTACTAATGACCTTATGTCACGACTCTTAGTTTACCTCATACTTAATTGTTTGCTTTTAAAAAATTAAATCACAATGCAAAATATTACTCTGGCTTTTACAGTCTAAACTCTCTCAAATCTCCATGTAATGTGTACCCACTATTTTGATGTTAAACATCTCATTGCTTATTCTAGAGAAAGGTCAGACATAGTGACAGGGAATCCAGAATGTTCAGAACTTCTTTCAAGTTGCACATGCAGCCACTTCATCCTGAACTTCCTGCACCTACACAGATTTTCCCAAAGGTCAGCTCAGAAGAGGTGCCTTGGCAGTAGCAGAGGAGTCCTCCCTGTCTACCCCTGCATGGAGATGAGTCCTTTACAGAAGGATTCTGCCACAGGCAATTCTCAATCCAGGAGGTTGAAATCTAATTATTTAATTTGAAATCATATTACTGTATAAATAAATTTAATAAATATGTTAATAATATTGTAAAATTAAATTAAGATTACTTAATAGCTTAAAAAATTACAATCTCTACTTCCAAATGACCTTATAAAAGCTTGAAGGATTCTCTGTACTTTGCTTTAGCCCTGAAGGGCTTCTAGAAAAGTGAAAAATTATTCAAATCTCAGAAGCTGAAACATGCCTTGCTGAGGAGAGGCTGACTTTACAGCCATTCAGAGAGCAGGCAGTGCACTCACAGTTCAAAAGGGGCTATCATGTCTTGTGGGTGTACTTGCAGACTGATTTCATGAAAAAGAAAAGGTCTTTGAAGCTTCATTTCAGCAGAGTATTTCACCATAATGAAATACTTTGAAAGTGTGCTGAAATTAATAATGAAATAATGAAGTCGTGCTGAAATGCTTTGCTGAATCAAAGCCCAGCCCGGCATTTCGCCTGTCCCCTCATGCTTTGTTTTAATTGGCAAAGCCAGGCATGAACTGGTTATAATTCCTGCTGCTCTGTAACCCTCAGAAGTACTTTATTTCCTACCAGTGTCCAGATAAAATTGCTGCATTGGAATTAATTTGAGTTGAATAGCAATAAGCTGATCTTTGGTTTGATCATAATATTCAGTCTCTTGCGTACAGGTAAATATAACTGTTGTGGAGGAAACTTGTCTTTTCAGATGTGTGTGATAGAGCTTTATCCATCTCTCCATTGGTTTATCTGTATCCATTGGTTTCCTTGATGCTTGTGTCATTCAGTGCAACCAGTGACTGTCTCATCCCTTAGTTTTGCATCCCAGCCTCTTTGCCCTCAGTTCATGTTTCTTTTTCACGTTTCAGATCAAACACTGAAGTAGGGTTTTTTATTCAGTCTAGTGCATAAGAGGCATAAGAAGGACCAAACCCTCAGCAAATTGCAAATAATTTTAAACAAAATTACAAACATGGGAAAAAAGCAAGCTGGAAGAAGTGGAGTGGATTGCCTGTGTTTTGCAATCAATTGAAACTGGGTATTTTTCTGTTCACTAATTCTGCTGTAGCAAGCAATTGGGATGAGTACAGGCTAATAGGATGAGTTCAGTGGTGTAGGCTGTGTAGTATGGCTAGATAATAGCCATTCTCTTATCCCACAAAACTTGCAAACACAGTCACCTTTTCAGTCAATTACTGTTGGTAGACTTTGTGTGTACAGTGACATGCATGCAGAACAGCCTGTAACTGACAGATAGGAGATGTGCTGCTGGCTTTAGGCAGAAGGCCACTTCAGCAGCCAGAGCACCACAGGCCAGCAGAGTAGTCCAGGTCTTTGGGGTAGGATGAGAGCTTGGTGTTAGTGCTGTGGGCATTGGGCAGTGGCACTGGCCATGTGTTGGAGGGACACAGACACCAGTGTGGTGCTGGCCCCGGGCCATGTGGGGGTGGCCAGGGCCCAAGCACCATCACAGCTTGTACCCCACTAGTACATGACTCCAGCAGCACTTCTCCTCTGAGCTAAGTGATGGTTTATGCTCCTTGTTAGTTTGGTTTGTTGTGCCCATGTATAAAATTACCTGCATATAGGTAATATAAGAAGTGTTTTTCAGTAGAATGACAGCTAGAACATTAAGCAGAATTCCTGTTAAAACAGCACAGACCCAATGAAAATGCCCACTCCCCAAACCAGCTCTCTGCATTACCAAAACTGCCCTAGACCATTAAAAGTGAAAATATTTTTGAAATCTAATTTCTTTGACTGCTCTGTTGCTTTACTTTGTGTGCTTCACACACCTGAAAGAAAAGAAATCTTCTGCCCTTACTTCTCATTGCATACAGACAAGAACAGTGGGACAATGCATGGGTTGCACATCTTGAAAGGAAGAGCTGGAGCAGACTTGGTCTGCCAGGGCATGGCTTGCTTTTCAAATTCACCAAACACAACTCTCATGAATGATATCCTTTTAAAAGAATCTGAGCCGTATTTTAGAGATTTTAACTGGGATTCCCTTACATCCATCACCTCTGAATTTTACCTTACCGAATGCAGAAACCTCACGCCGATGTGAAAGATGTGTATCCTCTCTAAATATGAATCTTTCCAGCTACAGAAAGAGACACAGGCACTTTGAACAAACAGGAGCTGCTAACAGCCTGTGGGACTCTGGCTGCCCTCTGCACAAGCAGTGCTTGGGAGGGAGGGCAGCAGGCGATTCTGGAGACCCAGAGTTCAGAGCGAGTGTTCCATGGGGGTCAGCCTGGGATGTCTCATAGGGAAAGATTTCCTGAGGGTAAATATTGAAAAACGTGTGCAGAGCCTTAAAATGCACAGGGCAAGGTATGGACAGGGGCAACAGTGTGCCCCACAGGATGCTGCTGGAGCAGAGCAGGCTGCTGCCACTGGAGACCCCCCCTGCATGGCTGCTTGCTGTGCTCGGCTGCTGCCTTGCCCCAGCTAGCTCCCAGAAAAACTCTGGAAGAGAAACCAGTGTCCTGGACTGGAGACTGAAGCCTCCCCCAGCGTGGGAATAGCACACAGGAGAGGATGCAGGGGCTGATTTACGTCACAGCATCGCGTGTAAAACAACAACTTACAAAAGGGCATTCTATCGAAAGGAAAAGAGCACTAACTGAATATCAGAAGAATGTTTGTTTTCCTGCTTTTAGCTTAATGTGGCCCTTTTTTTAGTCACTCAGCAAAGATGACTGAATTTGTAGTAGCTGAAAATGCCACAGAGTTATTAATGTCAGCTTGAGAAAGTGCTGGGAGTCTGTACCATGCTCCACAGCTCTTCTGAAACACACCACTGTGCTTGTTATGATAGGCACTCGAGACCAAAATAAGAGGCAATGACAGCACTGCTGCCTGACATTAAAAAAACCCAAACAACTCTTGGAGAAGTACATAATTTTACAGGAAATGCGTGTCAGGCAACATATGCTACAAAAACATGCTGTGATTGATAGTTCTTAAAGGAAATGTCAAGTAAAACCAACCCAATAGTTTATCTGCAGTAAAAGACACCATTTGCCCTTCACCAACCTTTTCTTTATTTGTCCTCTATTTCTCACTATTCCCATTCAGCAAGCTTCAAAGGTTAATCACTGACAGGAACATACAGGTGAAACCTCTCCTGGCCTAGGAATAATCAACTAGAAATGCTCATGAGGGTTGTTCTAGTGGAGGTCTGATGCCACCTAAAGTCTCCACCAAGTGTTGCAGTAGTGTAGTGTTACTCAAGCAGTAACAGCTCTAAAGTGGTTAGTTAGTTACAGTTCTTTGTGGCTACGTTAAGCACAGCAGAACTTTGCCCTGTGAAAATCAGCTCAGTCATGCTAGACTGGGTGAAAATCCAAATTTCTGTCATCCCCAGCCTGCACAAAGCAGATGTTGTAACTCAGTCCAAAAATCAAAGCTCTGAAATGGAGGGCCTGCCTTTGTTCTCTTGATGCAAAAACTAGCTTGGTAATGATGCTCCTTTATTTCTAACATTTGGAGACCATGTGACTGTAAAAGGGAATCAGATTCAGCAAGGGAAGGACAATGAATGCAAGACATTTTCTATGAATGATATCAAGCCTTAATGCTTAGGGAATACCAATGTGTACTTCAGAGTACTCTACTGAGCAAGGTTAATACCTTTTATCACTAGAGTTGGTCAACAGCCCAAATAAAATATTGCTGCTGTCATAAAAATATATAAACTTTTAAAAATGTCTTGCTTTTACTAGGCTTTCTTTGGAGTAAGTATTGATTATTAGGTTTGCTTGTGGGGATTTTTGTTTTGTTTTTTCTTTCAATGTCTGAGGAGGTTTTCATTTGGATTTGTTAATTCTGTGCATTAGAGCTTGACATAAGAATATTGGTATTATACAGTTTTACTACTGACATGTTTAAAACAACAAAGAATTGAAGAATTTAATTGCTTTTGGATTTTAAGCATCATCCAAAGTGTCTGCTATTGAGTACTGTTTGGAACATTAAACCTGGTCTTCTGGATCAAAGGGTCTCCTCGCTGCTATCATGAAACAAATTGATTCTAGATTTTGGGCTTTATTTTCAAGTTACCTAGAGGCAAGCATGGAGGAGAAACCACACTGTAAAACAGAGTGCAAGGGACTGAAAGAGGACCCCGGCTGCCTGAAGTTAGAAGTGATGGAAGTGCCCCTCAAGTACTTGCTAATTTTGTCAGCAGGTGGTGGTTGTTCTGGAGAAAAAAAAAAAAGAACCTTGGCTAACATGGTTGTTCCTCTCTCTCCAGCACACTCTCAAGCTGCTCGCATGCCGTAGTAGCCCTGCTGTACCCCTTCTCCTGGCAGCACACCTTCATTCCTGTTCTGCCCTCATCCATGATTGACATCGTGTGCTGCCCAACCCCTTTCCTGGTGGGACTGCTCTCCAGCTCTCTGCCTAAACTGAAGGAGCTGCCTGTAGAGGAGGTAGGAGTTGGCATCAGAATTTTTTGCCTGAAGTAAAGCTGCCCTCACCCTGGAGAGGGCCTGCACTCACACATAAATTCTCACATCTTTAATTTTTAATCTGCCTCTTTGTTTTTTCTTTGCCTACTTCTCATGGGCGACTGCCTCTTGGTAAAACCACAGTAATACGTTTAGTTTTCTCTTATCTCATCCCTCTTCCCATACATGGCACCTTGACAAAGAGAGTGGGTGTTAACCTGGTCAGTAAATACATACAATGTAAATATGCTGATTTGTTCTGATTTTGTTGTGCTTGGAACAAGAACATGATGACATGAAGTGCCATCTGCTAAGACAAATATTAATGCTAATGGAAGTTGTATGTGAAGCCATAACCAGCACAGAAAATAAAATCTTAAAGGCTTTTTTTGTTGTTGTTTGGGGTTTTTTGTTTATTGGTTGGTTTTCTAAGACCTTGTTAATACTACATTGGAAATTAAATGAGAGCTGTACTTCATCAGCTCTTCCAGGAAAATGCCACCAAAATATTCAAGTAATTTTTGAATAAAGTTTTCTTGTGCTCACTTTCAAGGCTCCCTGTGCCTTTGGCCCATGTGAATCTCTGCTCTGTTTTCCTCACACTTCCCTAGCATTGCTTCCTCACACCAGCTCTGTCTCTCAGCTTTGCTGCTTCATCATCATGAATATTTGACACCCTTGCCCTTTGGAAGCCCTGCTGCTTCAGATGACACTGTTTTCATTAACCCCCTCTGAAATTTTTCATCTGCACCTTTACAAAAATGATTTGCAACAACTTGCTTAGGTTTAAGAAAACAAGGCCTGCCTAACCATTTATCTGTTGTATCTACCTATGATAAATTAGATACTAAACTCTAAAGAAAAAAAATCATTCTTGTTCAATAAATCACACAACAGTAGGAATTTGATTCATGTTGAGGCTTGGGACCATTCAGATCATCTTTCACTATTAAAAGGCAGACACAAATGAATGTTTTCTGTCTCTTCAGATATATTTCACTGTAGTATTTGTTTTTCTTTAGGCTTTGATGGTTAACCTGGGATCTGATAGATTCATCAGACAGGTAAAGTATAGCTCAAAATGTTACCACACAGTCTAAGAAGCTGTTTAATCTTACAGTGTGATTAGGTTTATTTGATTAGAGATGCTAGGCAGGAATTATGCAGTGGGAAAGAGATGGGGGTGGGGTGGGGAGGGGAAGTGCTTGTTTTCTATTTCATATGCAAAAGGGACCCAGGCTGTGACTGTCAAATCAAGAACTTATTTGCAGCACAAAGATATCATCCAAAAATAATAAAGTCTTGCTAGCAAGAAAACTCACACTTTTGGAGGCGAAGAGAACAAAAATTGCAGTGAAAAGTTGCTGAGTGAGAGAAGAGAGGTGAAGAATCAGTTTAATGTGGTAGGAAAAGCAGAAGCCTTGTAAATAGGGAGATGAAGGTTCGCCATCTCCTGATAGTAATGGGGCACTAAATGCTTTAAAAAATGTTAACAGTCTGCAGGTTAGATGAGTAAACTATCTTGTATGATTCCCCAAAAGACACACCTGGTGAATACTGGTTGCAGAGCTAAAATTCTTGTGTCTACTTGCTTTTGCTGAACAAGCATTAAATAACATGAAAAGAGCAATAAGGGGAAACTCAGAAAACAAGATATGCTAGAACATAAGTGAAAACAATTGTACAGAACCAAAGAAGCTGCCTAGAGCAGCTGTGTGTACATGTAGCTAGGCTTGGCACAATGTGTATTTAGTGAAAAACAGCAATTTGGACTCTGTCATGGAAAGACCTGATTCCAAGATTATATATGTTTACCATGCTCTTTGGATTATCATTCTTGACTTTAATCTCATTAAAACATGACAAATTTTGTTTAGAAATATATGACAATTGCACATAGGTTTTTCCTAGTAGGTATGAAATACTTTGGATTTTAAACTTTGCAGAAGTATTTGCTGTAGTTGTTACATAGATTAGTGTGACCTAAATATTTTCTTTTGTTTTCCTCTCTCAGATGGATGATGAAGACACACTATTACCTAGAAAATTGCAAGCTGCTCTGGAGCAGGCTCTAGAGAGAAAGAATGAGCTCATAAATCAGGATTCAGATAGTGATTCTGATGATGGTAAGTTCATTTGGAAACGGGGACTAGCATAAACACACATGCAAGCAGTATTTTGACTTTCCATCCATGAGAAATAAAGATGGGACTTCAGTGCTCAAATAGTTTTTGCACCATCAAAGATAGTCTCTGAACACAGAGGGAAGGGGACTGATAGCATCAGCCGACAGTAACCCATTGTCAGCTGTTTTAACTTCTTTGAAAATGACATGCACTCTCATGAGTACCTCTACACTTTTATGCACAAGTTTGCAATTAACTTGGCTCTGATTCAATCCAGATAACTGGATGTGCTTTGGGGTGTGTCTGAGTTTGGAGCTGTTCTTGGTGTGTTCAGGGGAGAGAAGCAGGTACCTCTGGAAAATAGTTTCAGTGCAAGAGGGGCTGACTTTCCTCTGAAGGTTCATGTTTCTCTCAAGCAATTATGCGAACAGCCCTGGGTGAATGTAAATGCCTGTGGTTAAATGGTATGAAACAGGCCCTTCTTCAGTTTTTGAAATTAATTTCTAGTGTTACACATGTAAAACTGTTTTAACATCTCAGGAATTATGAAACTCTAAATTCTACAACATATCCTTTTTGATCTCTTCTTGTTAAAGGCTTATTATCCCCAGAAAAAAACCTTTTATTTCTAAGTATTCAGAAGCCTCTCAAGAAAACTTACTCAAGAGTTAAAATATGAGATACAATTCTGATGAAGCACCCACAAAATTTTTAATACTCTGAGCTCTTTCCTGAAGGCTTGTATTTCTTATTGGCTCTTGGGTATGAGACACCAATTATGTAGACTGGTGCTCCTGATGGTAAAGCTGTGATACTCTTGAATGTATATTCCAGTCTGCAGGGAGCTAGTACAACTGCTTTCAGTCATTGCATGGCATTGTTAACTTGCTAGATGTCAGTACCTGCCCCCATGTGGATGACAATGCTGACAGCTCGGGTAGCAGCTGATTTTAGTGTCTTATTGTTGCCTTGTTTTGCAGAATGTAACACCCTGAACGGATTAGTGTCTGAGGTTTTTATCCGATTCTTTGTGGAGACAATTGGCCATTATTCCCTGTTCCTAACCCAGAATGACAAAGGAGAGCGTGCGTTCCAAAGGGAGGCTTTCCGTAAGTCTGTGGCCTCCAAGAGTATCCGTCGCTTCCTGGAAGTTTTCATGGAATCCCAAATGTTTGCTGGCTTCATTCAAGACAGAGAGCTGAGAAAATGCAGGGCAAAAGGTAAGGGTGGGTTTGTGTCCCACAGTGTGGTGGTTACTCCTGCTGGCACGGGTCCCGTGCTGAGGATCTCGACTGTCAGGGCCAAGAAAATTAGCCGTGGCTGACAAATCTCCCCAACACTTTGTCCGCTTCCTGTGTGCTTCAGTTGGGCTGTGGTGGTGGGTACACAAAGGATTTAGCCACAATATTCACATCTGAGCGCCTCGAAACACTCGACACGATGGGAACGGTGCTGCCCATCCCCGACGGGAACCTGCTCGGCGATTATTGCCAGGAGTTCGCTGAACAAAACTTGATAGGCAGCAGACGCTTCCAGAGCGGCCACGCTCCGCGCCGCAGACAGGGCCCGGGGCCGCCGCTGCAGCGCCCCCTATAGGACCGGCGGCAGTGGAGGTCCGGCTAGCTCAGCTGAGCCGCTGCGGAGCTCGGTGGGTGACCGGTGCTGTAAGGCCGTGATAGAGTGGCGGCCGTGACCGCGCCTGGCGAGAGCGGGAAGCGAGGCTTGGGGTGTCACGGCCATGCTGGGCCAGCAGCGGCGGCATGCTGTTTTCCGCGCTGCAGCAGCTGAGCGGTGGGCCCAGTGCACGTTCCGGAGCCGAGGCGGTGCAGCGGGTGGCGTGGCCGATCGGAGGGCGGGCGGAACGGGCAGCAGGCCTGGGCGAGGACGGCCCTGCACTCCGGGGTGCTGCGGGGACAGCAGGCCGCCCGCACCCTCTCGCTTTCCATCCCTAAATCGGTTACCCTCACGTACCGTCCGGGGCTCGCGTACCTGCCTTAATGCCACATGAAATGGTACAGTCCCTTGCGGTAGTGGATTTACAGTGTTAGAAACAAGGGACTGCAAAAGTACAAAGTTGAGACTCTGCAAAAGTGCCGGGGCAGAAGTTTCAGCCCAGCCCGGCTCAGCGCCCTTGTCTCCTCTCTTTACAGGGCTCTTCGAGCAGAGGGTTGAACAGTACTTGGAGGAGCTTCCAGACACAGAACAAAGTGGAGTAAACAAATTTCTGCGAGGCCTTGGTGAGAAATTATTTAGACGTGTTTCTGAAATTATTATTTTTTTAAATTTAAACAAGCCTTACCTGAGGTGAAATTAGATAGGCAGTTTCAGTGTAACAGAAAATATGAAAACAGTGAGAGCACCCTTAAAGCTGACAAGCCCAGATTTAATTATGATCCCTGTTAACACTTTCATGTGGGGGCAAGGTAACCAAGGAGGAGAAAAGGGAGGCAGCTGCCCTCAGTATTGTTAGCTGGCAGTCCCTGCTGGCACTACTCTGCAGCTGTGACAATACAAAATTTGACCCATTTGTTGAGTAATTTTTGATTGCCTTTGGCTTTTCAGCAGATAATAGAGACTGATGGTGTGCTCTCTTTAGGAAACAAAATGAAGTTCCTTCACAAGAAGAACTAACTGCTTTCTGCTGAAATAACCAACCCAAAGACTGTGTATGCTGCTGCACCTGAGACAGCTGCAGCAATTCAGAGTTGGATGCAGGAGGAGAGTGGAGCAAGCTGATGGTGGCTTTATGTGATGACCAACGCCGTTAGCATGTCAATGATGGCTCCTCCGTTTGGAAAGAACTTGTACATAATGTGCTGTAAGCTTTTGTAACTGATTTTGTAATGAGCAAGGAAAACTGTGGTAAATATTTGTATATTCCTGAGAATAACAGGTGCTTTTTTTTTTTCTTTAGTATGAATTGAGTTATGCTTGGTGCAAAAATGAATAGCTGATTATGTGCAGCTGACTGTCTCAGCAGAACCACTGACTTGAGGGGGTGTTTGTGAGAGCTACACTGGTGCCTGGATACTGCGGGGGATGAATGAACTCGGGTATGTGGGAGAGGTTGTACACATGGGGGCTGCTTTCATGTGCCAGAGTCATGGGTTTTTGTTTTTGTTTCTTTTCCTGATTAATTTTAAAAGAAAGATAAACAACAAAGTAACTTGATAACAAGGTACTTGGTTCACAATACAAAACTACCACTGGGTTTGAATTCTGGTCAGTAAACTACTTGTAATCCATTCTGCATTAAGACTGCTAAACCTGAGGGGATCTCAGTTCTTTGACATGCAAGCTGCAGCGAGTAGGTACAGTACATCCTTTCCTAATGTATGTATGATTTTTAATAAACTCTGTAAATACACCTGGTTGTTTATATTCATTGCAAGCCTCTCCAGTTTCTGATGTTGTGTAGGTATAAAACTCATAACTTTCCTGTGACTATTAAAATGAATTTGCAATTAAAATACAAACTGGTTATTGAGAGCCAGACTTTTACAGGGTTTGCTATTTCACAACATGTAGTTTGATATTTTTTTTTCCAACATTTTTCGCTGGGGCTGAGACAAAGAATTTTATATCCTTGCTGTGTTAACTCTATCCTAACAGAAGCATCTTTTAAAACATTTTACTTTGTATAGGTAAGCAGCAAATTAGTTTCTGTCATTGTATCATAGATACTGCTCTTGTCAGCTTGGTTTTGCACTATGTTGGTTACATGATCAGAATACCCTGAATAGCTTGCAGCAGACAGCCTCTGCCCAAATTCTTGATGAGATGGTCACCTACATGTCATTAATCTGCTTTTGCAGTAGTTGCAGTCTGTTTAGGAGATGCTTTCATTTCTGTGAAGACTCTTCAGTGGAGAAAGGAATGGTTAGTTTACCAGGTGTGGCCTTCTGCACTGCTGGGCACGTTTCCCAAGTACCACATTAATCAACAAGATTCTGTGTTTTCACTTACTCTGAAGATGTAAAATTCTTGAGTATACTTGCAAGTCTGACAGACAAACACTTCATTTGCAGCATGATTTATTTAGATTGGCTTTGAGGCTTGCGCAATTCCTAACCTGACAGTGGTTCTGGTTTGCTATCAGCCTCATAGAGTAAAATTGAGGGATTGTTCATTAGAAAGGTGAAGTAATTTCCTTTTTTTTTTTTTGCAACTCCCTCACACATACATATACAAAAACTTCTGAAGTGTACATGGAGTGTAAGATAGCAAGTGCTTTTGATTCAATGGACACGTAATCAGTCAATTTCTGAGAGTTTATATGGAGTGAATTCCAGATACAGTTCTTTAGAGTGGAAGTAATAACTTCACTAGTATAGGTGGATTCTGGACCTTTTACAAACAATGCCTGCTGGAACATATACAGGGAAATGCATTTTTAAAGAAGTATACTCAAGAAAACAATGGCTGAAGCATCATCATCTAAAGTGCTATGAAGTTGCTACAAAGGCCAAGAAGAAGCCATGGAATGCTGATGTAAAAGTGTCGCTTATCTCCCACTATAGAGCTGTTTTCCTGTACCTGCACTTTAAAAATCTAAGTAGAAATGTTTTGAACGTTTTATTACTCATCAACATCTCCCAGTTCTTGTAATGTGAAAGAGGACTGGACAAGGTGAGACGTTTCAGGAAGTGTCTTGGTCCTCTCTATGCCTATATAAAACAATTTTTGTGTTACTCTCAGGTCTGCGTTTGAAAGGATCAGTGTATTATTTTGCCTTCTGCATGGTTAAAAGAAACGGTATTCCTGAACATGGCACATTACTAGTTGCACTATCTAACGGAGAAGGAAATCCTTGAGAAACCCAAATCTGGTGGTGAGCCCCATGTTTTAAATTGATGAAGATTTGTTTAAAGCATTACAATGTAAAATACACGCTTGAGAAAAAACAGGCCCCAGGAACTGTTACTGTAGTGTGGCATACGGTTGTATTCAAGAGTATTTTCCCATTGTTACTGCTATTTAATAAAGTGACCAAGCATGTACATTTTCCTCAGTTCCTCTTAAGTCCTCCTGCTACAGATGACAGAGGGAAATTAGTTATACCTGTAGTTAAGAGGAAGCAGTACTTAACGCGGTCTGCCTGCCAAATTCCCCCACCGGCCGGAGCGTCTGTCTAGAGCTGCGCTTGCTCCCTGCTCAGCACAAGGCGGGAGCGCCCGGCAGAGCTGCAGTAGGAGATGGTGGGGGCAGCCCAGAGGCCGCTGTGTCCCCTAGGGAAGCCGTAGGTGATCGGCTAGCGGTGCTGGCGCTGCAGTCAGAGTCAGAAAACACCTGAAAAGCTGGCAGGCCATACTGGCCAGCCACCAACTCCTGTCTCCCCTGAGCGGCTCTGCTCGCCGTTCGGCTGTCTCCGCCTTCGCCCGCGGTCCCACACACACCGCAGCCCCAGCACACGCATCTGCTCACCCCGCGCGGCAGATCTCGCGAGACACGAGGCTCAGTCCCCTGCCCATTTCGCGAGACAGCCCTGGCTCCAGGTGCCCCAGTGAAGTCTCGCGAGAGCTCGGCCTTGCAGCCGCCCCCGCGGTGCGTTCCCCTGCTCTCGCGAGCACCGCGCTCTTTCTCTTCCTTGCTCACGCCGACAGGATGGTAGGTGCTGCTGCGGGGCTCTGCCGCGCCGGGCTTGGGGGAGGCGCGGCCGCCGCCCCTCGTTCCCACGGCGGGGGAGTAGAGGGAAGAGTTAGAGAAGGTGCTTCTCCGGAGCCACGGCTGCTTGGGGAGGCTGCAGGGGGGAGCGGCGTGGCGAGGCCGCTTGGGGCCGGGCCGCCATGGCGCCTGGTTGCGCCGCCGCTGAGGAAACTGCGGCCTCGGAGCAGCGCCGGCCCCGGAGAGGGCGGGAGTTAGGCCTGCCTCATATTCTCTGTTGTGCTCACAGCTGCTCTTTAACACTTTTCCGCAGCCATCCCGACTAAGGAAGACTCGGAAGTTGAGAGGACACGTTAGCCACGGCCATGGCCGAGTCGGTAAGTGCATGCTCGTCGGTACCGCCCTACCGCTGAGGGGGTGCTGCCCTCCTCACGGGACGCAAAAAAGTGACTGAGTGCAGGATCCCACGCACACCGGGTAGTGAGCAGTACTGAAGGCTACAGCGCGTGTGAGTGACGCGCATGCTGTGGCGCCAGATGCCACAGTGATGGACTGATCAAAGTATTGCATGTTCTTTAAGGCCTCGCTGGATTTTTAACTTTGCGTTGCTCAGGCAATAGATACTGATTGTGTGACTTCCACAGTGGTTTATGGGACAGTGCTGTGTTTCTTTGAGCATTCTTGCCTTGTCACCTCATTTGTGCTCCCATTCATGTCTTTATGTACTCCTGTAAGATAATCAGAGGCATCTTATGGTTTCTTTTTAAGTCTGCAGAGTTAGTTTTCAGTTTGCTCATCTTCTGAATTAATCTCAATTAAGCAAGAGAGGATAGAATCAGAATCATTAGCCTAAATTGGCATTGCATATGCCTTTAAGGTTAAGCATTATGTGTAATGGTCTTAGTATAACAAACTTTGAATTTTTCATTTTAGGCAAACACAGGAAGCATCCTGGTGGGCGTGGTAATGCTGGTGGTATGCACCATCACAGGATTAACTTTGATAAATAGTAAGCTTACATTTTTAATGTATACTAGCAAAATATATAATCTTAAAGTAGAAACAACTAAATTCTGTATGTGAATAAATACCTAGAATTACAAAGAATTTTGTTTAATGTGAAGTGTGGCATCATAGCTACAGGCAGCTCATGACCCCAGTTACTCTAAAATCAAATGCCTTTCCCCTTCAGCCATGTGACTTGTCTTTAAGAGCTCTCTGCAGCATTTGGTAAACTTAACCAAACTTGCCTGTTACAATATGGTCCCTTAATGATGCACACACAAAATGTTGGGTAAATTTAAAATGTCACGTTAAATCCAAACTGTATCCTATTTAAGTGGCATACTGTAAAGGTAAGGGATATTGTCTTCATTTATTGCCGAGACTAGAGTCACATCTGGACACTGCCTGTTGTCCTGGTGTGCTAGAGTACTCGAAGAGTAACTGCTAATCTATATTCACTGGCTGTGACCATACTTGACTCAGTCAGTCACCAGGTTAGTGACAAGAGTGATGAAACTCCTCAGGCAGTGCAGCCCTCCCTGGATTCACAGAGTTGGGGTTGCCCTGTGCAGTGCTACTAGAGACTTGGCAGTGAAGAGAATTGTGAGTTTAAGGAACAACAAACTTCAACAGAGTAGTTTTCCTTGGTTGAGACACTCATGACTATTACACTTAAAACTGTGCATACTAATACAAATAAAAGTAAAATGTGACATTTTGATTGCTTTGCTAAAGTAAGAGGCCTGCTTTGCTGTTAATTTGCAGTGCTGCTTGTTCAGGATGAATTTAAAATGTGATCTAACGAGGAGTGTGTTTCTTTCACAGTCACCCTGGATACTTTGGAAAAGTAGGCATGAGACACTATCACTTGAAGAGGAACCAAAAGTTCTGTCCAACTGTCAATTTGGATAAGCTGTGGACACTTGTCAGTGAACAGACTCGGCTCAATTATGCAAAAAATGAGGCTGGCCTGGCCCCAGTCATTGATGTTGTGCGCTCGGTAAGTTTCTGCCTCATACTCAAACCTGCAGTTCCTGGGCACTTAATGTCTAACTTACCTTTGCATATCCAAGTAGGAAAATGGTGAACTGCGAATAAGGTATAATACTTGAGTAGTTGTAAACTTCACAGGACAGGTATCTTGGCATATAAGTAGTTACACAGCTGCTACATTTTTTGTAAGAACTTACTCTCATGCTTGTGTGTGATATGGACAGGGACATCCCTTATTTGGGGAGGTGGTGAAAGGTTCTTCAAATCTTGCTGAAATCATGTATAAAAATGTGGCATTTACGTAAAGTTGCCTCTCTAATATCGAGACTAGAGTCACATCTTAACATGTTTGATTGTCTTGGTGTGCTATAGTTCTCGGACATGAACATCTGATCTCTATTCACTGGCTGTGATGTCTCATATCTCAGCCAGCCACCGAATCAGTGACACAGATTAGTCTGCCAAGTGGTTATGTTCTGCTTCCCAAAATAAGATAACCTGTGTTGGCCAGTTACCGTGCTTCTAACGAGTGATGACTTCAATAGCTGTAGCATTTGTGGACCTTAGACTGTGATTTTCTTTTAATGTAGGGGTCAGAAAATAAACAAGGCTTTCAGTGGTAGAGAACAGCTCCTGCTGTGAAAGCTTGCAAAAGATTTGGTTGTACATTTAAAAGGTGTTCTGTTCAGAAGTGTGAGGCTGTCATACTGGTCAAGAGCATTGACCAGAGTCATTGGGTTACAGAGTCTTTGAAGTGTGGCTAACTGCTCTTCCTTTCAGAAAAGTGGGGATAATTTGGTGAGCTCTACCACGTTTCACAGAGTTTTGTGTAGAGGGAATAGTGAGGGCAGTGGGGAGGAATTCCAGCTTCTGAATTGCAGGAAAAGTGTTGGCAGTTTCCACTTTTCTCTGAACAAGTGCAACCCTGCTATGTTGTGCAGGGTGTCTTTTCTTTTGTTTGTACCAGTTTTGCCTTGGGGACAGGTACTGGATGGGGTTGTGGTGATTGTTTCGGCTTTTCACTGGTGCATGCTAAAAGACAACTGGTTGAATACAGGAGCCTGCAAGCTGATAACAAACAACATGTTTTCATTTTGTAGGGCTACTACAAAGTCCTGGGCAAAGGGAAGCTGCCCAAGCAACCTGTAATTGTGAAAGCAAAGTTCTTCAGTAGAAGAGCAGAGGAGAAGATCAAAGAAGTTGGTGGTGCCTGTGTACTTGTGGCATAAAAAAAGCGCCTTTGTTTTGTTCAAATTTTTTGAATAAAGGCATTGTGTAAAATATGTTGACTTACTCAAGTTTCTGATTATTATTTTTTTTTTAATTTTCTGAACTTGTCTAGGCACTATTCACACTTAAAAGTCTTTTCTGCTTAGTTATTTCTGGCAGGTTTTGATTTGCGACTTGACTGCTTCTCATGTACAAATTATAGAATTGTTAAGGTTGGAAAAGACCTTCAAGATCAAGTCCAACCATAGCCCAACTACCAGGACCGCTAAACCGTATCCTGAAGCAACACATCTATATGCTGCTTGAACACCTCCAGGGATGGTGTTTCCACCAGCTCTCCGGGCAGCTGTTCCAATGCCTTACCACTCAGTAAAGAAGTTTTTCCTAATGTCCAGTCTAAACGTACCGGTAGGCACCGTGCCCGTGCATAAGCTCCGGGAGCGCTCCGGGAAGCGGCGTTCGGCCTTCCCTCTCCGTGGCACCGGCACCACGGGCTGGTCGCTTCTGCAGCGGCGTCGCGGCCGCGTTTCCAGCGCCGCCTTAGCCCCGCCCCGTGGCTGTCACTCATAGCCGCTGTGCGCGCGGGGCGGCCGTTGTGCACGCGCCTTCCCCTCACAGCCGCCGCCCTTGGAGCCGCTCGTGCTTGTCGCGGCGGCTGTGAGGGGCTGGGGCTGCTCCGCTGCCTGCGCTGCTTCGCTGCCCGCCAGCCCGCCCGCCGTTTCTTGCGGTAAAACACTGCCCGAAGGGGATGCATTTACCGGCTTAACAAGAAACTGAGGGCTGATAGCAAGCCCCCAAGGATGGCTGTCCACAGTGGCCAAATGAAGGTTTCTTCCTATATGAAATCAGGAAAAATGAGAATGCTAAATGAGCACCAGCTAGCTGCTTGAATGTAAAACCTCTTCTCTTTTTGTTTGTTTGGAGTTTTCTTGGTTCTGACTG
Source organism: Dryobates pubescens (assembly GCF_014839835.1). NCBI lineage: Eukaryota > Metazoa > Chordata > Aves > Piciformes > Picidae > Dryobates > Dryobates pubescens. Next base: position 10,949,181 of record NC_071633.1, read on the forward strand.
TTGGGTTTTTTTAGGTGATAAACATACGTGGGAAGATGGGGGTATTTTATTTGTATTCAGGGTTTTCCAAATTCTTGGCAAGCTGCAATGCTGCTAATGAAGCAATTGCAGACAAAACTGGTAGAGTTAATGTCACAACATTTTAAAACGAGCCTCCTGTAGTAACATCCACATCTAATGGAAGAAGTTACAAGGAAAATAATTGGTTATGCCTGAGAAAAAGGAGCACAGGAAATTGAAAGCCTTGAACAGAGAGTCTATCCCTAAAACACAGAAATGGTAAAATGAGAAGAATGCATCATTACTGATGTCCTTTGTGTAAATAGAATGATGCTTTACTGCAAATGCAGGCTTGTGATATCTGGATGTTTCTCTTGGATCTGTGTTGGGGTTGACTTTGCCTACCCAAGGCTGTGCCTGATTGTTTGGTCCTGAGGCAGGTCCCATACTTGCCTCAGCAGGAAATTTTAAATGGTTTTTATCACTCATCCTTCCCCCGCTCTGGTCCTGGGCTGTGGATTCTCTCTTTAAACAATGTGGTAGTCTAAGACCTCAACTTCCTACTGCAGAAATTACATGTTTTTGTAGATGCTGGTTTATCTTAGCAACAGTAGGGGAAAGAAACAAAGGTGAAGTCAGCTGAGAAGCTGTGCTGCTCTAATGACATTTGCCTCTGAACGATGGTTGATGAAGATGCAGTATAGGCAATGAGCTCATTTAATATGCACTGATGCAATGTTTGTTAATGAAAACACAGGTACAGTTACCACAGCTCATTTCTAAAGGTACCTTTAGTTTTGAAATTACAATTGTAAATTTTGGGGGTAGGGTTGAACTTAGTCTAAGTTAATTCAGTAGTGTTGGTTGATATCTAGCTGGTTTCAGAATGAATTTTTGATACAAAGTATGCTGAAGACTTAAACATATGGTCCATTTTTTTTCTAAAGTATTTTAAATAGCAATGACTGATCTGGTGGTGAATTTCTGAGGTATTCTTAAATCTCTTGCATTATAGAAAAACACCCAAAAGACCCACTTAGTAACCGTTTCCATTGGAATCTGCCCTGAGATGAGACCCCTCAAGAGAACACACAGCCCAAAGATTAGAGCTGCTGCTCTTCTGTGCTGTGGAAATCTGAAGATCATAGCTGTAAGGTATGTACTGCTGGTAGCAAGGTCACCTTGCCAAGGCAATCGGCATCTACTTGGGACTGTGGCCCCATGGAGTTTTGGTCATCTGGAAGTGTGATTCCAGGGCAAATGAGATTGTATTTACTTTTTCTTCTCTGATGCAACTTGCAAAATTTTCCCTTTGCAGTTTGTAACTGATCAACATCTCCTCAAATCTCATAATTGAGGCTAGAACATACAATGATGGGGGTTCAAAAGGACCTCTGAAGATCATCTAGTGAAACCTCCCTGCTAAGTCAAGTACCCAAATGTGTTCAGGTGGGTTTTGAAAGTCTCCAGAGGAGACTCCACAGCCTCCTCGGGTAGCCCGTTTCAGTGCTCCAGCACCCACCCTCAAAGTAAAGCAGTTTCTCCTTAAGTTCAAGTGAAAGGAAAACATGAGCTACAAAACTTTCAATTGACCTTGGGGAGCATAGGTTGGCAGAAGGAGCAGTGTCCTGCTTGTGGAAAGCTCAGGTTTGGTCTCTAAGTTATTTCTACAAGGAAGATTGGCAGAAGATGCTGTACATTTATTAAGGCAGTTTTCTAACATTAATTGCTGAAATGGTGGACAAATGATCAGTTATGCTTATTATTTGCTTTACCTGAAAACTACAAATACTGAGGTGAAATTGTAAAAGCAGCCAAAAAATACTGTAATTCTTATTGCACAGTTTCAGTGCTTCTAGCAGGAAATGTGTGGCATATGACAATTCAGCCTGGTAACAGCTCTGTGAGTAGATCAATAATGCAGATTTCTTCAGTTTTTACAGAAGTTGCAAGTACTATAGAGAGGTAGTGGGATCATGGTTTGTAAACCTTAAACCACACTTTCCTGCACAACAATCTGCTAAGACATTCTTTTTTTTTTTTTAAAGACAAAAAAGCAGGTATGTGATTTTCGGCTGCAAAGAGCTTCCTCTTTCTTTGCAAGGACTTAAAGAAATGTTGTTTAAGAGGGTGCATCCTGCTGTTGCATTCTAGTTTGTGCTTTAGCGGTCAAGGGTTTTGTTAAGTGAAGGGGTTGCCATTAGCCATTTTGCAAGTCATCATGTTTTTGATGTCAAACTTCATGAAGCCAGAAGAAATAGAGACCCTGGATCTGCTGAGGAATTGTTTGGTGTGCAAATGGGACTTGTGGAGGAGAGACCCCAGAATGTTACCTTGCCTTCATTCCTTCTGTAAGGACTGTCTTCCATATTTGGTTCAAGGATATAGCTGTATTCCTACTGACTGTGAAGTTCTATATGAAGGTAATACTTAAGATTCTCTGGCTTGTACTCTTTTGTATTGCAGTAATGCAAAGACAGATGGATTGAGAAGTGTTTTTGTAGTGTATTTCTCTACAGCACTGCTTTAAAAGAATAAAGGATGGGATTTAAGATTTGCATGAGCAGGGGGTGGTTTGGGAACAAGCGTCCTTCATTATGTTTTTCATCCAACAGCAATGTTTTGAAGAGAAATAGTACTCTTGGGCAACATTTAATATTTTCCAGAAAGGGCTAAGGTTCAGTTACCATGTGTGACGTTCTGAATATTTGAATTGCTTGGCTCGATATAGGAGTAGATGCCATAAGGTGGTTTCTAGGCTATATTTTTATCTAATCTTTTGGACATGTTGGACCTTTCAGTGGTACCAGTTTGGATCATATTTTTATCCTTCCTTCTCTTTCCTTTCTGCACACCTTTATCTGTGCCAAACACCAACAAAAACATCCAGTTCTTTGTTCCTAACAGATGTCATAATAATTGTTATTAGAATGTGTATTGTGGTGCACTGAAACTTTTATCTGATTATAACTGTGGTTTCCCTCTATCTGAACCACTCTGGCTGTAGGATGTACAGTACAGTTACAACTCAACAAGCTGACTAAAATGGTGAGGACAAGAAACATTTTGTGACAGTGGCTTTTGAAATCTGAAGTTATTTGTACAGTTTTTGGTTGTGATGTTAATAGAAAGTATGAAACTTTTTGTTTGTTTGTTTGTAATAAGACTGGAATCACAGAATATAGTCATTTTAACTGAATGAATAAGAGGCATTATTTGCTATCTCTTCCATGGCAGATTTTAGAAACATGTAGGAATAGAAGATACCTTCCATGAGGTGATGGCAATCTGAATTGATGAGATAACATAAACTAGACAAGTTCAGGTTTGAGAACAGAGATTGTTAGGAGGTGACTATTGAAAGGCAAGCAAAACACAAAAGCTAAAGGAAAAGGGAATAACTTAAGAGCAAAGTTAAGAAAGGCTGTTCATATGTAGGGTACAGACAGAAAAAGATATAAAGGTAGAAGGCAAATAGAGCCAAGGAGTCATTTCAAGTAAATGTCACCTTAAAAATTTTTAATGCCAAATCATAGTTGACTTGAAGTCTGAGGGAGCTACTTTATAATCAAATACTATTGAAAACAACCACTTTATTACTTTTAATGTATTCTCATTTGACATCTAAGCCATTGCCCTATCCTCCTTGTTTCTGTTTGCCAGGTGGAAATGTGAACTTATACCTCTTGGTGATCTTGGCTGAAGTGCAGCAAAAGGTTCTCATGAGTTGTTAAAATACTGGTCACTTCTTAAAGCTGAGTGGGTTGGGAATTACTTGTTTGTAGAAGACTGGGACAAATACTAGTTTATTTCTGTATTCTTGAGGTTTCTCTGTTTACTTCCTCAGTCTCTTGTAGATAGGAAACTTCTACAGGAAACAGCAAGATTAAAGAAATAAAGAACAGTGGTGACCCAGTAAATGAAGTGAGACACCAGGTGCAGAGACTCAGTTAATATATGAGCAAGGAAGGCAGCAAATCCCAAACATCTGTGTCTGTTTAAGTCAAGGACTGAAACTGCAGCCACCGTAGGTCAAGCAAGATAAATTTGTGGAATCTTCTGATGGTCTGATGCTAAACATTGCCTGTCTTACCTGCACTGATGGCTGAGTTATGGGCAGTATGCTACCAACTCAATTTTCAGTGTTATCTTTAAGTGCGATCATATCTAAGTCCCAATGATAAACTGTAAATACAAGTGCTAAACCAGTTTAGCTGACTAAATATGAAATACTGCTTGTAAGAAAAATGTGTTCCTTACTCACTGAATTCTTTAAGCAAGACAGAAGAATGGAAAAAGTGAACAAATTTCCAAGTGCAATCAATCTGACATTTGCTACAAAAGCATACTTGAATTTGCAGGTTTGGGTATGATTTACCATAAATAGCACTGTACTAACATAAAGCTCTCTTCTAGTTTATTATTGATGTATTAATGTTGCTGAGAAGATGGCGGTAAGTAGTCCTGATCTTTGCCAGGGATTGATGCTGAAAATTTACCTTTATACCTCTATGTGTTTAAGATGACTATAGCAAAAGCCCTGAGATAGCCAGAGCTCTTATGGAAATGCTGCACACATATCAGAATTTATTAAAGCTCTGAGAGTTTGAATGTAATTTGAGTGGAGAAATAAAATGCAAGTTTGGCTCCTGCACATCCTTCTTATATGAAGGAGACTTTAAAACTCTTAGTCATTCTTTTTCTGTAGGCAGGTGCCAGTCTCCTATTTTTATTTGTCTAACAGAGGATCCACATTCTCCTCTGCAGATCTGCATGTTTTTTAAAGAGAGAGTGGGTAAGAAAAAGAGAGAGAAAATGTTCTCATCTCCTCAGATAGAAATTTCTCAGAAGAGGACTTTCCCAGGCTCCTGCCTGTGTGAACTACCACTCAGTGCAATGTGAAAGCATACAGGTTTAGTCTTGCATGGTGCCTTGGCTGCTTGGGTCTGGCTCTTTCTCACTGAGTTCTGAACATGGTCAAAACCAGATTCATCCAGATTCTGGCGCTTATCCCTCCTTTCTGAATTGGAGATGGCTGCCAAAATAAGTTGCTCTTTATCTGCAAATATTCCTCTCAGTAAGATGTTCAGGGGGTTAAATTGTTGATTGAATGATTTAAATTGTTTAGTTGAACTATTTAATATGTTTTAGTCCTTTAAATATAGCCATAAGATTAATTTCAGAAGTAGCTAAAGGAAGATCAGTGGAGGTGCATTGCTGTGAGAAGTCTGTGATTTTGCGAGACTGTCTCAGCTTTAGGGTTGGAGGTTTTTTCCCCTTAAAAAAATAAGAAAAATCATAGGTGGTCACTGCTCAATGGTAATTTAGAGCTCTGAGAACAAGGCAGATCAGGAAAGGTGCATGGGAATGCCTTGCAGATTTCTGCTAACTGGTATCAAGCCCTGGTATTATTTGCATTTTGAGTAATTTGTTTAACCTGTAAGTTACACTTTTATGTTTGTAAAATGTGATTAATGGTTACCCACCTTTGTAAATTGCTTTGGGAAGTGGTAAGTTTATTGTATTGTGTTTCTGTATTGAGCTATACTTTTTTTCTCCCCTGAAATTCTGTTTTTACAATGTGCTTTGTCCTTCTATGCATCTTTAGGTTGGATAGCAAAAATCATGGAATGTGACAGTGTAATGTCTATCCACATTCTGTACCGCAGTCAAAACCTGTCCACATCATGTTAGCTTCCCACATGCAGGAGAAGGTCTGAGCACCTTTCTTAAATACCAAGAAATGTCACAGGGTTATGTATTAAAGAAATGCCAACTGATCAGATAAAACAAAGAGAAAACGTGCAAAGGTGACATCAGATAAACTGCTGACAATTGTCCACTTGCTGTATTTTATTATTCACAACTGAAAACAGACTGTTCTCTTAAGCTTCTAAGGTATGCATTGTATATAAACGGGGACCCCTAATTGTGGATACTAGTTAGTGAGGCAATGCAAAACTCACCCAAGCATTGGTCACACTTATATTTAATGTGTTCAGAGATATATTCAAGGGCATTTACTTCAAGGAAAAGATTGAGTTCTAGGACTCCTTTGGCTCTGGGGTCATTTTCATTATGATGTTTTGTCATGAGAAGCATGGTGTACTGGCTAAGGAGACTTCAGGTGTCATCACACAGTGACTTGCCTTGTTCTAAGTCTGTATGTAAAAAAACCCCAAAACCTCCAACAAAAAAACATGCACATCTACAGAGTTCTTTAAACACTGTTTAGCCTTACAGTGGAGTAGAGTTTGGCTGTTTTGGAGTTACAGCTTTTGTATCTCCAAGACCCAAATAATCTTGTTTTGATGCAATCATATGAGGCAAGTGATGCAATGTATCACATCAAGTAATTCTGAAGAACACCCATTTGCTTTAATTGGATCCACTTAACACCAAATGCATGTTCTATTTCTAAAAATGGAAGTAGAAAGGTAACTCTAAAGAGGGAAATTGTTCATCATAGATATATTTAGTAATTTTTAAAAGAATGTAAAGTTAGTCAGCCCTTCACACTGTTCTTCAGTGGCCATATAGAAAAGACAAGTGAAACAATGGTGGGTTTCGTTATATAAATAGGAAGCGGTAGAGTGGGAGGTTGTCTTCAGAACTGTTTCCTATAACCTATAATTGGGTCTCCAAGGAAGTGTAAATTATGCCTGAAGCTTGAGCTGTAGCTAATGCTCTCCGAGAATAATTATTCTGGTAGTTGTTGGAGGCAAAAGAGCAGAGGAAAAGGTGCAACATGTGGACAGCTAGTATAAATGTGGTGTGTATGATAGCTCTACTGTTTGTTTCTTTATGCTAATCAATTCTCCTGATAGTGATGGGTTAATTATCTGCATTGATTTATTTCTGAGACAACCATCTTGAGGGTTCTTTCTATTGAAATCTGACAAGATTGGGAGACCTCAAAACAAAACCATGAGCTGTGGCTTTTAGTGTTGTCTTTGTACTCACTTTCCATATGTGGTGGAGAGGTTACAGTTTGCACTTTCAGAGAGGATTGCTGCAAATTATCCACAGCTCTATCACTTACAAATTAGCTTGTTATAGTACAGGTGGAGTAAGAAACTTGAAAGCACTCAGAAATTTTAGTTCTTTTGTTATCCATGCTTCTACAAAGGAACACTCTGTATGAGGGTCACTGCTTTGGTGTCTGCTTACTATTCCCTGGGTCCAGTGCAGTGTGTCAGCTTTCATTAGCAGAAATGAAAGTGCTGTGGGATGTGAGATACCTGACCTGTGGGGAACTAGGGCTTGAATGTTTTATGGTAGAACCTTGTTGTTTCCTTAGAAGCTGATTTTGGATATTCTAGGTGTAGAGCTGGAGAGTCCAGACTGAGTATCTGTGCCTGACTACTGAATCTGATGCCTTTGAATTTTTATTTTCCCATACCTGTTGTCTAGTTACTATTGCTGATGGGAGTATGAGAGTGAAAATAAGCATATGACTTACGAAAGAGCTCTGCAAACCAGTTCAGCAAACGTCTGCTGCTGAAGCTTTTTGGGGCTCAGAGATGTCTGTACATAAACATAACACACAGAGAGATATGTGTGTGTGCCTGCTGCTTTCTAGTGCTCGTGGCTTTTGTAGTGCTGTTCAGGTGCATTAGCCTACTATGGATGGTAGTCAAAAGAGTAGCGGAACCTTGGAAGGATGTAGGTGTAGGACTATGCCTCTAGCTCCCTCATGCGATGAAACTTTGTGGGAGTCTATTCAATACAATGTGGTCGTCTATTCAATACAATGTGGTCTTCAGTGACTTCAAATCTAGCTGGTATCTCAAAAACACTGAGGATAGCTTATATGTGGTTTATTTGGCAGATAATTCTGAAATAGGGTTTTATTCTGTATAACACAATGAAATAGGACTTAAATCCAACATTAGGATCATTGCTAGGCTTTCTAGGTCATCTCTTTAGCAGTGAAAAGTGATGTCATAAAAAATGATTTCAAATGATAAGCAGCAGGAGGTAATGAACTTCTAAAAAATAATTTGTGCAGATGTTCCTACTTCCTTCCTACCAATATAATTGCCATATACAAATAGAGCATGTCAACAGCTCTCTTAGCTTTTTGCTACATCTGAAGGTTTTGGTAACAATAGTGGACTTCGTTTGGGTATCATGATTGCCCCACAGCTGAATTTGGTTCCTGGTCTCTTAATGTGTAAACTGTTGTTTGAATCATGTAATTCCATGTTGAATTGCTGTTTAGTTGCAGAAATTGCATCATTCTCATACGTACAAACACTGAGTCTCTAGGGCTTCTGACGACTCTTCCCTTCACCCACGGTGCTGTAATAATGATATATTTAAATGAGCTGTCTGCAGACTACAGGTTCTTAAATTAACAATGTTGTTTAGAGGCAGTGGTAAAGTAGGAAGGCAAGAAAAATGTTTAGGGAATGGTCTGCTAAGTGTAACGTGGGAGTGAATGGCTTTGTGAGATCTGCTACTCCATGGATCTAGAAAAGCTCTTCTCTTTCCTTCTGCATGCTTGCTCCAGGTTATTCTGAGGACTGAGAGAAGATCCAGGCAAGCAGGGATGTTGCTGTTCATTCTCTCTATGGGATTTTTATTCTACTACTTCAGGAAAAATACAACCAAGGCAAGTTAACAGAGGCCTGAATGAGAGGCAAGGGCAAGAAAGAAGGCAAGAGAGAAAAAAATATGCAGCTGTCAAGTGGCTCATTCCATCTTTCTGCCCTGGTGATTTGTCAGCAGTTCTGGCTGAAGGAGGGGGAGCAGCCCCAGGTCTGATGTGATTTCAATCTGCAGCATGGCTGAGCCTGCTTCCAGGGAGCGTGCTGTGTGTGCATGCCTGCTTAATAACCACCCACTCTGACACAAGTGACTGAGTGTGTAGCTCTCTGAGTGACTAGTTATCCAGAAGACAGGTAAGGGGTTTCTAGGAAATTGTACTTTACTGGTGATTTGCACTCTGAGCATGAGCACAGCACTCCCTTTTTACCGTTGAAGTAGCTGCTGCTTGTGACTATTTGCAAATATGTATGTGTAAGGTTTGCTTAATTTCAGGGTAAGTGCTTCACAAACCATTCTGTAGTGTGTTTATTATGCTAAGTTATCTTTAGATTCTTTTGGGAATTTATATTGGATAAGATTAGGCATTTCCAAAGAGCAGTTTTTTATTAGATTGAAAAGGAATCAAATAAGAAACCTAATTAGCTGAACAAGTTATGATCTCTGAAGCTACCACATTCAGGGATTCTCTCTTTTAGTAAGATGCAAAATCATCTCTTGTGCTTTGACTGATTTTAAATATAGAATTCAGTGTTAGGACAGGGGAAAAGGTGCTTACTTATTAGTCCTTCTATAAGTGGGAGACTACTTCCAATAAAACGTTGCCGTGCATGGTGTCCCTCTTTATATTTCCTGTTAAAGGTTATGCTCTTTGTTCTGATTTTTTTTTTTTTTAAATTAAGCTGAGGGCTGTACATGTCTTTTATTCATCTCCAGGGAGCTTTAGATTTTAAATCATTATAATTCACAGTTACTTGGATATTTGAGACACGCTTTGACATTTACACCATCAAAGCCCTACTTGATGGTCTGTGGTGGTGTTCTGACTTACATGTATGTGACTCACTCCATGTGTATTTCTGGAGCAACACTGATTTCAGTAGAATAACTTGAATCTAAGATCTCAGAAAAAAAGTGTCCCATGGCATCCAGGACATGACTTTTAGATATCCCCTAAAATTAATTGTCAGTAAAGTCATCTACCTCCAAAATCATGGCTGTTCCATATTTCTTAATACCACTGCATTTCTCAATATATGTAAGGAGGCTTTTATGCAGAACTGGAATCTGTGCATCATATATGTTTTCTTTAAATACATTTAAAAGGATGGTCTAACTAATTGTTGAATTAATGTATTCTTTGTATAACATATTTTATACTTCACTGGTTTGTAACAAATTGTCAGAATTTGAAGTTCACATGAAGGTACCTGAGGCCATGAACATAAATATCATTCACTTGGTATGGTTTGATTTAAGATTCTGCATTAACTGAATAGTGTTGTAATGCAGTAAAACAGTAACTTCAATATTAACTTTTTCTACCTTATGTGATGTGTAGAAATAAGTTGTTCTTGCTATGGCAAAATTCTGAGCACTGCATTTCAAAGAATCACAGAATCCCAGCATGGTGGGGTTGGAAGGAGGTAGTCTAGTTCAACCCCCCTGCTAAAGCAGGTTCACTCAGAGCAGGCTCCACAAGTTTGTGTCCAGGTGAGTTTTGAGTTGCTCCAGTGAAGGAGATATTTAGTAAAATGGGAGACTCTCACTCCTCTTTCTCTATAATAAAGTAATTAGCAGAGGTTGGTTTTGTTTCTCAACAAGCAGCTGTTCCCAGCAACCTTTTGTGTGCTCACCTGAATGGCATGTGTAGATGAAGGAACATCTGTGAGAGTCCTGCATTTCTTTCTTCAGAAAGTTACTTGTTGATACTTTCCCCTTTGGTCAGTTTGTGGCATATTGTATAGAGGTTTTCTCTCTGTATTAGCCAGATCAAGAGCTGACACTGCTTGGGCAATGCTGTTATGAGAGTAAGAAACTGGTTCAAAGTCTCAAAGGGCTAGATGCGATTCCCTGTAAAGTCAGTAGATGGTTTCCTATCAACAGCACCAAGAATTAGAGCATGACCCATGGGACTTATTTGAGAAGCTGCTTGCAAAGTAGGTATTTTGCTTCCTAGCTTTTCAATCAAAATGTATCTGCCTTTTCATTGTTACTGCTGTTAAAAATGTGTAGCTTTATAAGGTGCTCACAAGGAAATTTGAACACTGACTCACCTTCTAGGAGTTAGCACTACAATTCACTGGTGTTAGTTGTATGCATCATTTACAAGGAGTAGGAGGGCACTGTCTGTATAACACATCTTAGGTACTGCAGTGCTTCTACTGTCTTTATATTTCTCCAGGGGACCAAATTGTTAACCGATACCTAAAACACACACACAACTGTAATGTGGGAAAGCATGGAGATGTTTCAGTGTGACTATTATAAAAACATTCTGTTGTCCTAAGTTGTAAGATATGATGGTGACTAGCTACCAATATTTCAGTTAAAAATGTGATCTTTTCAGCTGCACTCCTTATGTTATGGATGCAAAGTAGAAGAGTTTAAAACACTGCTACAGATTGAGTGTGATGTAAAAAAAAAAACCAAAGAGCCAGGAATCCTGAGGTGTGATTTGTCTAATTTTGTGGTTCACATGGCTGGTGTACATGGTCTTATTTGTAGTGTTCTTGTTTGTTAAAAATTCAGGTATCCTTTGCTGCCCTGTGTGCAAACAGACCTGCTTTGCAAGGGATGTAGTTGAAAATTTCTTTATCAAGGACTTTCCCACTGGTAATTCAGCTATGGCAAAGGTAAGTCAAAACCACTAAGCTGGATGCCTTGTGAATTGCTGAAACACTACCAGATGAACACTGTTTAAAAACAGAGCAAACTGTGTTGAACAACACTCTTGTCTTGTTTGCTTGAGCAGCACTGTAATTACCTTCCTCCTAGAGGTGGGCATACTGCCTGCCATAGTGCTTAAATTTTATTTGAAGAATTAGTTAGACTATATACTTAAAATACAATTGAGTGATTAAAAATTGTTGGTACTAGTGGTGTGGGAGTGGATCTGTGACCATCAGTGTACTAGGAAGATAGTGAAACTCTTGGATACCTCATTGTCCCCTTTCTGCTCTCAACATAAAGTAAATAGAAGCAGACAATTGGCTGGATGGTTACACCAAGATTACCCATTAGATCCTGTGGGCAAGTATAATTTTCTGATTGTTTTAATGATAGAAAAGGTTACATCATATTTCAGTTTCCCATTGGGGAATAGAAACAAAGGGCAATTGGAAGGCATAAGATGCTACCTCGGCCTTGTATTGACACTGTACATCGATGGTTTTCACATCCATTAAATACCCAGTTAACAGCCAGGACTAGTTTCACAGTTTTTTAGTTGTCACTACTTTGGGTCATGAGGATGGCCAGAGAAAGGTGTGTTTCTGCCCCCTCCACTACAAAACAGTGTTGTGTTATTTGCATAAATAAGAGTGATTGCAAAATGAGATAGTATTACCTGTAGCTGGGAATTAAAACAGGTGAAACCTTGTTAAAACTATTTTGTAATCTGCTGATTGTGTTAACCAAGGGCTGAACCAAAGCAAGGGAAGAATAACAAAGAAGGAGGGATACTGGACTTCACTTTCTGTCTCTTTTGTGCTTTTAGTGGGGCTGTAATTCTTCCCTGTTACTTGTTTCTGTGTTTCATTTTCTCCACTTTTAAAAAGATGTGTAACCTAATCCTTTGAGTTTTTATCTTACTTTCTTTTTGTTGATAGTTGTGTATCAGTGAAGCTTGCATACTTGCTTTTAAACCCCTGCCCCCAAAACTGAAGCCACAGCTTCACCATCAGTGATATAAAAAGCAGAAGCCCCACCTCATCCAACTGAGACACAAATGAACTGTCATAATTTTTCTTAATTTTCCTAATATGTTCAAATGGGAATCTGTCAAGGCTTGTAACAAAGTGTTTGGAAGCAAAATGTTTCTCAGTGTGTAAGACAGTGATGCATTAATGATAGAATGTGCTATATACCAGCAGCAGGATTTTCAGAAATATGCAATTCAGAATCTCTTGCCCAAAAGCCCATTTCCAGGCAATAAATAATGTAACTCTGGGAACATTTTGTGCTCCGCAACTAGTGTAAGTCATGTTAACACAGTACAGTGTCAATGTAAGTTGTAGTCAGACTGACAACTGAAGTGTTGCAGGCAAACCTGTGCTTAAGCAGTTCTGGTTACTGCAGAGAAAGCAGAGCATCCCTCAACTTTTGACCTGTTCCCTAAGCTGTCCCTTCATGGGTTGCTGATAGGCTATGTTTGACTCTTATATTTCAAATATTTACTTGTCAACCTAGAGTATCTTTTCTGAGGTAGAAAATATCTCTACATATACATATGTGTATATATATTTATAGATAATAGAAGTAAAATGTCTGCTCATTTGATGTGTTAAAGCTGTCATTAAGTAGTACAACACTAACAGAAAGAGGTTACAAAGCACACCACCACTTGTTTTCAGAACTAACCCTCCTTAACTGAAATGAGACAAGCCTTATCTCATAGTTTCATGGCCTTTTCAGTTCACAAACCATTATGATTTTCCTTCTGACTTCAAGTCTAGCATGGAGCCTAGGATTTTGCTGAGTAATTCTTGCATCATGGCATAATTATGCTTGATTGTGCTGGAGCACAGGACAACCAGCTTGGTTTATGATCTTCAAATGTCGATTTTATTCTATTCTCTTTTACAACAATAACCAGACTCTTAAAATCACATGAATTGCCTTACTCTGAGGAAGAAAAATGTTAACCTTACCAATCTGAATCATAGTCTATTAAACCTAGTAGTTTGTATGGCTAATTTTTTATCCTTGTGTCATCCCTGCACTTTATGTTCTCAGATCTGTGCTACGTGTAAAGAGAAGCGACCTGCTCACAGTCTCTGTACAAGCTGCAATAAGTGGTTGTGCAGCTCATGTACAGAGGAACATAGACATGGCAAGGAAACTGGAGACCGCTTCCTACCTGTATCCTTGAAGGGCTGCACAGGTACTGAAGACACACTTTGAAATTTGGTTTCTTCTCATATTAGTTATTCAGCTGAAAAAGAAGCAGTTGCAGGCTCTGTGCCACAGACACCATGCTGTATGACTCAAGTATATGTGTGTGTCAATGAGAGATTGTGATTTTTCTGTATCTTTAGAGCCATTACCAAACAAAATTACATATTAGTTGAAAAATGTTGGATATTTGTTCAATAGAAACTGTCTTTCCCGCATGCCTTTTCAGTCTGTGGAGTGACAGGCTGGGGTTTAGTAGGAACTGATCTTTCCCTCTCAGTATCTCTGTCCTCTTTTAGGTAGTTTCCTCAAGGAAACTACTGTAAAGGCTTTCCTGTGCTTATGAACAAGGTGCAGGAGGGAGAGTCACAGACAGAAAAAGCTGTAATCATTATAGGATGTTCCTTTTCTAAGCCTGGGATGAAAAATATAGTTCCTGAGTGTGGCTACTTATATTGTCATCAGCAAGCACAAATGAAACACCCACTGGCAAATATGTCTCAACCCTATGCAAAGAAAGGATTATCAGCTGCTATTACTGCTCATTTTCTTTGCTTGTGTGCCAGAAATCTGCTGCAGAGTATGCTAACCTAAACTTAGGTAAGCAATTTGTAACCTGAAATAAGTTTTGCAATATTATACAATGATTTAAATTTACACTTTGCTCATGTATGAAGTTATAGCTAGAGTTTGTGCTGCACTTCTTCATAAGGAAGATGAAGGACAGAACAAGGGATAAATGTAGGAGTAGCCTACTGACTATGCTTTTAATATTATTCTGTTTTCTGGCTTTAGCATTTTGCTTATAGAAGCCTATAATTTGTTTTCCATAGATGGAGTTCTTTTAAGTCCTGGTTGTAGGAACAAAGATTTTAAAACTTTTATTAATTATTCAAGAGACCCACCTGAGATATAGAAAATATAGGCTGTGAAAAATGGTGACTTGGATGAGGTTAATTCAAAATTTAGGGCAACTAAACTTTTCCTGTTCTTCAAGAGAGCTTCTTTTCAAGAAGATAACATGGATAACTGTGGTGAAGATGCTCCTAGAACACACAGGCTTGTGTCCTTGTTTAGTGTCTGATTTGTAAGAATTCAATTGATTTTAAAACTGAAGAGTGTAGCTTTGAGCTGAGTATAAAGTAGGTCAAGAATACCATGGCTCAGTGGCAGTTCTCACTGATACATCAATTGAATCAGGGAATTACTCGTGGCAGAGGCTGGGAGTCTGTGTGTAATTAGATAACATTGATTTTTATCCTTAGTGTGCTTTTGAAATCTTCTTGTCTCTTATATCTAACACAGTACTAAAAACCTACAGATTTCTCTGGGATGATTACAATCACCCAAAGGCTAAGAACCCTTCAGAGAGAGAAAAATGGAGAAATCATTGTATATGATTGTGATTAAGCTTCATTATACTTGGACTGTAAAGACCACATCTCATTATAAGTTGAAGCTTAATATGGCTAATTTGATCCTGAGTTTTCAGAAAAACAGCCTGTGTGCTCTGCAGGTGCTGGATACTTAGAGGAGCTTTACCAAGTCATGAAAATTGAGATAGTTATTATGGGCTTTTTATTTTTCTTTAAAGATATAATATGTGACTCTGTCGGAGAGGAAAAGATGAGCTTCGACTACAATTCCACTATGAGAATAATTGGCTAGTGTCTTTGTAGGAACACCCTGAAGATACAATCATGTACTTTTTTTTTTTGTTTCCATATATGTCCCTACATGTTGATAACATGGGTGGTTTTGTGGACAGGGCATCTGAACACTGACCTGCATAAATCTGTCACTGTGCTTTAGCATTGCTTCTGATTTTTGACCATTTTAATCAATAATAATAATAATAATAATGGGTGGCCCTTACACTGGCTAATAAAATAAAGCTCTGGAGTCTGTGTTTCTCAAAGTCCAAGGAAAGAGCTTCACCCTCCCTGCCTTAACTACTGATGTGGATGTACCTGTGAATGTCTATGGTTTAGTGGTTTATTTTCACATTCTTTCACTGGCAGTGTTCCTTGTTCCTAAACCAGTTCTGTTGTGTCCAGTACAGAAGACAAGAATCAATGGTACTGGAGCGATGTGTCCCCTTTGCATTCCCACTGTCTATTCTTCATCACATTGCTCCTTAGAAAATCTTTTTAGCAATGGGTTTTACTGCCTAATATCAATATCCCCTGGATGCTGAATTTTGTGTACTGAATTTGCAACAAACAATTTGGAAATCAGTTCCTTGTGTGACTTTTTAGGACCCAAGGACCTCCTTGCTTTTCTGCATTTGCTTTTCTATATTTTACAATATAGTTTTGTTAGCTGGTTTACCAGACCAGGACATTCAAAGTTATCAAGTAGGTGTCCAAAATCATGACAGATACTTAAAACTCATGAGAGTTTTGAGAACAATAAGAATTTGTTTTGATTACTTGTTTCTGAACCCCTTTGATGTGCTCAATTTGTAGGGTGTATAAGGCCAGGAAAAAAATATTAATGAGCTCTGGTTCATATAATCTGATGGTCCCAAAGTCTGCTTATTTTAAAAATAGCACTGAGAAATTCAATAAAATTATGAGAATTTGGCAACTCTTTTTTTTTTTTTTTAATTTTTCTGGACTATAAGACTAATCCTTGCCAATGGCAACATTGCTTTATATTCCTCAGCAACTGCAGATGAAGCAAGCAAGTTTTCTGTGTTTTGTCCAGTGCACGCTCAAGAGCCACTCAAGCTGTTTTGTGAGACCTGTGATACCCTTACGTGCCGCAGCTGCCTTCTGACAGAGCATAAGGAACACAGGTACCACACATTGCTAAATCATAATCCTATCTAAAAGTAGCTAATTTAGATTTAGGAATGTTCATCTCTGTTTCCAGTCAACTGAAGTTGCAGGCTTAAAAGTCACAGCAAACAGAGTTCAGTTGTCTTATGCCCAAGAAGTGTAACGCAGGGGTCACTGCCCTCACAGAATCACTCCCTGCTCCCAGCAGTGTGTACCTTCCTCATTGTATTATTTGCCCAGACACATATGCTTCCTGTGATTGTCCTCAAAAGCAAAAGTTGAACTCATAACTTAGCATGGGTCAAATAGTTTGGTCTTTATCAAAGTCATCATGACTGTACAGGACCAGACTTACCAATGCTTAAGCATACTGCTTGCCAGTGGAATTGTGTAAGCCATGTAAGGAACTGTCTGTAGAATAACACTTGTAAGATGAGCCTGCCTATATGAGGAGCAATTAAGTTTAGCTGTCAGTGAGAACATTTGTAGCAGAAAAGAATCAGGGGACTGCGTCCAGACAAGTATTAAGACAACTTGACCCCTAGACTTATCACCTGGGAAGCTGACTACTTACCAACAGAAAAAGACAATGGTTTGAGAAGGTCCCTTTCTTTCACAGGTTCAAACATCTTGATGAAGCTTTGCAAAATCAGAGAGTGATCCTGGAAAATGTCATAACTAAAGTGGAAGACAAAAGAAGGGGCATTCAAGTGTCAACTAAACAGATTGAAGACAGGTAATGTTCTACCCCCATTTTCCTCCTCTTTTTTTTTAAATGAAAGTGAGTGATTAGTAAAAAATACAATTTTCCTTAAATGTAGGTTAGCAGAAGTAAAACCAGTGACAAGTGGTTTCCCTCAGGGGTCCATAGTGGCGCCGGTGCTGTTTAATATCTTCATCAGTAACACAGACAGTGGGATTAAGTGTATCCTTAGCAAATTGGCAGGTGACACTAAGTTGAGTGGTGTGATTGACATGTTAGAGGGACAGAATGTCATCCAGAGGGAACTGGACAAGCCTGAGAAGTTGGGCCATGTGAGCCTCATGAAGCTCAATGTGGCCAAGTGCAAGGTCCTGCACCTGTGTCAGGGCAACTCCTGGTATCAAGACTGGCTAGGGGATAATGGAATGGAGACCAGCCCTGTGGAGAAGGACTTGGGGCTACTGATGGATGAAAATCTGGACATGAGCCAGCAATGTGCAGCTGCAGCCCAAAAAACCAATTGTATCAAAAGAATTGTATCCGCAGCAGGCTAAGTGAGGTGATACTGCCCCTCTGCTCTGGTAAGACCTCATCTGGAGTACTGCATTCAGCTCTGAAGTCCTCATCACAAGAGAGATGTTGACCTGTTGGGGTGGGTCCAGAGGGGGCCAACGAAAATGATCAGGGGGCTGGAGCACCTCTCTTATGAGGGCAGGCTGAGAGAGTGGGGGTTTTTCAGCCTGGAGAAGCAAAGGCTCAAGGAAGACTGATTGCAGCCTTTCAGTATTTAAAGGAAGCCTATAAGAAAGATGGTAGACTTTCTAGGAGGGCCTGTTGCAACTGGACAAAGGATGATGGTTTTAAACTGAAAGAGGGCAGATTCAGACTAAATGTAAGAAAAAATGTTTTACACTGAAGGTGGTGAAACAGTGGCACAGGTTACCCAGAGATGTGGTAGAAGCCCATTCCTGGAAACATTCTAGGTCAGGTTGGATGAGCTCTGAGCAACCTGCTCTGGTTGCAGACACTGCTGCACATTACAGGGTGGTTGGACTAAATGACCTTTAAAGGTTGCTTCCAATCCAAAGCATTCTGTGATTCTGTGTTTGAAGAGAAAGATGGAAGAACTTATGGGAAATGGTGCAACACTCATTGAAGTTCTCTGTTAATGGTTAAATGAATTCTTATGACAAATAACTACTAAGCTCTGAATAAATGACATACCAGTTGGTTCATCCAGAGATGTGTATCTCTTACCCACAGGCTGCTTGAAGTAAAACATTTATACAAGAAGGTAGAAAATCAAATAAAAATGGCCAAGATGGTTTTGATGAGTGAAATCAATAAACGAACAAACATCCTTCTGGAACAACTTGAAGTAAGAAAGACTAATTTCTTTGATAACTTGGGAAATTGAACTTAATTACATATAATGCCAGTGCCAATGGAAAGAATATAGGCTGTGAGAGTTCTTGTTCCCTTGCTTATGTTTGAAAATACTTTATTATTTATTTATTTATTTAGAATTTTCTGTGGAATCAATGGTTGACAAAGATTCAGGATGAAGTGCCAAAGTGTTTGCTTCTCCTGAGTTGACCACATTTTCTAATGCAATTACAGAGCATGTGTGTGCCCCTTCTGAGTAGCGTGAAAACTTACCTCCTGGCTGTAATGTTGCATTTGTAGAAGACCACTAGCAGCACATTTAATACCCTGCTTTGAAAATGACCCTCTGGTCATTTCCTGTAGTTTTGACTCCTCAGTTTTCAGATGTCCAGTTGAAGTACATAGGATTTTATTTTGAAATGTGCCAAGCACTAAAAATGCATTTAGGTCTGACCAGATAGAATAGAAATAGAATAGAATAGAATAGAATAGAATAGAATAGAATAGAATAAACCAGGTGTTATTCTTGGGTAATTTTAGCAGATACTGGAAAGACAAGGCACTCAGCACTTCCTGGCTACCATTGAACTTACATGCTTGACTCAAATATGGCTACTCAGCTAAGCAAAAAAGAGAAACCTATGTTCTCATTTCAGTGTTATTAAACATTAAGTAAATTCAGTGCTTAAGTGTTTTAACAACGTTTCAGTGTTTGAGTCATCTGTAACCACAACGGAACTGTACACACACCTGAAGTATATGCACAGATCTCTGTTGAAGTGCCTGTAGGGGGGTGCTGAGTTAAAGTAGGCAAGGGCAGATAGTTCTTCACATAAATGGTAAGTAATTGTGGAACTCCTTCCTGCAGGATGTTTTGCATGTGTTCAAATGGAGTTAGACAAATTCACAGAATAATACACTGATAGCAACAATGTAGCCTCTGGCTTCGTGGTTCCTAAGTCATGAATTGCTGGAGACTGCAGAACCATTCTGAGAAATATTGCATACTTCCGATTTTATATTCTTTCTTGAGCCTTCCCTGTTGTGTGTTACAAAAGACAAGAAAGTGGTCTGGGTGCAAATTTGATCCATCTTCTACAGCCTTCTTGGATTACATTATTCTGTTAAACACAGGTCGTGATGATGTAGGTTGTTGATCCTGGAGGAGTCATTGTTCTTCCTGAGTTCAGACACAGCTGCTGAATAGGATTTGCTTTCTTTTCATGACTGGTGCTTAAAAGAGCTTCTGAATAACAGTGTTTCTGCAAATAATGCATAATATGATGCCAGTGATGGCATGCATTATGTGGCTAAAGAATGACCACTATCTTCTGCTGATTCAAATTAACAGAAAGTCACCAGTGAAAGGAGGCAGAAATTGGAGCAACAACTGCAAGGTGTTGTGGTTTTAAGCAGACAGTTAGAACATGTGCAGAACTTTATCAGCTGGGCAGTGTGCAGTAAAAACAGCATCCCATTTCTCTTCAGTAAAGAACTGGTAAGAGCAGTGCTTATTTTCTCAGTAAACTGAAATTGTGCAGTAAATGAGAGAACTGTTATGAGGATTTAATGTTTCTCATTGAAAACATTTTTCATGATTGTGAATGAAATCATCGTTTTTGGCTGTTATCAGATTGTATTTCAGATCCAGCGCTTGTTAGAGACAAACTGTAACACAGACATAGGTCCTCCTCTAAAGATCAGATTTACTTGGGATCCCTCCTACTGGACTAAACAACTGTCCAATCTGGGTAAGACAAATATATTGTTCTGTATTAGGCAAGTTCCCAAAGACAGATATAGACATACAGTACTTTCCCTAATGTGCTCTCTTTTTGTTTTGACTTCCAGTTTGGTAACGTTTGTCATTTTCTGAAGAAAAGCCAGTCTCATTGAACTTGCCTGTTTTTCCTTCCAGTTCTATTAAGCCACCGATTAAAAGACATCATAATATATAGAGATATTACCTTATAAACATTGCTTAGAAATATACTCTATGAATATCATCTTTGATGGTCTTACAAAATCTCAGTGTAAGAATACATCTACTAGTTTAGTGGAAACACTGTGCAGTACTAAACAGATAGCTTTTGACTGATATGACATAAAATATGGTGTTACTGGCCATCAAATACCCTTGAATTTGCTCAGTGTGTTTGAAATTCTGTTCAATCCCAGCAAGCAATAGCTCTGTACAGCACTATGACAGTCCTGTAAGGAGAAATGGAATATCTGCAGTGGGTTCCTCTGCTTACCTGGGGGCAGTTGAGCTCAGTTGTGCCCATGCTTCTCAGATCCTTTACTATCTTAGTGGCCAAAAAACCTGAGCAGTGCTTGAGACACAGTTAATGAGCACAAAAATTATTGTAAGACATTGACTGTATAATAAATACAGTGTTATTGGTGTAATGAATGTGCATACTGTGACTTTATTTCCCACCAGCTATCAATTTTTGAACTGCAGTGGGTTTTTACAGTAAATTCACTTCAGTGGGCAGATCAGTGGTCAAAAGATTGGTTCTCTTCCCATTTTAAATTATTAAAAACTAGATGAGGTAAAACACTATAACAATATTACAGGGAATAATCTCTTGACTAAAGGCATGGATGAAATCTGGGTCACTTGTAACTTTTAGGATTCTCACCTACATAACGTCAGTCTCTTTTAGTTTTTGTTACTTTCACCCTGGAAGCATTCTTTTGTACTTGTGCTTATAGATGAGAAGGTATCACAGGATCACAGGTATGTTCATACACAGATATGCTCATACTTCAGTAAAAAATGAAAGTATAAGCCACATCCATCAGTTAAAGTAAGGTGAGGTCAATTTTTCAAAGCATTTGCTGGTCATTCAGCCATGAGTTCCACTGACATCAGTGGGAGTTTGCTGTGATTTTAGATTACTGAAAATCCTGATAAATTTGCCTTGACAGTATGTTGAAGGACTGTTTAGATAGGATATTTTAAGATGTTTTATACTTGAAATGAAGACAAGGAAATGGCCATTGGTCAGTTTTTATTCTGTAAATTTGCCAAGACTGTAGGAGGAAGCAAATGTACTGTTTTTTTCCAGGGGGTTTCACTATGGAAGGTGGACACATTTCTCACTCAGATGTGGTACTCTGTGGAAGTGTGCAAGGATTACAGACCTCCTTGATTCAGGGGCAGCGGTCACCAGCTCCACAGCTGGGACCTGGGAATAGCCAGCTACATCAGTTTCCAGCTGCAGCTCAGTGTCCTGTGCCTGTGTGCTGCTCACACTGCCTCGGCGTACCTCACTCAAACAAAGCTCAGCCTTCTTACCAAGACACAAATCGCCATCACAATTTTCGACAACCTTCTGAACTGCACCAGCAGCGTTTTCCTCTGCAGTACAGCATGCAGCAACGTGAAAAAGAGTGCAGGGGTGCCCCCCAGCCTCTGAAACTAACACAGCCTGGGCTGGAACAGCAGCCGCGGTCAGAGCCAGAGACTGTCTCCGGGAGGATGGGAAAGCACTTACCTGCCCAGCAGCTGCATCAGACTGCACCCTTGGGTTATGCCGTTGTATCGCATGAGGCTCATCAAGTTCATACCAGCCATCTACAGCCACTGCGCACAGAAGGTTGTTTGCAGACATCAACTGTGCAAGTGCAACTTGGTAATCCCCAGAAGATAAAATCTAACCATTTGCAGCAGCCACCACAGCAGCAGCAGCAGCATCCACCAGCATCGCCACCATCAGGTCAGAATGAGAACACCCACAAACAAGTCATTCAGCAAAGCCTGGACATAATGCACCACCAGTTTGAACTGGAGGAGATGAAAAAGGATCTCGAGCTTCTTTTGCAGGCCCAAGGACAGCCCAGCTTGCAGCTGAACCAAGCCAAGCCACCTCAGCACGTTCAACAGACCATAGTGGGTCAAATCAACTACATAGTGAGGCAGCCAGCCCCAGTTCAGCAACAAATCCAAGATGAAGAAGAGGTAAGTTCTCTAAAAATTCTTTCAGCTCAGACACGGAGACACTTTTGCGATTTCCTGTATTTGCTTGAACTTTCTGAGTTGTCTTGTCTATATTTGTATTCAGCAGAGGCTTCATGCCTCGTGCAGATTAGGGCAAAATTTTCTGTCAAGTGCTGCATTACCTGGAGCCTGAAGAATTTTTAAGTAGACTAGGTGAACAGCAAGTGAGAGAGTAAAAACATCATTATTCCTCCTTCTTGAACATGTAATGGAGGACTACACCAATCTCATTTAAACTCCATTTTAACTTCTTTTTACTGGACACTAAGCTCTGAATTCTTAGAAGATATTACCTTTTGATTCTGAATGATTAATGAAAAGAGAGCAAAGAACAACTTTTTTTCTTTTTTATTTGTTGTATCTGGGAGGTATTTCCCATTCCACTGGTAACTGCTCTTACTGCTATGGCATGTCCTTTAAGACTTTCATCAGTATTGATACTTGCTGGTCTGTTAGTTTTGTCAGCACAGCTAATTTCTCCTTCTGTTGGTAAGAAACCTGCTTTAGAAAAAGGAACAGTGTTTGGTGGTGAGCATCCAAACTACAAGGCAGATAAGATGCACCACAAGGTGACTTTGAAACTTGTTCAAAACAGTGGGGACTGCATCAGAAAGGTGGCTGGGACTTCCCATTGTGTAAATTCTGTGGAGCTCCTACCTTGAATAGTGACTTACCTGTGGGAGCAGACTGTAGGCTTTTGGAATAGCTGTACATTACAGCAGCATTTCACATTTTTATTTAGTTATTTATAATCCATTATTTTTTGAGGGAAAACTTTCTCTGTATGTTTATCTCTGCTTAAGCTTACTTTGAACATCTTCATTGGTTTAGAGCTTTTACCAGTCTTCCCATGTTGTGTATGCTGTGAGCTGACATGAATTTGTTACCATTTTTCTTTCTGAGATTTTGAAACCACAAATTCTTAATTGTTATTTGTAGGTCTATGAGAGTTCCACTGATCTTGATGCCCAGAAGCCTGTAATTACTCTTGACAAAAGTGGAGGTCCCTCCCTGTCACAGTCACTAGATGAAGAAGCCAGTGTCAGCAGTCACTCCTCTCAGAGCACATTGCACCAGTCAGCTTTCCATCCAGTGAGAAAGGTATAAGGAACTTTTTTTATTTGAAAACATATTTTAAAGAGAAAACATGCTAGTATCAACTATAATATAGCATTGGGATTTGAAACCAGATTGAAAAAAATTAAATATAGTAAAAGTCATCAAAAGGCCTGGTAAATCTTAGAAGACAGTCATAGCTGAACCTAGTGGGCATCTCCGAGTAAGATGCCCACACACTGTGCTGAGGCCAGGATTGACAGCTGCTCTGTAAGCTGTTAGTGTTTAGATCTGGCTGGCATGATTGTTAAGCATGAGATAGTAAATAAACAGAATATTTCGCTGAGTAAATTCTGCCCTGTGCCTATCTCTATGGATGTAACTACCAGGACTTGTTAACTACCGCACTAACAGCAGTTACTTTGATAAAAAAGAAAGAGTCAGAACCTGATGAAGTCAAGACTGAGAAACATCCTTCAAAATAGTCGCCTCAGAAATAACAGCACTAATTATGACTGAAGATGTTGTGTCTGAAAGGGATATAATCCTGTTATACTCCTTCTTCTTGTTCATGTATAAGCAGAAAAGTCATGGATTTCTTTATATCTAACATATTTTAGCCGTGCTTTGATAATTCCACCTACTAGGAGGCACTAACTATTGAAGCAGCAGCATAAACAAAATCAGGAAAGCTTATCTTTATCAGTAGATCCTTGCTGGCCTTGGATGTTGCCTATGTGTATAAGGCAAAGAAGCTGCCTTTTACCTCTGTGTACAGCTAGCTTAAAACATTCCAAACGCAAACTTGTTTGTACCACTTCTGTCTTTCGTGGATGGTTTTTCTTGAGATTTGTGTGTGGAGTATTGTGGAAGAACTTGTATTTCCTTACTAGCCCCCCAAAAGGAGGTGCTTTTATCCTCCTTTAGCACATAGCTTTGTTGACCCAGCATTGTTATGATGCAATACCCATTCAGAGAGCTGGAGGTCCTTTTGGGAGTTGTAACGACATGGAAAGATAATGATTACTGAATTGTGGAAGGCACAAATAAATCTGCAATTGCTAACTTAATCCTGTAGAAATGATGGAATTGCTGGATTTGGTTGATGGTATCACAAGATTCTGAGATGAATCTCTTTACTCCTGACTTGTGCATGCAGAAGCCGCTCTCCCTCAGCCTCTGAAGACAGAGCACAGGACAGAGGAAAACTATGCAAATTTTCTAAGATAGGGTTACCTTTAGGGTATGACTTGTAAAAATCAAAGTTGTGTATTTAAAGTCTGAGCAAGACTGTGAACCTGAGCATACACTTTTCTTGTAGTGTAGACATACCCTCAAAATTATTTGTGAAAACAAATGCTGATGCTTATGAGCTAGCTTTCAGAGATTTTTCCTACCTGCACATTGGAAAAGCTGTCCTTTGTTTCTCGATCCTGTAAATAAATGATACTTCCAAGAAGAAAAGTCAGAAAGAGGGAAGAAAATGGAAGCAGATGTGCAAGAGAGATTAGTGTAGTCTGATGGGAAAAGGAGGAGAAAAAAACAAAGGATGTCTGATTCATTGCTGCACCAGCTGAGAAGAGGAAGATACTCCTAGAGAAAAGAAAAAGGAAATTTTTCTGACGGTGCTGAGATGTGTATGCTTTGGTGCAGAAAGCATAGGTGTCTGGTTTTTCACTATATTTCTGGAGCTTCTGCAAAAAATATGGATGTTCAACAGTTACAGTACCCCATCTTGGCTTGTGTTTATCTCATGTAATGAGCTATTTGGGATGAAGCTGTAATGTGCTGGCAGCTTTGGCAATGGCTAATTAGAAATAATGAAGGCATATAGCACAGTAAGGAAACCCTTGAAATATTTTCTGGATGAATGCTGTTTAAAGATACCTGCTTTTATAGAATCATGGAATCAGTCAGGGTTGGAATGGACCACAAGGATCATCTAGTTCCAACCCCCGTGCCATGGGCAAGGACACCTCACACTAGATCAGGCTGGCTAGAGCCTCATCCAGCCTGGTCTTAAACACCTCCAGAGACGGGGCCTCAACCTCCTCCCTGGACAACCCATTCCAGGGCTTCACCACCCTCACGGTGAAGAACTTCCTCCTCACATCCAGTCTGAATCTCCCCACCTCCAGCTTCATTCCATTTGCCCTAGTCCTATCACTACCTGATATCCTAAGTCCCTCCCCAGCCTTCTTGTAGGCCTGACAATTTTCCTGACAACTACTTTAAATCTGACAACTACTTTAAAACCTCAAACGGTCACATGGTCTTAAATGGGCATTCGGTTCCTCTTCAAGAACAAAGGGATGTGTCTGTTCATTCTCATTTCTGTTTTATCTGGTTAAATATTTTCACACTCATCTCCAGGCAAAAGTTTCTGTATAGGCATTACTTCTATATGGCCTGTATTCAGAACATCTCATCTCTCTCAAGTTTTCTGAAGACATGGAAAAAAAAAGAAAATGGAGAAGTCTAAAATGCTACACTTGGAAAATATGATAGAGAAAATGGCTAGAGAAACCTTTTGCTACCTGGAGAAGAACTGTATTCTGCTGTTTGGAGAATAATTGATATTGGTCTACCTTGATTTTGTGTTGTGGTTCTGCTGAACTCTGTCAGCCTTCATTGGTGCACAGCATTCCTAGTGGAGTAGATAATTCTCTGGCTGATGAGATTCTTTCATTAAAGTGAAAACAGTGTGATGTAGCAAAACTCAGAACTGACTGTTTAGTTACATGCTTGCCAAGATCTGTCAAAAAATAAAAGCTTCCATTAGCCCAGTAGTTTCTTTTATGTTGGAGGAGTGCTTATGTAATTAAATATCTGTGCATTTTTTAAACATGTTTGTGGCCTACATTTGATGCTAGTGACTGATAACTAGATGAATTGTTTGCATGCGGGGTCATAGTAATGCATGGAGCAATATGGAACAGATGGTATTAATAGTTTGGGGTTACAACATGACTCTCAAACAAGGAAACCACAAGTACATTATTCAGATTATCCCAGACAAGTGCAAGTGCAGTCATTGCACCATGGTGAGAGGCACTTGTAAGCCATATGAGTGCCTCTGAGTTCAAAGAATGCCTCTTCAGCTTATTCTGATGACTACTGCTTTCTGTCCCTCACATTGATATGCAGAAGTAGAGAAGCAAGAATGAAACACTTCATGTACTTGTAAAATCTCATGTTTACATTTTACCATCTATCAGGACAAACATTAAGTCTAGCTTCATTGAGCAGACAGAATTTTGGTTTTCCAGTCCTATAAGGTAGGGTTTTCTATCTGATGTCAATCAGAAACATTGGCATCAAGGCTACTGCTGTCTTAAAGTTCAGAGCAATTCTCATCTGTGCCCATCTGCTGTGTATGCCTGTGTATAGTATAGACTGTAAATATGTAACTTCAGTTATGTATGGGCTTGTTTTCATTCATTTCACTGATTTTGGAACATTAATACTGATATATTATGTCAGACTTTCTGTCTTCCTGTGTATTCCTCTATTTCTCTGTGAACTGAATTTTTTGTGCAGAATAAATCTTTCTATACTTAGACCATGGATTGTTTGAGAACGCAACACTAGAAATGGAAATTTTCTTTCTATGTGCAAAACAGATACAATTTTCTCTCCGTGCTCTCCTGTTGATATATTTGACTCATGTAGCCCCATGTGGATTGTAGAGTAGTTCCATCTCCATGACTGCCAAATACCCAGCCTCTCCATTTAGAGAGAGGACAAAGTTCAGAAGAAATGTTGTGATACCTGCACTTTTGTTCTGGGGAATGGTGCCAAGCTCTAGCCAAACATTTTATACAAGCTGGTGAACTGCGAAGTTGCAGTGTGGAGGAATGAGTACTCAATTAGATTATCAGTTTTGTAAGAAGGGTTACAAGCCTTCTGCAATGATATGGTCCTTCTGTTGCTTTTACATAGTGTGATACTGAGTTATTAATTTGTGCACAGGCCTGGAGAGGTTATCTGTTCTGGAGCAAAGGTGAGAATAATGAGTTATTTTTGGCCTGATTGTGTTTTCTGGAGTAAAAAAGGGCATATAATCCACATTTTACTTTCATGTACCTACTTGTCATTTGTGACTGTGATGAGCAAGAGGTCTAAAGGATGTACCTAACCATAATTACTGAACATCTATAGCACACATTTGTAGTCTGAGCCTCAGGTACTACTGCAACCGACATTGGTGTTGTTGCAGGACCAACTGGACATCTCAGACTATACCTTCACCACTTTCTCTAGTTGGAAACAGGGCCTTTACTTTTGGGAGGGAGAATTCTTTGATTTGTCCAGTTGTTAGGTTGGGTCCTAGGCAGTGGAACAGTCTGTCCCATTTGTGCTTATCCTAAACACCTAACTGGATTGGCCACTCATGGTTCTGCCTTCTGGGACACTGATTAATTGTGAGTAGACTGAACAGTGTTTGTCAGACTCAGGCTTGGTTATGTTTCTTAGCAACATTTCAGGGTTTCTCCCCTTGAGATGTTATTTCACCTTCTGCTTAAAATAAATCTGTGAATATGCCATGCACTGTATTAGTCAATGATTACTAATAAACCAGTGAGTAATCACTCAGTGTTCACCACCTTCAGGGTAACCAGAAACAGTGACTGAGGTGCAAGCCAATGGAAATTTTATGTAGTGCTGTAACACTGGTTGTTTTGTACCATTCTTTTTGTAGTAAGTCTGAGGTCCTTAGGTCAAGAGCTCTGCTTGTCTCAAGCACCATAAAGTACTTGAAACAGGAAAAATCCTCAAAAATATTCCATGCCATCTGAGGAGCACTCTTGAGGGCACTTTGAGAGAGTCTTTTGCTTTATTGCAGTTTTATGCAATGGTGGCATTTCATGTAAGACTAACACGATGACAGTTCATGGCGCAACTTCTCAGCCTCTTCTGGGACTTGGTGCATGTCAATTTCTAGGCGCTGACATGCCAGTGCTGCTGTTACTACAGGATTATCAGTGACAACAGCTGCTTCTCAGTCTGCTGGAGGTGGCATTCTTGCACATTTGCCCCAACACTTTTATCATAAGCTTTACTAGTGACAACTCTTCCATCTCAGTGGCAAGTGCTTAACTGTTGATTTCTTGTGGGTCTTGTTTTGGTTTGGTTTGGTTTTATCATGTGAAATTTGGGAAAGGGTTAGGGGGCACAGTACAGATTTTTTTGTGGTGTCTTTGTATTGCCTTAAGTATGTGGTTATTACTTAGTGACTGAAAGTAATAATAAATTAATACCTGGCCCTAGGAATTAGAATCTGAGCTTGGGACCAGGATAAGTTTATGGTTGTTGTTCCCCCCACCTTTTTTAAAATTTTCTTTTCTTCTCTTCCTAAGTACTATGAATGTTAGGGTATTAAATGTGAAGGAAATAATAGTAACCTCCTAGAATTTAAGATCCTGCAAATTCCTAAGTATCAGAGTGTTTTTTGACTTTAAAGAATTGAGTTGCTTGCAGCACAAGTGTGTTCATGCTTAATGCAATTAGGTACATTTCCCAGAATGTTAATTTAACAAAACCTTTTCCCATGACCTGGAAAAAGGGATAAATAAAACATGATGCTGCTTGCTCCGTACAGTTTCTTCTGCCTTCCGCTTTAAGCCGGCTCCAGTTTGTTCAGACAAAATGTTAAGGAAGATTTGGATTCTTTTTCTCATAGAGACAGAAAGGAAATTCCTTGGATTCTCTTCTGAAATTGGGAAATAGGAATAGGAAGCATGTGTAGACTGTGTTATCAGTGCTGCTGTGTGCGGTGAGTTAAACAACTGGATTGGAGTAGTACATTTGTTTAACCTCCTAGCATAATGAGCTGCCAGGGGGATTGCTCCACTTAAGAGCAGCCGTTCATTACTCTGCAACCATTTGCAGCATGTTATTTCTCTTATAGCAAAGAGAATTGGCGGTTCCTAGTTTTAGCTTGCTTTATCTGTGACACTTAATGTCAACAGCCTTGAGACTTTGCCAAAACAATCCTAACAAATCCTAATCCCAGTGTTTTAAGGTAAGTATTTGCTTCTCAGAATTCTTCTGTATTAGTGCTGCATGTTTACACTGGACCTTTTTTTAAATGCAACAGTGATCAAAGAAATATTTGATCTGAACAATCTGTTTATTTTTTGTTCTCTGAAGGCACTTTGCATGTTCTTTTTTCTTACCTTTCTCTACCATAGCTATGAAATTTGTGGTGGAAGGTATTTTGGGGTGGTGATATTGCTGCCATTATATTATAAGGATCATCAGACCAAAATTAATTATGAGACAATGAGAATTCCATTTATAATGACACAAATGTAGTTTCATGTGCCAGGTTGTACATTAAAATGTCAGAAGTTTCAAAATTAACCTACAGCTGAAGCCACCCTCTACCCAAGAGCATAATTAATGCTTCTTGTTGTTCAAAGGGTGCAATGTAAAAGCAATAGAGCTTTTATAAAACAGAGATCAATTCTTTAAAGGCATCCCATTTGCAAAAACTAGCTGAACTGTCAAGGGAAAAGAGAAATTTTTGCTAATGGCAAAAGAAATGATTATTTTAGGGAGTGAATTAATAGGCTATTAATGAGCCTTGTTCCCAGTGCATTGTTCACTTCACACTTGACAGCAGCTCCATGGATCAGAATGGAATGTGTCTGTTCTTAACTGTGAGTTTTAATATTTTGCACTGAAAGATCATAATGTTGCTTCATCATTAAAATAACCACAAAATTAACTTATGCCCCAAGGGAAAGACAGATGGCAGTTTGATGGCCTCATTATTCTTTTTTTTTTTTTTTTTCCTTTTTAACAAGAGTAAGGTTTTATATTGGCTTATATAATCTAAGAAGATCTCTGAAGAAACTGATGCTAACTAGAAGAGTAAAAAAGATATAGCCATATAATGCAATTGAATTTGACCTTTCTAAAAATTTCAGTTATAACAAAGTCTTATGCATGCATCTTTTTTCCCTTGTAGGAGTTGTCCCAGAGATGACTCTCACGAAGTAAACTTCTTAGCAAGGCTACCATTTCACCTGCAGCATATAGAGTTACACACAGATGGGTATTCACAGGGTCGGGTCTCAGTAGGTAGCAGGTGATGGCATGCTCTCAAAACACAAGTGTAGGAAGATGCATGTGGGGATTAGAAGTGAATTGCCACAAGGTCTCTAGTTCATTTGCTGTGCAGCTTTGGTTGGTGTGCCTACCACGTGTGTGCCTCAGTGTGCCCATTTCCAATGGCACACAGTGTTAGGTGGCTCCTGCTGACTCAGGCATTTGGGGATGCTTCATGCTTTTGAGAATCTAGCTAAATAAATATTTAACTATCTCACAGGGACTTAATGCTCACAATGGACTTTGAAATATGGGAAAGTGCAAGATTGATTGCAGTCCAGCTGTTCAGTTCAAGCACCAATTCTGCTTATTTGTTTTATTCCTTTTTTAATGAGAAAAATTAATTTTTGTCACCTGAAAAAGGCTTGTGTACCCAATAGGCAGGAATCTGTCACAAGCAAGTTATGACAACAAATGAACATTTTTGATCTTTGTGGACTTCTTCAGGATATGTGACCATGACAACTGGATTCCTTTCTGAGCTACCTATATTCCTTTGACTTGAAATCTGAGCATTCTTAGAGTGCTCTGTCAGACAGAGTATGGAAAATCGTGCCTCCACCAATGCATTTCCTCATTGCTGTGGTCTAGATTTGAACTCAAATATAAGGTAGGAAGAATGTGTTTGACTGATTCCAACTGGCTCCAGGAAGTTTTTATAGCTCAGGCAGCTTCGATTCAGGGACATATTTGGCTCAAAAGGAGGAAAATGGCCCTGGAAGCAGAGACCCAGTACTCTGAGGGATTTCTTCAGCATGAAAGGACTGTTTAAAACAGACTTACTAGAGCAGTGTGTGGTAGAATGTATCAAATCTTACCTATCACTGCAGAAGAGCTGACCTCTTTCTGCCTCAAATGCAGGTTTTTTTGTCTCACTGGATATGTCACTGTTCCTACAAGGCTTCTACTGTGGTGTCTGTTGCAGATTCAGCTAAAAGAAATTAAAGCATATCTTTAGATGGAAATTAGTATCTGTTGACAGTGTTCTCTTAGCACATAGGTAATATTCATTTTGAGCAGAGGAATTGAGGACTGACTTGTTTGGCATTATGTAAGATCTTCCCAGGCACAACGGACAGCTCAGTGTAGGCTACTGTGTTAACCACTGCTGAATTAAGATGGTCAAAGATATCAAAATCCAAAATGGAGTAGCAGTTGAGAAAAATACTAATTAAATCTAGGAAATGGGCCCTGTCTCACCTCCACTTTTAAGTCACAGCCCCCTAGCAGAAAAATAAGTACAACAATGAAATTAAACCCTAATTCAGAAGAAATCAACACATTTCTTTTGTCTTTGAGTTATGCTACAATGAGTGCTACTTACTGTATGGTAGTCAAAAGAATTTATTTAATAAATTATCAAGGATGAAACAACAATGAACTATGATGAGAAGAATGAAAAATTGTATATGCAAATGACACAGATCTTCATCCTTCTCAAGACTGCTTATATTTGCTTCATATGCATACTGGGAGAGTCCTGATTTCAGTACACATTCCTGGATGTAAGGCAGCTTAAGGAAGTCACCTAGATGGATGGATTTGCTTTGTTTTGCATAAGAGTCTTTCTGTAGTTTTGACAGTGACAAATCACAGGAGAGAAAATGTATGTTGCTAAAACTATTGCAGACTTTGGTAAATATTCCCTTTCACTGAAAACCAGACATGTACATCCTTTCTGCCTTAGTATGTGTAGGATGCTTCTGGATTTACATTATGACATTTAAAGGCCAAGTGCCTTAGGTTTTAATGGGACAGATTCGCTAACTAGCATAAAAATTTCAGCATCATTGACAGTATGATACTTTCATCCACTTGTGTCAGATCTGACCCCCATTTATTTTGCATCTTTCTTCTGAAGAAAGTGACCTGATGATTTTTGAATGAAATGATAAATTTTATGAGCTGAATGCTATTTCTTCTGGAATAACTTAAAGGAAGCTAGTAGGGTTTGTATCAAGCATTGATTTAGTGAAATATTCTACATGCTGGGATTTCCCATTCATTGTAGAGAGTTAAAACCCAGCATCCCTTGGACTGATGAATGACAGAGAGATTTCATAAATCACAGAAGAGTAACCTGGGTGTCTCCCATTCCAGTTTTAATGGTGAACACTCTAAAGCTTTGGGAAACAGTCTAAGAATACAAGACGCTTTCAAGCCCTTGTTGACACAACTGGTTGATTACATGTAGCTGA
This sequence comes from Dryobates pubescens, assembly GCF_014839835.1. Taxonomy (NCBI): domain Eukaryota; kingdom Metazoa; phylum Chordata; class Aves; order Piciformes; family Picidae; genus Dryobates; species Dryobates pubescens. The sequence continues at coordinate 10,982,094 of NC_071633.1, forward strand.
CAGGGTCTCTCATCCACTATAGAAAGGGTAGTAGCATTTTGCTGCTGAAAAGCTCATTAATGTATTGGTGTGGGTTTGTTTGTTTGTTTTAAATTTATTTTCCCAGCGTTCAGCATCCATAAGCATTGTGGACTTTTCAAACAGTTTAGAAATGGAATTACCTTCAACAAGGTTATCTAGCTTGGCCGACCCACAGATGCAAGGTGCAACTGCTGTAACACTTGGCCCATCAACGGATGCTCTTTGTGACTGTGATACTTCACCAGATTCAGTGCCCAGCTACAGCTTGACGTCAGGCAGAGGTCCAAGTGATCTGAGTCCAGGGGCTGCCACTGGCCTGGCACTGGGTGATGTAATCCAGGGCAGCACTAAGTGCAAGGTAGGAATTGCTCGAACTCCTTTACTGTAAGGAAATCCATTTTCAGTGATAGCATATGTTACTGTTAGTCAGCCAGAAGCAGCTGTTTCAGAAAGTAAAGCTTTCCTTAGCTGGCATTTGAAAACTGATTGCAAATTATTTTCTTAAGATGGAAAGAAAGAAAACTAATACAATTTTCTTTTTGTTTCTTTTCTTTGTTTTCCCCCATCTGAAGCTGGAAGATGAAGGCTTCAGTACTGTGGCTCATCCTCTAGAAGGCAGCTTGGCTATTGCTGGGCAAGATGTAGTTAATGAATTAACTCTTTCTATGCAAAAAGTGCTGGAAGAACCAATCAATCTTTCCCTCAAAAAATCTCAGCATTGTACGTCTTCGTGTGAGCTCCTCAGCAACACTTCTTTCCTACCTGTGAATGCCAGCATGAGACAACATGGAAGCAAAGAAGGTATCAGCCTTTTTATTATTTCAGTTAGGGTTTTGGTCTTTCTCTCTCAACACTGTAATTGCGAGCATTGCGAAGCAGCATGCTTATTAATATACTTACATATAAATGGGCTTTCCCAGGAAGCTTCAAATATATTATTAGAGTACTCAATCCAGTGGAAAAGTGTGTTTGATCTCATTTGTGGAGGAAAAACATGGAAATGATATGCCTTGAATTTGTAACATCCTTCATCTATGAACCATAAACGAGTGTGTTTATGTGAAGTACCAGGAGTATTAGTTCTCTTAGAAGCACTCCTGTTAATGAGACCTGCAGTTATGACTATTGAAGAGCTGTTTTGAAGAGTCCAAGTTCAACTAAAAAAAACCCCACCGTATCTGAGATGTAATGTGTCTTCTGCTAAGTCCTTCACCTCAGTAGCACAGCAAATTTTTGTTGGGTTAATATATTGGATAGTCTGTGCTTCTGCTTGGCTCTGTGTACTATGAAAAAGAGAACCTTCACTTCAGCCAAGGCCTATTTCTCCAGCCTAAATGGAGAATTAGACCAACTCTTTTCATGGGCGCATTGCCAGCATCCTTGTACTACAGTGTAAAACCTCCTTACTGCAAACTCTAAAAGTCAATGAGACTATTCATGCAAGCAAGGGATTGCAGGATCAAGCTGTTATCCTGTGGCTTATGCCAGTATTTGGCTGCTTTTCTCTGTAAAAGATGAATTAATATTTCTATCTCTGTGCTGTATTTTTATTCTGAGGATTCTAATTAGTACAAAGGAGGCCTAGCTCAGTGAGCCAAGGAAATGTATTTGTCTTCTCTTATATGTACTACACCAAATTGTGACAATTATGCCAAAACAAGTTGTGTGAGTTGCATGAATCAGGTGCACCCTAAAAAGCTGTGCTTCAGTCAGGCTTAAGTATCTATGAGAGGAGCAGCTTTGTAGTATATGGTTTGAGTCCTGTGACACCACACATGGAAAACATGCTACAAAATTCCTCTGTGTAAAGCATGGGTCCTGTCATGCAAGAGGTTGGAAAGACTTAGAACATTAAGTTTAATTCTGCTCTTTTTACATGGGTGAGTGCAATTCCCATCCTGTTCTCACTGTTTGAAGGTGTGTGGTGAAGGGGAATTGAGGAGATAAGTTTGCTGTATATAGTGTGCATGGGTGGGAGAGATCAATGCTGTTGCAAAGGCAAGGGTATCTCTGCTGGTAGCTCTCAGTAGGATTTACTGGTTTCAGGAGTGCTGTGTTACTGCTGCTGATGTTTATCTCCAGTGACTTATCCCCTTGTAATGTTAAAGCTAAACATTTAAGCTTAATTTATAAGAAAATATTTCTTATCCTATCCCCAAAGGGATGTGGTAAAAACTGTGCATAATTTGCAGCCACTTTCCTTTTTATCCTGACTTTCATAAACACCCTCCCCTTCCCTTCTCTTTTCTAGACTAAACAAATCTGATAGTTTCAGTCTCTCCTCATGGTTCAGGGTTGTGATTATTTAAAACCACCTTGTTCCTGCTGTGCTATTCTGGGTTCTCTGCAATTAAGGAGTGCTGCCCACAGCCAGAGGCAGTGCTGCAGTCAAGGCCTCTGGGGTGCCATGCAGAGCTTCTTGTGTTTTACATTCCTTACTGCTGGTAATATGCTGCAGAATGGTGTTTGCCTTTTATGCAGCAGCAGCATTATGTGGTTGACTCACATGCAGTGGATGGTCCACATTAACCCCCAGTTCCTTCCACAGAACTGTTCCCTAGTCAGCTGTTTTCCTTTGTGATTACATTCATCTGATCCTTCATATGCATAATCACAGAACGGCTTAGGTTGGAAGGGACTTTAGTAATCATCTACTCCAACCTCTCTGCCGTGGGCAGGGATGCCTCTCAAATAGACTCAATACTCAGGTGTCTAAGTTCAGTCTTACTGATTTAGGAGATTTCTTTTTCTCTGAAATGTTAAGATAATTTTTACATTGTAAGCATTTTCCACAGGATTTGCAACCTCTTTGGTTTGGTGTTTTCCACTAATTTTATAGGTACTATTATTTCATAAGCCATGTTGCTGATGGAAAAGTTGATTAATATTAGGAACTCCTCACCATTAGAGCATCCTCTTGTTTGACAGCTTGAGACAAGAGCTGCTCCTTCAGCTCAGTGTGCCGTCATCCATTAGTAGTTCTGTCCTGAGCCACCACTACCACCCTTCATCTAAGTAATAATCACAAGTGAATAGCACATTGGGAGTGATGTGAAATGCACCTTTCCCATCTCTCCAGAATTGTTTGGTTATTCTTGTGTCTAGCATCACGGAAGAGCTACAGTTACTTGCTTATATAATGGATAGTTTTGAATTCATGTTTATATGTTACATGCATTGGAGAATAGAAAGGAATCATACAGTGAAGCTTCTTTGCATGGAGCAGGAGACTGCAGAGACTTGCTGATCCTCAGGGATTCTGACCTCAGCAGGCCTGTTTTTCTCAAGCGAAGGCTGTAGAGCAAAGAGGATTACTTACATTCCATGTATATGGATGAATGTGGCATGGCTATGTACATATATAATTTTCCAGGAATGTAACCATTTTGACAACATGTTTTGGAAAAGCTGCTCATATTCAGAACCGAAAGACAAAGATTGTATCCCAGAATAGAAAATAGCTACACGTTTTCTATACATATAGATGAAATGATTCCATAATTCACTTACAATATCATATTACACAGCAGTCAGAAGTACATGAATATTGAAGTACTTTCTACCCTAATCTGACTCTGATATTATAAATATTTTATTCATTTTCTTATCTTCTGTTCCAGATTCCAATAACTGTGAAAAGGAACATTTAGAAATGGATATGAAAAGCAATCAGAATGTCAGGTAACAAGAGTCTTTTTTTTTTACACAAAAGCACTGGGCATGAAATTTTATGCATGTATTTAGAACATTTGTCATCCTTAATGATAACGGAGAGGGGAAAAAGAGCTCAAGATTCGTTCTAGATCATAATCCTGAAAGTTGTAAAGGACTCTCTAAAAGTCGAAAACAATTCAAAAGAAGTGGCGAGTTCATCTATTTCTGTTAATCTGTGTCATTTTCCAGGGTGAATACATGTTTACAAACTTATGTCACTTGAACAGTCAGAAACTGTTTAGCCCCAGTTAAACCTGAAAAATAGAATGGAACAGGATTGACACTGTATAAACAATTATATAAAATGTTGTCTTCAGCTACTGCTTGAATGGTATTTTAAAGTTAAGTTGGTGATGTGCTGTGCTCCTGCTTGCAGGCAGCCACACTGAAAAGCATCAATTGTGACTTATGTGGGAATAATTAAAACAAAAATATACAGAGCAGGGCAAAGTTTTAGCTCAGAAGTTAGTAATGAACTTACACATGTGATTAATTTAAAGTGATTTGTTTGCATTTCTTAAAGAATCAGCATGTTTAAAAAAACATGCAAATCTTCAGCATTTAGCCAGCAGTCACAGTTAAAAAGGAAGAGGAGCCCCAACAATAGCACATAAAAACCGTTGAAATTGAGTAGGGAGAAGACTTTTGTGGATTATCACTGAATTTAACCATGTGTCATTTCCTTTGTAGAGCTGACCCTAAGGAGAAGAAGATCCCTTATGTGCGACTGGAACGCCTAAAAATAGGTACATCAGAAGCAGGGGAGCTGCCAGTGTTTAAGCTCCAGCCACAGCACAATGAGCAGGAGGGCAAAATTCTCCTGATAATTGAGTGTGGGAACCAGTCTTCAAGTATGTCTATAAAGGTGAGAGTAATTTCCTTGAGGCTTTACTTGCTTTCTCCCCTATATCCCACTGTCTTGTACCCACAATTTCTGAAAGTTATACACTAAACAAGTCTGTTGATTTGTTTCACCCTTGGATACTTCTGTGATGGGTTGAAGTAATAGAGAATGTAGCTTTCAGTTTGCTGTGTAGCTTCCTGATACTTCCATTTCTGAGAAGTGTGTCTTTGGGATTGTATAGCTGTAGTGTTCTTGTGTTACAGTCATCAGCCTGGCTTGTCTGTCTAATTACAGATACAGGATAAAACTTTAAAAAGCTTAGAACTGACCTCATTCCAGAAGTCACAGTGTAATATATTTTTTAGAAGCTCTGTATGTTATTGCTTCATTGGAATCTTGATTGTCAACTTCTTTCAACAGAAGCAAATGGGAATTTCTGGTGGGAACAAAACTGTACTCTTTGTTTGCCTTTTTTTGACTTGTAAAATCGGCAAATAACATTGTAAAGCAGCCTGATTTTTTTATCTGTCATATGAAATTTGTACAGCTTTCTCACAGTGCTATTGCATTGTGGTATATGGAGGAAATTACCTGACCTTTCCAGCCAGCGGCAGAAGTTGAGCTGACCATGGGCCTGCTGAACCCCAGTGTTCTCTCCAGTAGAGTTCACTGCAGAGAAATGATTTTTGTCTGCAGATAACCACTGCTGTTACATGCTCATGTATGAAAATGATGATTGTGTGATTCTAGATTTTTCTCCTTTCAAGATAAATGAAGATAGTTCACATGAAGGACTGAAGTCCAAAGGAGAGAACTCAGAGGGCAGGAAGGTTCTTATATCCCAGGCTGCAGGACAGACACAAGCTGCCCCTGTAGATACTCTGTCTGCTGATCAGAAGCTCAACAACGGCATCTCCATCACAAAAAGGTCTCCCATTACTCAGGAAGTCAGTCCAATTGAAAATGAGGACTTCTGTGCTGTGTGTCTTAATGGAGGAGAGCTGTTGTGCTGTGATCACTGCCCCAAGGTCTTCCATCTCTCCTGCCATGTTCCAGCCCTGCTCAGCTTTCCAGTGTGAGTATGTATGACATTTAGCTAACATGCTCAGTTTCTGCTTGCTGCCTTGGGGCAAAACATATCCTCAGGGATGGATATGTCAGTCTTACACAAGGGCAAAAACTGCATCTCTCACTGGCCTCTTTTGTTACTTTTCTTGCAAAGGGAAGAATTGTGTTGCACATTAGGAACTAAATGAATTATTAACCAGAACTGTTTCCAGCCATGTATGCCCTTTCTGCAGTTACTTGGACAGTACATCTTAGGAGAAAGAACTTTAGTTCCATGGGCTTCAGATTGCCTGCTATTGTAAAATTAGTTAATGATGAGAAATGTTTCCAAACATAGTGATTCCTTAGGTTTATTGTTTGACAAGGTCGCTGACAAAATGTGACAGGATTTTGTGGCTTGTGTTGCAGGGGAGAATGGGTGTGCACCCTTTGCCGTAATCCAGTGAGGCCGGAGGTAGAATATGACTGTGAGAACACACGCTGTGGCCACAGCTATCCTGCACAATATGGCCTCGATGACTGTGACCAGAAGGTGGGGATAACTATTTATTGTGCTATTTAGAAAAGGACATGTGATCTCAGCATGAGTTATAGAAAGATGAAACAGACAGGTCTGGAATTCTTTTCTCCTTTGAACAGGCAAGTTGCACTCAGCAGTAGAACAAGCTTCCCTGAGTCAGCTTTGCCTGGCTTTCTGCCACTAAATCTTTTACCTTTAAGACTTGGCACTTTCTCAGACATCTACTTAGGCCACTTGCAAAGCCTTTTTTTTAAACGTGGACACTTTTTGACTTTCAGTTGGATTGAAATCATCTTCATGTGTACCATTCATCCCCTTGAAGATGACATTCAGGCACTGTTAACTCACCCTACATGAAAGTTTTTCTTTTTACATCCCCATTACCAGTTTTCTCCACCCAATCTCACATGAAAAAATGCCTTTTCTTGAAGTCCACTTGGTACTTATAAGCTACAAGTTGCAAATAAATGTCCTGTGTATATTGTATGAATGAAGCCTGGAATAAGGCACTGGTCTAGTCTGAGCAGCATACATGAAGGCAACAGCAGTGGTTCTTAGAGCACTGGGACTCCTTACCAGGGCCTATAAGCACAACCACAGCACTGCTCAAATTCATCTGTACTGTTTCTATACTTGAGCTATACTCTCCATGAAGAGCTGGACATAATTTCTTAATGTTGATATGATCCCTGTTTTCATTGGACTGGGTACAACTGGCCAGAAATGGTTAGGTTCTGGGTCTTGATTAATGAGGTTCTTTTTAGAAAATAGCTGATAGGTTGGATCTTGAAGGTCTCTTCCAACCTGGTCTGGTCTATTCTATTCTATTCTAATTGGAAGTTCTACTGCTTGTGAGCAAACATGGCTCAGCATACTTTTGTTTCAGTGAAAAAATAATAGTTAACAATTAATAAAGAGAACTGTTTTCATATGGTATTACCAGCCACATTGCTTATAACCATTTGTATGAATGGATGTAAACAGTGTGAGATATTTTCCATTTAGCTGTTCTTGCTAATTGTTCTTGCTCTTGCTAATTGTTCTTGCTGCTGTTCTAATAGTCAAGAGACAAGAAATAGACCTGGAGTGCAGAAAGGAAATAGTGATAGCAATAAATTCCCAAAAGTTTCCAGGAGAGATGCATGCATACAAGCATTTTTACATGTTATTTATTTTCTTGTATTTCTTGACTGTCTTAATTTTCAATACTGTAAAAATGCTATGAGGCAAAATGTCTCCCAGGCTTGAGTGAACTGTGCCTTTCTGCATGAGAAATGCACAGACTACACAAACTGCCCTTGTTGCTAGTATGACTGATTAACTAAAGGCAAGAATGAAACAGACTTCTTTTAAATGAAAATGTATTACTTTGGCTTCTACAGAAGTGTGAAAAGCTGGTGCTTTCCCTGTTCTGCAGTAGTATGAGCCTCCCATTCCATGAACCTGTCAGCCCACTGGTAAGTACTAGATACATGTGTCCGAGGGAATTCAAGAGTACTCTGGCACACCTCTCAGCTTTCTCCTTTGTCTTCTTAAAAGATATTAATGAGCTTTTTTCCTGAACAGGAACAGTATTGCTTCCTGGGGATGGGTAGGTGTTTCCCTCTTGTAAGTGCTTTGAAGGTGCTAGGCCAGAGGCAGATAAATGCTGACCAATGTTTTTGGGCCAGAAATTGACTTGCTGCATACATGGAGGATGTTGCACCAACTTAAGAGAGGTCTGCTTCAGAAATAATTCTGGATTCCCTCTGTTCTGGTCTTTTGCAAAATTGGTAATATGACTGTGTTCAGGGGAAGAAGCAGAGACTGCAGTTTCATCCATGTACTCAACAGTTGCAATTTTAATTTACTATTGTAAGGAAAATGTTGATTAGAGCTATTGTAATGATGTAGAATACAATGTGCAACAAGTTGGAGCAGGAGAATGAGAGATGGGAAAAAAAAACACACGAAAGAGAAATTTTATGTGAAGGACATACCAATATAAAAACATTCCACCCAATAAAACCTGCAATGAACTTACAGAATGCATTACCTAACAAGCAGGCTTTGATGCAGAAAGATTTAAGGAATGGAATATGCTGGTGCCCATTGCAAAAGACCTTTGCTGAACTTTCAAAAGAGTGCATAGTAGCGTATTTTCAGTCACTCTTGGCAGACTACTTCCTGCAGTATCGGCTGCTCTTATTTCAGTACTTTGGTTTTTTGTTACTTTTGTAGCTAATTGTCAGTGTTACATATATTATTGATTATAGTTAAATGATGACATCTTTATCTAGGGATAAACTTAGAAAGTGCAAATAGCAGAGCAGTCACTGAAGTGTGCTGTTTTCAAGACTCAGCTTGCAAGCAAATATTTTTTTTTATTAAACCAAAAAGCACTCAGGAAGATGATGTGGAAATACAGGCACCTAAAGACTAGAGCTTTCTTCCTTGATGAAAGATATCCTCTGCTGTAACATCTGTCCAAACTTGGATGAAAGTCATTGGAGAGAAAATATTTTAATAGCAAAGGTTACATACCTGTGTCTTATTACAGGCTCGGCATTATTACCAGATCATCAAAAGGCCAATGGATTTGTCAATCATACGAAACAAGCTGCAAAAAAAGAGCAAGTCCCATTACTCTGCACCTGAGGAACTTGTGACTGACGTGCGTCTCATGTTTTGGAACTGTGCAAAGTTCAACTATGTAGGTTTCTAATATGCATGGGTAAGGGATTATAAATGAGAGGGCTGCTCTTTCAAACTATCATTGATATAACTACTGGTTCAATCAACAGCAGGTATGGAATTGGGATAAACAAAAGTGTTCATCAGTTTTACTCTTTGGAAATTTTATATATATATATATATATAGTTTTAATGACAGAAATGGAGCTATATATGAATCTGAGAACTTGATACATCTAGTTGGATCTGAAATTTAAGTGAGATTTCTTAGTGGACAACTTTTTGTAATGATAGTGAGTTTGCTGAGAGAAGCAGTCATAGCCAGCAAAATAGCAAGGAAACATTCAGGTACATAGACATTCCTAAGCAATGATGACTGCCATTCTTTCTAGATCATTGCACATCTCCTTTTCTTAGAGGTACAGAAACATGTTCCTTAATAGCAGCATCTGTTATTTACTTACATTGTAAATGCAGAGGGACTAATGGGCTATAGAATGTGTGCAGGAGACTAATGGAGATGGAGCAGACAGAGCCAAGGTGAGACATGAACATAGAGTAATCATTTGGTTTTGATCCTTGATGATTTCTGTGTGTGGTAACACTGAATGGTTGTTCTTTTACAGCCAGATTCAGAGGTTGCCGAAGCTGGACGATGCCTAGATGTATTCTTTGAGGGCAAACTGAAGGAGATTTATCCAGACAGGAATTTTCCTTCAATGCAACAAGAGGACTCTGATGCTGAAGAAGTGGAGAGTCAGAATAGCAAAATGCCACTTCAAGATTTCCAGTGGCCATCATATGGACAGGAGTGTGTTCAGCCCAAAAGGAGACGGCGCCACACTGTAAGACTGCAAAAGCAAAAGAATTTTGTTGCCAAGTGGCCACCCTGCTAATTCTGTTTACAGCTACTGATGGGAAGTTTTGACAGGGCTGTGTGGGAAAACTGTCAAGCTTCCATCACAGGGATATGATCAGTTCCACAATTTTATGTCAAGATCCTCTGAATGGAATAAAGTGTCAGTTGTGTATAAATGTATAAGCATGAACAGATGAAGTCTCTCAGGCCACACAGTTATCTTCCTAACAGAAAACTCTGTCCAGATTTTGAAAAAGACTAGGCCCTCTTGCTATTCACAATTTGTTTCTTTTGTACACAGGAAAGTGAAAAAAATTAAAGAATGATGTCTCAGCCAGCTAACAGCCTTCCTCAGGTATGACCTCCTCAAGATGTGAGATATGCTATGAGGAATCCTGCAGCATAACTGACAGAGTTAAGGTGTGTGGGAGGAAAGCGAAGCACTTGAGCCGTTTGTCTATTAAACTCTCCTAATCTGCTGACCATATGCCTTATTTCTAGATCTTGTGGGTAGATAACAGATCCAAAGTGTTTGAATCTGTCAATATTCAATATGTTAAATCATGTATACGTTTTGCAGTGTTTACACTGAAATACTAATGTTTTGGTGATAGGTAATTATGATGAATAATGGAAGTAACATGCTAATAATCTCTAATACTGCAGTACCATTTTATAATCTGTTTTATAGAGCACAGGTAACCATGT